>NC_047084.1:444240205-444557393 GCF_902459505.1 Geotrypetes seraphini | reverse complement strand
GATAAAGGACCGCATTATTGAGCTCCTTGACGGACACGATCTGATGAGGACCAGCCAGCATGGCTTCAACAAAGGAAGATCTTGCTTGAAAGCTTGCTGCACTTCGAGGGAGTAAACAGTTGGATAGATAAGTTTCAAGTTTTCAAGTTTCAAGTTTATTAATAAATTTGATAAATCGCCTATTAGAATCACTAAGCGATGTACAAAATCAAAATAGAGTATAATAAAAGAAACAAACATTTAACAATATACTTTCATCAAAAACAAACATGAGTTGGGAAGGAAAGAATAAAAGTTACAATTTTCAATTTAGGGAAGAAGGAATGGAAAAAAACAAAAGGGTAAGGGGAAGTTAAACCACAGCATAATTTGGAATTTCACTAGGCATTTAAATATTAAAAACATCTCTAAATAAATAAGATTTTAAAAGTTTTTTGAATGTTGTAACGTCTTTTTCATTTCTGATGTATTGTGGCAGGGCGTTCCACCATTGAGGTCCTATCACAGAGAATATGTCAGCTCTTCTTGTTCCAATAATTTTCAGAGAGGGGACTGTAAGGAGATTTTGACCAGAAGAGTGGAGTGAGCGTTGAGAACTGTGAGGTATTAATAGTCTAGATATGAATTGAGGTTCGTTGGAGGCTAGAGTTTTAAAGATGAGCAGTATTATTTTAAAGGTGATTCTATGACCAATTGCAAGCCAGTGAGCATCTATTAACAATGGTGAGACATGATCGTATTTCCTAGCATTATATATTAATTTAATGGCAGTGTTTTGTATCAGCTGAAGTCTCCTTTTTTCTTTCTGTGTAATGTTAAGGAGAAGTGCGTTGCAATAGTCGAGTTTTGCTATGATTAAAGAATGGATTAGTACCTTGATAGAATTAGAACTCAAAAATTTAGCGATCGACCGGATCAGGCGTAGTTTGAAAAGGCAATTTTTGACAGTGAGAGAGATATGTTCATGGTAGAGCAGTTTGTCGTCGATTACTACTCCAAGGATTTTAACTGAGGAGACTAGTGGAGTATTATTGAGGGTGAATGGATTTATCAGAGTTATGTCTTTTCTCCAGGTGAATAACATTGATTTAGTCTTATTTATGTTAAGTGCCAATTTGTTTGTGTTAAGCCAGTTTTGTATTATTTCCAGTTTGTGGTTAATGGATATAAGGGTGATCCGGTCAACATTGTATATCGCCAGGGTTCCGCATGAATGACTACTTTGAAAAATTGCGAGCTATGGAATCGAGGGTGAAATACGCATGTGGATTAAAAACTGGATGGCAGATAGGAAAAAGAGAGTGGGGGTAAATGGACAATACTCGGACTGGAAAAGCGTCACCAGTGGAGTGCCGCAGGGTTCAGTGCTTGGACCTGTGCTCTTCTACATATTTATAAATGATCTGGAAATTGGTATGACGAGTGAGGTGATTAAATTTGCAGACGATGTGAAGTTATTCAGAATAGTGAAGATGTGGGGGGGAATTGCGAATATCAGCAATGTGACATAAACACGCTCGAGAAATGGCAAATGAGGTTCAACCTGGATAAGTGTAAAGTAATGCATGTTGGTAACAAAAATTTTATACACGAATACAGGATGGTCCGGGGTGGTATTTGGAGAGACCCCCCCTCCAGGAAAAAGACTTGGAAGTACTGGTCGACAAGTCGATGAAGCCATCCGCACAATGCGAAAAGGGTGAACAGAATGCTAGGAATGATTAAGAAGGGGGTCACGAACAGATCGGAGAAGGATATCATGTCGCTGTACCGGGCCATGGTACGCCCTCACCTGGAATACTGCATCCAGCACTAGTCGCCGTACATGAAGAAGGACATGGTACTGCTCGAAAGGGTCCAGAGAAGAGTGACTAAAATGGTTAAGGGGCTGGAGGAGTTGCCATACAGCGAGAGATTAGAGAAACTGGGCCTCTTTTCCCTTGAAAAGAGGAGACCGAGAGGGCACCTGATCAAAACATTCAAGATAATGAAGGGAATAGGCTTAGTAGATAGAGACATAGAGACAGGTTGTTCACCCTCTCCAAGGTAGAGAGAACGAGAGGGCACTCTCTAAAGTTAAAAGGGGATAGATTCTGTACAAAGTTAGGAAGTTCTTCACCCAGAGAGTGGTAGAAAAATGGAACGCTCTTCCGGAGTCTGTTATAGGGGAAAACACCCTCCAGGGATTCAAGACAAAGTTAGACAAGTTCCTGCTGAACTGGAGCGTACACAGATAGGGCTGGTCTCAGTTAGGGCACTGGTCTCTGACCTAGGGGCCGCTGCGGGAATGGACTGCTGGGCACGATGGACCACTGGTCTGACCCAGCAGTGGCAATTCTTATGTTCTTTTTGAATTTTTTTGTCTGGCATATATGACTGTACCCTTGTATTTATTGGTTTTATCACCTAAGTCTTTGGTGCCAGTATTGCTAAAAAGTAAACATTATGGGGCTTATTCTATAAATGGTCAGTGCTTAAAAAATAGGTGCAGGCCATATGTTAATCATGCTTAGGCACCATTTACAGAATTGTGGCTAGCAGCGCTTATGTAAAAACTTACCTAACTATTTACTTACTGGGTATCAGCTACAATTCATGTAATAGCGCCAGGAAATATCAATATCCAAATATCAAAGAAGCTATTATATTTAAATTCTCTTAATACTTTTAATATTCAACCATATTTTATTATCACCATGGCTAATCATTTGTTTCCATATAGTTGCTGTAAAGGTTGTGATGGATTGATAGAGGGCATTGTATGTTTGTGGCCAATACATGTATAATCTGTATATATTTATATGGAGGTATACAAACATATTATTCTTGTAGTTTGTGTCATTAATTCTGAGATTTATGCTACTAAAGAAGATTCATAAAGCGGTTATGGAACATCCGCAACATATTGAACCTGAATTTTGAAGTTTGAATTGAGTGAGGTGGCGCTGGTCAAGTTTCAAGATTATTAAAATTTGATGAAACGCTAATCATGGTCGCTTAATGGGTTATTTTACTGTTTGTGATTGCTTTTGTATATGATGGATTATGTATGTATTTTATTGTGACCCACTTTGGGAAAGGTAGAATACAAATAAATAAACTATATATATATATATATATATATATATATATATATATATGTAAGTTCACAACTTACCGTATTATGGAACTTGCTCGTGGTGGAGTTGCATCTTGAAAGTTCCTGTAGAAACCTGGTTTTTACCAGGCTTTACCAATCTTACTGCTTGCCATACCCTCACTGCAAGTCTGAGTCACACAATTGCTTATAGTTTTGTACCATTTTTTATGGCTGAAATTTGCAGGTAGCCATGTGGTGCTGGCTCTGGGGCTTTGTGGGAACTATTAGGAACTTTGAGGTAAAATTTGGTTCGGCCAGGACAAAGATGGTCCATCCTGCAGTGAGAAAATGTTAGTGTCTTCCACAATTAATGAAACTCTATAATAGTTCTTGTTTACAAGGTTCTTTCCATAGTAAAATTCATATTGAGTCTATCTCGTTCCAGAACCTCCATCTATGCAAAAAGGCCAAGCTCTCATGTATTTAGAGACAGTTGAATACCTCCAGGGTCTATTATATCTCCCCTTCCTTGCCTCTCCTGCATAATATATGTACACTGGCTTTCTTGATCTTTCACGGTGAAACCCCAGATTATATGATGAATATAGAAGAACTACCATCCAACGTGGTGGTAGTTCTACTAAATTCATCATATAATTTGGGGATTCACCGTGAAAGAGATTAAAATTCCCTAATCCTAGAAGAGTTAAATACAAAACAATATACTCTAACTTTTCCAAATCTCTTGGCAAAATGGTGGAACTCCCTACCAGCACAGTTAAGAAATACACAATCCTACGAGAACTTCCATAAAGGCCCGAAGACCTTTGCAAAATGTCTCACTCATACAAACAAGAAACTTGGTAAAAATTATGAAGACCAATCGGCATGCAAAATATCCCAACCATCTAACAGATAGTTAGACGCACTATATTCCTATTCCCTTTGGAATAGGGTTACCATATGGCTCCAGAAAAAGAACAAGATTGAGACATTTGGGTTTTACTTCTACTGAAACCAATGGAAGTAAAAGCTGGATGTCTCAATCCGTCCTCCTTTTTCTGCAGCCATATGGTAACCCTACTTAGGAATATAGATATGGACATTTATGCCTTGAACCTGAATATAAGATTGCAATTCCTTGACATGGCCAGTTGCCATAACAAATATAATTAAAGATATTTAAGCCTTGAACCTTAGGTAAGATTGTAACCCTTAGATACATAATTCCTGGATATGGTCAGCCGCCTCTTAAATTGTAAATCACATTGAACTCCTACTGGTGTATATTAGGGATCCATAAATATTAATGTAATATATAAGTGTAAAATCCTCTAAGGTTCTGTTCTAGAAAGATATCAGAAACTTGTAGTGGCTATACTAATGTATTGTACTTTGACTTTTCCCAGCCATCTTGCCATAAGGAGTAAAGAAGTGGTGGGAAGTGACAGATTGGCTTAAGCGTCTGCACTTGTTCAGAGGTGTGATCAGAAACAATCTCCCTGAGTACATTCATTGACAACAGAATATAGGGAATTAAAAAAAAAACTGCTGAAAAGGCATCTTTTTTTGTCAGATGAAATACAGAAGAGATGATGACAGTGAGATGCTGGTCGCCTATGTATTTTATTGTTTGTATTTTTGCTGTGTTTTGTGGGTGTATTTATTGTCGGTTTTGTATGTATTTATGTATGTACTTTTGTATATTTGTATGTTAGTTTGTAACCCTCTCTGGGTAAGGGCGGGATATAACTAAATAAACCAGGAACAGGGAGACAACCCACTGCTGCTGTAAGAAGGAGAGAGGAGCTAATTAGACACCTCTTTCTTTCTTTTACTCCTCTACACCTCCAGAGCTGGTTTAAACCCAAATGTCACTGCCTTCATTTGTTTTCACTACTTGATTGTTCTTTGGTTGTGCTCTCCTGTTTTCTGTCTAGACAAGTATCTCCTTTAGTTCTTCTTTGCCAACTGCTCGTCTCCTCTCTCTTCCTCAGAAACAGCTGATTGTGGGTCCCTGTTCTGGAACTAGTTTCCTGAGCACCTATAGAAGCCTCAGCAATGGCTGCCACTTCTTACCGTTTTTGTACTCCTACTGGTCTTATGGCTGGACTAGCCATAGGCCGTGATCCTCTCACTGGACCTGGTACAATGGCCAGGGAATCGGAGACAAAGACAGATTTTATACCAATTGCAGTTTCCCTCCAAAAGGGATTTCCTCCTACCAATACCTGGCTGGTCAATAGAGCTCTTCCTTTATTCTGGAAACTTGGGGGGGGGGGGGGGGCGGGCAGTATTCCCAAGTCAAAATACATTGCTTTAGTAGAACCACTCTGTCGTACATCTAAGGTAGAACCTTAAAGATTTTTACACTCTTAGACTGACCCAGGCAAAACTACTACTGCTTATCATTAGGACTACATATGTTTGTCTTTATTTCCATATGCTTTATGATGAAGATTATTGACCGTCATAGATGACTACATCACATTCATCTTTTTTTGAAGTTGTGGATTTCAAAATTGGACACATCTGCCATTTGAATGCATATATTCTTTTTTGAAAGTTCTTGTGTATATTGGTTCCAAATTTTTCAGTGCAAGATGTGCAGGAATTTTGACTTTTTTAAATTTAATTGAAAAACACACACACACACAACAAAAGCAAAAACAAAAACAAACCTAATACAAAGAATCAGTTTTGAAGCATATTATGTAGTTTTGGTGTTTTCTAAAAGAATGTGTAACCCATTTTTAATTCAAAGGCAGTTAATAGATCCCAAGTATGATCAAATTTGTTAAATCTGACTGCTTTATGAGCCCAGCTTTATACTTAAGTTGTCAGGTTCTGTAGTACAGGTTAAGATGGTTTTATATTTTACTTATCTAAGCAATTTTGCTTTCATGCATGGAAGGAAAGATTGTTATTTCTAGTGGATTTCTTTATCTTTGCTGAGATTTTATTCTCAAAATGTATCTACCTACTGCAGTATTGTGTCTCTGTGCCTTTATAAACGAATGCACATTGAAGATAGCCTAGCAACGCCACTCAGATCTTGGAAGCTAAGCAGAGGTTGGGCCTAGCTAATACTCAAATGGAAGCCCACATAAGAACATAAAATTTACTATACTGAGTCAGACTAAGGGTCCACAAAACTCAGTGTTCCTTTTCCAGCCAAATCAGGACACAAGGACCAGGCAGGATCCCAAAAAGTAGATGCTTTGCTGCTTACTTCTCAGGAATAAGCAGTGCCTTTCCCCCACATCAATCTTGATAACAGCTTATGAACTTTTCCTCAAAGAACTTGTCCGAACCTCTTTTTAAACTTAGCTATGCTAACTTCATTTATGATATCCTTCAGCAACAAATTCCAGTGTGAACAAATATTTTCTCTGATTTGTTATAAATGTACTACAGTAGCTAGTAACATCATGACATGTCCCTAGCATTCTGTAATTTTTTTCAAGAATAAGCAATCAATTCACATAAACAGTATAGACCAGACCACCTACTGTTAGCCATAGAAACCAATGGCAATTTTATGCAGCCTCTGCTAATGAGCTTCGAGTGCCAATGTTAGTCTCAAAAAACACAGTACATTGAAGTTACAGTTGAGGTACTTTAACAGGTATCTTGACTAGTTTCACCCCTCTTTTTTAGCACCCTCTGCAATGGATAAAAATCAAGTGTATATAACATTTCTTTTAATTTATATACAGCTTGGTAGTAAAGTCTGACTTTATGCTTATTGCATACACAACCTTATTTAGAATCAAGTGCTAAATGTAGAGATATCGACTCCTGACATTCATTTTTAAAACTGATAGTCTTCTTAATATCCCCTCATCCTCATAGATCAATGTAAATGCACATATAGATAAAACTGCTCTTAATGTACTATGCTAATTGATGTTATAACAAAGTTTAAATATAGATTTTCCCATTAGGCACAAAAAAAGGTGTTCATGTTATCTTCTTAAAAATTTCCTACTATGTACTTAAGCTTTCTAAAGACCCTTTGTCGTGGAGTTAAATCCATATCCCTTAAATCTGCCGGGGGGAGGGGACACTCTTTCATACAGAAGCTTCAAAAACCTAGAGCCCTGGCAAAAACAAAATGGCTGGCAAGTCCTGGGGAAAGCGAACAGAAATGCAGACAGAGACAAAGAAGGCCTGAGAAGGCAGACGGACCGCTGTAGCTTGTGGGTTTTTTTTTTCAGTACAGCTGGTTTCAGATGTGTCGGCCTTGCTCTGAACTGATTCTCCTGCCAAAGCAAGACTATGTGACAGCTGGTAGTACTTACTGTACTTGCGGGAAAGTATGTGATTCATTAGTTGGAACTGTATGTTTTTCACCAGTTCTGGTCATGTTTTTGTTAGGATGTGGTAACGAGCATAGTCAGGGGCGAAGGGACAATGGAAATGTGCAAGTTGTTAACAACTGACCCTCAAACAGTTATTAACTAAATTGTACAAGAGAAAAGAATCCAGTGTTAACTCATAAAAAAGAATACAAAATAGAGTGATCTGCAGAAGAGGTAATTTACTCATAACTAGTGCAAAGAAAAAAAAGCCTTTAATGTTTTTGTCTTCTCCCCCCTGTTTAAGTATCAGGATCATACTGAATTATAGTCACATCCTATGTGACTCGCCCATTGTCTCCCAACCTGATTTGTCACCATCAACGAGAGAACAATTTTTGTGCCTCTCTGTAATCGCACCTTGTGTAATCGCACAGCCATTGGTGTGCACTACTTACGGTTCTGATCATAACGTTTAATATGTGGGGAAGCTGAACAAGCTCATTTTCATGGGAAAAGAATTATTTTTTGTATAACATATTTAATAGGAGCTGCCACTGATGAAATGTGGCAGATTGAAATGACTCGGGAAGGACACCATTTTGACACTTTTATATTATCAAGTTTCAAGTTTAATGGAGATTTGATTAATCACTTAATCATAATTCTAAGCGATGTACCTAATAATAAAATTACAAAATGTGGGGAACAATACAATAAATAACAAAAATCAGGTCTGACAAGACTATTGACAAACGTAACAAAACTAAGAACATAAGGGAAGAGAGGGATAAGAACTACAAATTATTTAAAAGTTAAAGAGACATATAAGGGAGATACAGAAGGAAAGGGAAGTTAAAAATTACTTCAATAAAATTAGAGAGCATAACAGAAAAGAGAGCTGGTGTGGATAAAAGTAACCATTATGATACAGTCGGTGGACTGGTGCATTGCTTCCCAGCAGTCTGATGGCTGAGGCACAGCAGAGGGCGTTCGTTCCCTGGGCCTGGAAGCATCATGTTTCACTTAAGTGCCTGAAACTGGCATACCTTTTCTTTCATGATAAAAACACATTATATAAAACACTTTAAACAGTACTACTACAACTACTGTTTATTATTTCTATAGCGCTCAAAGGCATATGTAGAGCTATACATGTACATTTAATATGTAATAGATGATCCCTATTCAAAAGAGCTTACAATCTAATTTAGACAGACAGAACATATAGGGGATGGAGAGTTTCTTGCAGAGAAAATGGTAGGATGGACATAGGTAGGGTTACCATATGGCTCCAGGAAAAGGAGGACGGATTAAGATATCCGGGTTTCACTTCTACTGAAAGCAATGGAAATAAGGAGGACAGATAGAGACATCCGGGTTTTACTTCTGTCAAAACCAATGGAAATAAAACCCGGATGACTCAATCCGTCCTCCTTTTTCTGGAACCATATGGTAATCCTAGACATAGGTATCTTACAATTAGTGGAAGTTAGAAGTTGAAAGCAGCCTCGAAAATGTGGGCTTTTAGCTTGGATTTGAATATTGCTATAGAAGAAGCCTGATGTAATGACTCAGGCAGTCTATTCCAGGCATACAGTGCAGCAAGATAGAAGGGATGGAGTCTGGAGTTAGCAGCATAGGAGAAGGTTATGGATAGGAGGAGCCTACTCAATGAGCGAGGAGAGAAAATGTGCAGTTTCCTTTACAGTGATTTCAGAAAAGGAGGAAAAGGTGGCAGAGGTTGAGGGAAGGTTGGCAGAAGGGACAGATGGAAGGGGGATGGGTGGGGAGGTGTCCTGGTTGAGAAATCAAGGTGAATCTTCTGAATCTGGTTGTAGAAGAACTCAACCATAGTCTGGGGAGAAAGTGAAGGAGAGATTGGAGGTGAAGGCAGTTGAGTAGGGAGTTTTGTGTGCAAAGAGATGGTGATGGTTAAAGCTAAGAGAGTTAGTTCAAAGCGGTATAAACCGCTTTGAACTTCACGGTATAAACCGCTTTGAACTTCACGGTATAGCGGTATATAAGAAATAAATTATTATTATTAGTTAAATGGGTGTAGCATTCTTGTTTGGCAAGTGAGAGGGCAGAGTAGAAGAATATCAGCAGAAATTTGAAGTGTATGAAGTCAGCATGTGTGCAGGATTTAAGCCAAAGACATTCAGCAGATCGGACATAGAAGCATAGGTAGCAGATGATGGAGGTCAGCCATGGCTGGGGTTTGGCTTGCCTTACAGGATGTGAAATGGGAGGAGTGAGGGTATCTAGAGCCGAGGAAAGGATGGTGTTATAGGAAGAAGATGACTTCATTGACAGACTTGTATGACAGTAGTTGAAGGGAAGGATGAAACAGTGGTGGAGAGGGTGTCAGGGTCAATAGCCTGAAGTTTCCTAAATAGATTGGTAGTGATTGACCAGATCTGGGGGAAAGGTTGATGAATTGTTAGCGTTAACAGATGATGGTCAGAGAGGGGAAGAATTGAGGTGCAGAAATTGGTGGTAGAGCATTTGGAGGAGAATACAAGATCAAGATGGTGGTCATTCTGGTGCGTAGGAGTGGAGGAACACAGCTAGAGATAGACTGAGGATGTTAGAGTGAGAAACCTGGAAGTGTATAAGTTGGAAAGATCATCAGCATGGATTTTAAAGTCACCAGTGATGAGGGGAGGAATTGAGGGTTCAAGAAAGAAGATCCAGGAGTCATATAGTCAGTGAGGAAAGAAGAGAGGGACTTATCAGTGTGTCGGTAAATGACTGATACTTGGAGAGATAGACAAGCAAATAGAAGGATGGCGTGGGTTTCAAAGGAGGGAAAGCAATGAGATTAAGGTGGAAGAAGAGGTTGATATCTACAAGATGGTGAGAGTAACAGCCCAATAATCAATACAAGTGGAATTGTCCAATAAAGATAAGGTGCAACAAATAAAGATGTCTTTCAAACCGTCTGGACAATCAGGTTATTCTTTATTCTTCCAATAATACTCGACCCGACATGTACATGTTTCGGCCCTACGGCCTGCGTCAGGAGTCTTGGAGATCTTTGAGTGTAAATAACCTCTAGTATGGACCACTCAAGAAAACTGTATTAATCAGAACGCCGTCATGTAAATGCTGGCTGTAAAGAAAAATGTGAGCGCAAAACACAGGGGAAACAAATCCACAAAAGATAGAATAATCAATACAAGTGGAATTGTCCAATAAAGATAAGGTGCAACAAATAAAGATGTCTTTCAAACCGTCTGGACAATCAGGTTATTCTTTATTCTTCCAATAATACTCGACCCGACATGTACATGTTTCGGCCCTACGGCCTGCGTCAGGAGTCTTGGAGATCTTTGAGTGTAAATAACCTCTAGTATGGACCACTCAAGAAAACTGTATTAATCAGAACGCCGTCATGTAAATGCTGGCTGTAAAGAAAAATGTGAGAGTAACAGCCCAACACCACCTCCACAACCAACTGAGTGAGGTGTATGTGAGAAAAATGTAGCCTCCGTGACATAGGTCAACAGCTGAAGCAGAGTCTTCAGGGCAGATCCAGGTCTCCGTTAGTGCCAGCTGGTGGGAGTGTTCAAGAGATAAATGGATGAAGGTAAGCTTGTTGGAGACAAAGTAGGAATTCCACAGAGCGCATGAGAAAGGCAGAGAGGAAGGGAGGTGGAGAGGAACAAAAATAAGATTGGTTACATTGCAGTGTGACCCTCCATAAGTAATCATTTCCTTTGTGTGGGACATTCACTATCAAGTATGTGTGTGTCCTATCTGGGATATGCAGGTACTGGAGTTTGCTTTTGACCTTAAGATCATTCAAGTAACTAAAAAACTAGGTACAAACACAGTAAAATACACCAAGTAACTGCAGTGAAAAAAATAATTATGTTCATTTAAACACACCATTGCACCAAAGGATTTTTTGATGAATAAAAGATATAATACAGTGGATAAAACATACCACATTATCCACAGGTGGCAATATAATAATTTATCTCCCTTATGCTTTTTATACAGTATATAGATATATATGGATAGATTGATATATCTTGTGTGGAAAAACAATGTCCAAAATCCAATATAAACACGTTTTAAGTAAACTGAATGCTTAATTGACTTATTTGAAACTTATTGGGGGACTTCAGTCAACACAATAGAAAAGTTCACAATTCCACAACAGTGGTAAATGGGACTCCCAGCTAGTCCAAATGCTAACATTTCAGCAGTAAATGTCCGTATTAAGAGATCGCCTCATAAATCTTCTATTAAGTGAATTTCATAATGAGAAACCACACAAATAGAGAACTGAAAGCAGTGAAAAAGACAAAAAAAAATCTAGAAAAGGAATAACCTCCACCAAATATGGTTGAACTACTGCTGAATGCTAGCATATTATAAAAAGAATCTAGCCAATGAGAATTCACCCTGAAATAGCAGCCAAAATCAAAGACAGACCAACCTATCTTGGCATTCAAACTGTAGGACAGTGTCCTGCAAACTTTCTCAAGCTGTGGCACACTAAACTTAGTGGCCGTGGTTTGAGGCATCTGAAAGTGCATGGATGCTGCTTGGATGACATCATATGAAAGCGTAGTGTCATCACGTTGACATCCGAACATGCACGAAGGCCCTCCAGATGCGCCTGAGGGGGGCGGGAGGTGCCAGCAGGGAAGAGGGCTGGAGAGAAGGAGAGGAACTGGTGCTGGCTGATTGCCTGCAAGACATGCTTATCACCACAAGAGGCACGTCCTGTAGGCAGTCAGCTGGTGCTGGCGCCTCTCCTCCTCCCAGGAGGCACACAGTTTGCGATACACTGCTGTAGGGTGTAATGGAATTTAAGCCAAAAAATCCATCTTTATTCATTTTGCAACACAGCAAATCTTTAAAATTATGCAATGAGTAACCATAGAATCCTTTAATTTCTGATGTCTCAAACAGTTCTGATATTCAATTAAATGAACTTTTAAAGCAAATGTTCAGTGTCCTTGCTCACTCCCCCCCCCCCCCTTTTGTGAAGCTGTGTTAGGCTTTTTTATCACAAGCCGTGACATTATTAGCTCCGAAGCTCATAGAATTCCTATGAGCGTCAGAGCTAATTCCACCACGACCGGCGATAAAAAAGCCTAACGTGGCTTCATAAAAGGAGGAGTTTGTTATACTGACAGGATGAATTGCCTTGCCAGTAGAGCACAGTGAACAAGGGCACTGCATAATGCAGATAACTCTTGCAGTACTTGTGAGGTGAAGAATAACCTGTTATCTATTTGGTGGATGTAAAATGTTTCTTGTACGTTATTGAGGGAAAACTGGACACTGCCCATAGACTGTACCCTGTGGCCAGTGTTTGGTTTCCTAACAATCACATTTTCCCCTGAATTCTGTGTATGGTGCCCAAATTGGCATGCCCAAATTTGTGCTTGCAACCAAGATGTATGCACAAATTAGTTGAGTAACAAGCCTTTAACTATCAATATCAATATCTATTAAAAATCTATTAATAATAATATTAATCTATTAATAGATCAATATCTAATAATCTATTAATAACAAGCCTTTAACTATCAATAACTATTAATAACCAATTGCTGATATTACTTGATGCTCATTAAAATCTGCACATACATTTGGCTGTGCATGGCTCCTAACTCTAAAAGTGTGTAACTCAAAAGGAGGCATGGCCATGGGCATGATGGGGACATTATGAAAAATTGTGTGAATAGTTATAGAATATGGCCTCAGTGTATTTCACTTTGGGCACTAGCATTTACACCATAGTTCAGTAGGGGTAAGTCTGGCTTCTAAAGTTAAGCATGGGAATCAATACTAAGCGTGATCTCCCCTGGAACCCTTTTTAGAACTTGACGTAACATTGGCTACCCTCCAGACTTCAGGTACTACAGATGATTTTAGCAAAAGGTTACAGATCACTAACAGCAGGTCAGCAAGTTCATGTTTAAGTTCTTATAGTACCCTAGGGATGTATACCATCCGGTCCAAGTGATTTATCACTTTTTAACTTGTAGATTTGGCTCAGTACATCTTCCAGATTCACCGAGATTTCTTTAATCACACTTGAAAACCAGTTCCAGTTCAGGAAAATCTCTTACATCTTCTACTGTAAAGACTGAAGCAAAGAATTCATCCAGTCTCTCCGCTATGGCCTTATCCTCCCTGAGCGCCCCTTTTGCTCCTTGATCATCCAACGGTCCCAAGGATTCCCTCACAGGTTTTCTGCTTCTGATGTACCTAAAAAAATTGTTATGAGTTTTTGCCTCTTTTGCTAGTTTCTCTTCATATTCTTTCTTAGCTTTCTTTATCATTGCTTTGCATCTAATTTGCCAGTGCCTGTGTCTCTTCTTATTTTCTTCATTTGGATCCTTTTTCCATTCTTTAAAGGATGTTTTTTTGGCTTTAATAGCCTCTTTCACTGCACCTTTTAACCATGCCAGCTCTAATTTCCTCTTCTTTCCACCTTTGATGATACATGGAATACATCTGGTCTGGGCTTCCACAATGGTATTTTCCACGATTGATTTTTCACTTTGTCAAAAATTAGGGGACATTCGATGAAGTTAAAGGAAAATACTTTTAAAACCAATAGGAGGAAATATTTTTTCACTCAGAGAATAGTTAAGCTCTGGAACGCATTGCCAGAGGTTGTGGTAAAAGTGGATAGCATAGCTGGTTTTAAGAAGGGTGTGGACAATTTCCTGGAGGAAAAGTCCATAGTCTTATTATTGAGAAAGGCATGGGCAAGCCACTGCTTTGCCCTGGATTGGTAGCATGGAATGTTGCTACTCTTTGGGTTTTGGCCAGGTACTAGTGACCTGGATTGGCCACCATGAGAATGATGGACCTTTGGTCTGACCCAGTAAGGCTATTCATATGTTCTTATTCTATGTAGATATAGGGTACACACCCTTTATAGAATCAAGCTTAGCCTTAGCACGTTACGACCCTAATGCACCTTTGTAAAAGGAGCCCTTAATGTTGCAGGTGTAATTCCAGAGTTCTCGCTTCTCTGGTTAAAAGTGGAATAAATAAATAAGTTAGAGTCAAAATTCTGAAATTATACCTGATGGGTATAGTAAGCTTTTATTTCACCTTTATATTTTGATGTTGTGTTTTATGATTTTTATGGTTTTGAACTAATGTAAAATTTGGATCAATTATGATTTTGAGTACATGTGCATCCTACTTTGTAATTTTTTTATGAATGAGAATGATAGTTTGTGATTTGTTAGTATGTTGTTATATATTTTTATATATTTATTTAACAGTTGTTATTAATCTGCACCTGATGTAACAATTAGGAAGGCAAAACATAGCAGTGTTATGCTTTAGAGAGTTTTTATTCTTCTGGTGATTGCTTATAGTGAATACATTTTGAATACAGACATTCTATACTGGCCAGCTCTATTCTGCTGTTCTGGATCTTGCAAATCGTTTGCCTTTTTGTTTTCTTGAACATTATTTAGTTGCCTTGCTAATGTATTCAATAGCAGAGTGCTAGATTAGTCCAAGAAGGAAGGATCTAGTACAGTGGGCCTGTTGACCTCCCTTCTGTAATACTGGTATAAAGTAGTGTGGTTGTATAGCAATCCACTTGAATGCACAAAAATAAAGCTTAGCAAATAAACCAAAAATAACTGAAGGTAATGCATTTTAACTTTTTTAACAATTATCCCCCCCCCCCTTTTTACAAAACCATGTAAACAGTTTTTAGCGCTGGCCAGCGAGCTGAATGCGCTGCACTGCTCTCGATGCTCATAGGAGCTCTATGAGTGTCGGGAGCAATGCAGAACATTCAGCGCGTCGGCCTGTGCTAAAAACTGCTTTTGTGGTTTTGTAAAAGGGGATGAGGGGGTGAGAGGAGGTTAAGTTAATAGGGATCTAATCTAATGTAATCTAATCTGGTATTTATGAATCACGCTATGCCTAAACAGGTTCAAGGTGACACAGTATTTTGAATTACAGAATTAAAATACTACTTTATAGTAGCTGGAGGAGATCAGAAGTATGGTTTGGATAATAGAGAATAGAATGGAGGTTCTTAGATTGTATTGGTATAGTGTTTGAGTAGAGTGAGAGATTTATTAGTATTAGTAATTTTGAGTTAGTTGTCTACGGTGTGTATAATTTCAAAGAAGAGAGTTTAGAAATAATCAAATCCAGGATGGCAAATCTGCAGAAGACCAAAGCCTTGCAATTTCTCTTTAAACAAGTTCTTAAGACCCTGAAGTCTAATAGTTCCCTGGGCTGCCATTGTAATAATAATTTTTTTTAAAAAGTTTTGGATTCAAAGGCACGTGTTGTCCCCAAACAGCTGAAAAGATGTGGGCACATTGTACCCAAAAGGCTTGGATGAGAGGAGAAGTCCACCACACATGATAATAAGTTCCCCTCTGTCCGCACCCCTCCAACATAGAGAGAAAAACGAGTGGGATGCAAATACCATCTATACAATGCGTTAAGACCTTGCTCAATCAGGTTTGTAGAAATAGATATTTTACAGGTATTCTCATCTATGTTGAACCATTCCTTATCAGAAAAAAAACAAACACATTTCCCATATCATTTTCACATTTAGACATGTAAGATGACATTCCCAGAGAGTAAAATCTAGTAACAGTTCCTCTAATTGCTTGAGAGGGGCCAACAAAGGCTCCCTAACCTGTGGAGAGGTAAGCGAATGGCATAGCTGTAATTAAATATAACAATCTGAAACAGAAATTTAAAATCTTCGGGCAGCCGACGGCACAACGAAGCCGGCCTCCCGCTGTCGGCGTGCCCCGGAAGTGTTCTTTCTGCAGCAGTCCTCTTGCCGCGTAGGCAGGACGTTGCAGAAAGAACACTTCCGGGACAGGCCGACAGCGGGAGGCTGGCTTTGTTGCGCTGTCAGCTGCCCGAAGATTTTAAATTTCAGCGGCGGGGAGTCTGGAGGTCCCTGGAGAGGGTTTCACTACAGTGTAGTGTCAGGCGCACAGTCACCTCGGGCCATATAAAATGACCAGGCGGGTATAAGAGCTAAAAAGTAGTATGGATGATGCACTCCTATTTTTATGATGTAGTTCCCTTTCCCACTTTTGTATTTTTAGAGTATACTCTAAAAAAAACTGCCAATGCAGTTACAGACAGTATAGCAAGTTAGACATAAATAAAATAATTATTCCAATCTTGGTAATGAAGGGGGTCTAGAAGGCTGCAAGTTTTCTAGGGTGTCTAATATCTAGGCACTAGCCCTGAGATCTTATTTGACCTATTCTGCTAGCGACTGGGACAATATCATAAAGGCATTAGCTCTAGAAACTTTCTGAACCAGATAAACAGGGGCTGGCTGGCTGAGCAGAAGGTACATTTCTGCTCTACTGTTGTCTTGAAGTAGCTCCCCTGAGAGTATTCCTCCCTAGTGTTGCTGGCCCTTGGACCCTTCCCACATGCATTCTTGCAGCCACACCTTGCATTCCTCACGTCCAGTCCCATTGCTCCTGCTGCCAGCTAAAAATGAGGGGATAGCACGAATGAATAGTGAGGATCTGAACTTTTGCTCCTAGGGATATTTACAGCAAAGTTCCATAAGCTAGCTGCGACTTATTTTGTAATTGCAAAGCCACTGGATTCTCTTTTTTTGTACTTTAGTTTGCTTCTTTTCTGCTATCAGCCTTTTTATTTTTTTAAATTCCTCCACAACCTCTTTTGTTTCTGCTCTTTCTCTCTTTCCTTTCCCCCGCATTTCCTCAGAGGAGTTTCTGGAGAAGCAGACACTGTAGAAAAGTCGAGGCTTGTGTTAGAAGAAATTAAGGTTAATGATCACTGGCTCATTTTCCTCTGCCGTGGGTGTGGATGGAGGAGTAAGCAGCGCAGGTGGCCGCTGCCAGTAGGGAGTTTCTTCTTTGTCATCAGAAAAATACAGTGTGTGCGGGGATTGAATTACCGCAGCTATGCGAAGACTAAACATATTTTGTTTCCCATTGGGCTCTGGCTTGAGGACAGAAAGTTGATGTTAATTTTATTGAAAGAAAGCATTGTAATATGGTGTTCTCTCTACATCCAAAGTCATGGACCACAGCGGTTTATTCAGATCAGATCTAATTGCATTGTAAGTTTCCAAATGACACCGTGACATGCAAACGGGCTTTGATTTGGGGGTCACAGCTTGGGGTTTTGTTTTCTTAATTTGGCCTGGTCGCTGCTCGCCGATTTGAAACTGTGCCCTTTGAGTGACCCGCTGGGTGCTCCCTTTTAATAGGAGGACCTGCTGTTGCTTCTGCTGTGGCATGTTCCCATCACAGAGGAAGCGGGGGATGTGGTATAGGAAGTGCATGCTGACCTTGTAAAAGCAGAGGCAATACTGACTACCCAGCCTGCATGCTTTTTGATATTTTTTCTTCAGCAGCCTACCAGGTGTGATTTAATACTGAAGGGCAGGAGGAGGGTAGAGCATAATCTTGTTACATGCCGGCTTATAAGGTTATGGCTTCTGCTTGTCACCCCCATAACATCTAAGCCTTCATATACTCCTCTGTGAAGAAATCCACTTGCCACAATGACATGCTAATTTGGATTAAGAAAAAAAAAAAAAATGATGCAAGGGGAAAACAAGCATTATCTATAGTAATTTGCAGTAGGTGCATTACAATGAGAGGCCCCTGACAGCATGCTTTGAAGATGGGAAAAATGCATATACTTTCAGCAATGCTCCCTGTGTGCTCCTGCAGGCACAGGGACTGGTTATCTGTATGCAGCATTTGAATATTAAAGCCAGAAAAAAGGCATGTTTTTCAAATAGGAAAATACGTGAAGTGTTTGCAATTAGTGGGGCCCTTTTAATAGGCTGCGCTAAAAATTGGCCTATGCTATTATTAGCTCATGTGTTTCCCTCATGCCAAAGCCACTTTTAGCACAGCTGTAAAATGGCCTCATTTTTTTGAATTAATGGCCGCACACTAATTTCCAAATTAGAATGCGACCCCTTACTGTCACCTCTTTTCTAGATGGTAAAGGCTCACTTACTGATCAGTTAATGCATGGTGATGTAGCTGTGCTAACTGATTAACACTGGGCATGCCTACTTTCTGCCCCCAAACACACTCCCAGCTCTAAAATATAGAAACAAGATAGCAGATAAAGGCCAAATGTCCCATCCACAGTAACCATTATCTTTTTTTTCTCTCTAAAAGATCCCACGTGCCTATCCCATGCTTCCTTGAATTCAGGACACATTCTCTTGTCTCCACCACCTATTCCAGGAGACTGTTCCACGCATCCACCACCCTTTCTGTAAAAAAAGTATTTCCTTAGATTACTCCTGAGCCTATCGCCTCTTAACTTCTTCCTATGCTCTTATTCCAGAGCTTCTTTTCAAATGAAAGAGACTCAACTCATGCACATTTACGCCACGTAGGTTATTAAACGTCTCTGTCATATCTCTCCTCTCCCGCCTTTCCTTCAAAATATACATATTGAGATCTTTAAGTCTGTGCCCATACACCTTAAGACGAAGAACACGCACCATTTTTATATCTTTTTGAAGGTGGAGTCTGCAGAATTGTACACAATATTCTAAATGAGGTCTCACCAGAGTCTTATACAAGGGCATTAATACCTCCTTTTTTCTATTGGCCATGCCTCTCCCTATGCACCCTAGCATCCTTCTAGCTTTCACCATCATTTTTTCAACCTGTTTGGCCACCTTAAGATCATTACATACAATCACACCCAAGTCCCGCTCTTCTGTCATGCACATAAGTTCTTCACTCCTAAACTGTACCGGGTTTTTGCAGCCCAAATGCATGACCTTGTATTTCTTAGCATTAAATTTCAGCTGCCAAATTTCAGACCATCCTTCAAGTTTCCCTAGGTCTTTCTTCATGTTGTTCACACCATCTGGGGTGTCTATTCTATTGCAGGTTTTGGTATCATCCGCAAAGCGACAACTCTTACCCGTCAGCCCTTCAGCAATATCACTTATAAAAATGCTAAAAAGAACAGACCCAAGAATATAACCTTGAGGCACACCACTGGTAACATCCCTTTCCTCAGAGTGATCTCCATTGACCACTTCCCTCTATCATCTTTCATTCAACCAGTTTCTGACCCAGCCCGCCACTTTGGAGCCCATCCCAAGGACACTCAGTTTATTTATTAGATGCCTGTGTGGAACACTGTCATAGGTTTTGCTAAAATCTAAATACATCACATCTAACACACTCCCTCTATCCAATTCTCTGGTCATCCAGTCAAAGAAATTGATCAGATTTGTTTGACAGGACCTACTTCTAGTGAATCCATGTTGCCTCCAGTCCTGTAATCCACAATTTCACCATTCTCTGTTTTAAAAGTGTTTCCATTTATTTGCTTACTACAGAAGTCAGACTTGCCAACCTGTAATTCCCTGCTTTTTCCTTACTTCCACTTTTGTGTAGAGGGATCACATCTACCCTTCTCCAATCCTCTGGTACCACTCCCAGCACTAGAGAAGCATTGAAAATGTCAGTCAATGGAGCCACCAGAACGTCCCTAAGTTCCTTCAGCACCATTGGATATATACCATCTGGCCCCATCGCTTTGTCTACCTTTAATTTAGGTAGCTCCTTAAGAACACAACCCTCTGAAAATCGATCAGGGTCTATTACTCCTCCATCTCTATTCGCATTTGTCTTCTGCGGTCCCACTCCTGGCACTTCAGCCTTGAAATCAGAACAGAAATATTCAGCCTTTTCTTTATCAGTGTCTACATTTTTCTCTGCTTTACCTTTGAGTCTCATAATGCCACTTTTGCACTTCTTCCTATCACTGATATATTTAAAAAATGTGTTCTCCCCGTTTTACCATATCAGCTATTTTTTTTTTCCTTTTGTATCTTTGCTTTCCTGACTACCCAACCAGCCTCTCTTAACTTTTTCAGATATTTTTGCCTGTCTTCCTCTTTCTGTGATATTTTGTAGTTTTTGAAAGCTAACCTTCTCAGCTACTACTTTTGAGAACAAAAGCAGCCTTCTTTTCCTCTTACTTTTATGTACTTGCTTCACAAAAAGGTTTATCGCCCTTACAATAACTCCTTTCAGTTTTTCCCACTGCATTTCTACTCCTTCCAGATGTTCCCATCCAGACAATTCCTTGACAAGTTTACTCCCTATTTTACTAACGCTTAGTGTGGGTTTTAGCACCGGCAGTGGTGGAAACTGCTCTGACACTCATAGAATTCCTATGTTCATCAGAGCAGTTACCACTGCTGCCGGTGCTAAAACCTGCACTACATGTTAGTAAAGGAGGCGGGGGTGGGGAGGGGTTGTTTTTTAAAGTCTAGAACTTTTACTTTTGAATGAGCCCTCTCTATACCTGTCTTAATATTAAATCGTACTATGCAGTGATCATTGGATGCCAGATGATCACCCACTGTAACATCAGAAACACTTTCCCCGTTTGTAAGCACCAAGTCCAGTATGACCCCCATCACGCTTGGATTCCATGACCAACTGCTGGAACAGTTCTTGAAGAGAATCCAGGATCTCCCTACTTCTAGAAGACGTAGAATAGGGATACTTCAGTCAATATCCAGCAATGTTAAAATCACCTATTAGTAAAACTTCCCCTTTTTTAGATATATTCCGAATGTCTACTATTAAATCTCTGTCCACTTCTTCTTTCTGTGAAGGAGGCCTGTATATCACACCTGTGTAAATATATTCACCATTCCCTCTTTCCAAATTGATCCAGAGTGCATCTTCCTTGCCCTGCAGATTCTGCAATTGTGTGGCTTTAATATGATCTTTAACATATAATACTATTCCCCTTCCTTTTCTTCCTACCCTGTCTTTCCTGAACAGATTATAGCCCGGTATAACTACATCCCAATCATGGTTCTCCGTGAACCATATCTCCGTGATCATCACTATATCCAATTAATCTTCTTCCATCACAGCTTCTAGATCCAGAATCTTGTTTCCCATACTTCGTGCAATAGTATATACTGCTTTCCAAACATGGCTCCCTTTTCCCATCCATGTAGAGATATTCAGTGATTTACTTACCTGAGCGCTTATACTCACTTGGGGGCTTTGATCAGTAGATTAGCCAGCCTGCTGCCGAAGACACTTCTTCCCTTCTTTGATAGATGCACACCATCCCTGCTCAGCAGCACTTGGAAAATCATCCCTTGGAAAATCTATTTGCTAGTGCATGGGAAGTGCCTGCTGATCCCAAAACTACCCTGGAACACCTGAGCACTGCCCGCACTGGTACCTTTTTGGTGCATTAGTGCTTACCGTAGATTAGCAAAAGGACCCCAGTATGTTTTATTTTTATTTTTTTATTTATTTTACTAAAGAACTATCACTGTACGAATCCGTAAAGGAATCTTTTACTGAAGATTAGTGCATTCTGTCTGCAGCAAGGCCCACAGGAATACAATGGGACTTGTGGCAGATAACATGTGTTATTCTTTAGTAAAACTGCCCTAAGAGATTTGATGTAGACACACAAAAAAGAAAGGGTGTGTGGGTTAGACGGCTTCAGATCCTCTGAGACAATAATATAGTGAAATATTCATGAGTCATTGATTAATATGAATTCTCTCTATGCTAAACTAAACTCAACTAAAACTTAACTTTATATGCCGGGTCTTCAACCAGAGGAAGCTTGACGCGGTTAACAATAAGTTAAAATATAAGCTAAAACACAAGAGGATTAATTTTCAAAATGTGTATGTTTTTGGAGTGTAGCAGTGGTGTAGCTATGGGTGGGCCTGGGGGGGGGGGAAGGGCACAGCTCACCCTGTCTGGCTCATCAAAAGAGCTCGGCTGCAGCCACCTTGCTCTCTACTCTCTCACCCCAAGATCCTGCATTTAATCTCCCCCACCCTTGGCCTGGCAACTCCTCCTCCACCTCTCTTCTTGATCTACCGCAGCATTTTTGTGGGCAGGTGGCTGCCTGTGCCAGTCCCTCCAAATGTGGCAGAGGGAAGCCTGCAAGGCCAGTGTAGGCAGCAGATGTGTGCTGTTCTGCTGCCACTGGCAAAGATATTAAGGTGTGTGTGTGTGAGGGGGGGATGCAGAATCCGGAGCGGAGGATTTTGGAAGGCCCACCCATCATAACTGTGAGCTCACCCAAAATGAGAGGTCTGGTTACCCTACTGACATATACTGACCCTGCTTTCAAATACCTCTTCACCTAACTCCCTTGCCCATGACCGCCGGATTACAAAGAAATGTGTACTTGTACTAGACCCCGGTATGTGTCGTGTTAGGATAAAACTTGAACTGAAAGATCTTCCATTGTAACTAAGGAAAATTTAACCTGTAAATTGTACATTGTTTATTGGTATTAGATCCCTAATGTGTGTGTGGAGTTAGAAAAAAAACTTGCACTGTAAGGGTAACTATGGCAAATTGTAACCCGTGGAGGGGCATAATCAAAAGAAAAGTCTAAGTCCATTTTGGGCCTAAGTCACTAGTTGCCCAATGTCAGCAGTGTCTAAAGTCCATTCTCGAAAAATACACCCAGAATATTATGTTTTTCAAGAGTCGTCTAATTGTACGTCCAGCTGTTTGATCGCCCAGACCACTAAGTCATATATCTTTATACCTCATTCTCGTCCAAAAATTCATCCAAGTCAAAAATGCCTAGAAAAGGACCTTTTGGACATGTAAGGGTCAGCAAAGTAACGGACAGGACACCTAGACATGGCAACAGAGTAGTGGGGCACCTTACAGGACACTGTTGCAAACTTCACAAAAAGGGTGCCACATAAACATCTCACCATAACTCCCTTATAGGTCATGGTGAGCCCCCCAAAACATCCCAAAACCTACTAGACCCACCTGTCTACCACCCCAATAGTCCTCACGGCTGCAGGTAGCACCTATATGGCAGTACAGTAGGGCTTAGGAGTGGGTGGGAGGTGCACATGTTCCACCATAAATGCAGTGGTTAGCCTGGCTTATGGGCCTGGGTCCTCCTCTTTATGGTTCACTAGCTCACCCTCCACACTACTTAAGCCACCTCTGTGCTGCTCTACTAGGCTTTGGAGGCAAGTATGTACGCTTTTATTCCGATTTTTATAGTGTTGTGTGTGTGTGTGGTGGGGGGTCAGTGATCACTGGGGCAGTGTGTGGGGGTCTGCAATGCTTATCTGGTTACTTTGGATACCTTTTTGGCACTTAGACCAAGTTTTACATGGCCTAAGTCACAACGTACAAGTTCCATCCAGGCAGCCTCATTAAACTTTCGATTATACTTGCAGTACGACTAAGTTTAGATCAGCCCATGTCCCGCACAAATCCCACCCTCACCACTCCTCCTAAAACACCCCTTTTAGCTCTGGTTGTACAGCAGCACTGAAAAGGCCTAAGTCGTTTTTAGATACATCTAAAACCCGGTTTGATTATCGGCACTTGGACTACTTGTCTTACTGATCGTCCAAGTACTGATATAGGCCGGTTTTCAGATGTATTTCCGTTTCGATTATGAGCCCCTAGTATGTATCGAGTTAGGATAAAAACTTGTATCATAAATTTGTACTGTAATTATGGCAAGTCATAACCTGTTAGCTGAATTTTATGAATGTCTAACCTGTAACCCATTCTGAGCTCTTTGGGGAAAATGAGATAGAAAACAAAATAAATAAATAGCATACACATTCATAGGGGAAGGGGTCCTGCTGTAGGGGGCAAAAGGCAAGTGCAAGCAGGAAGCCCAGCTAGAGTTGAGTGAAGGGAACCTGGAGCAAACCCTGCTGCTTCACAAAGCACTGTAACTTTTTTTGCCAAACAGGAGAAAGTTGCACTAAACCACAACCTTCTTTGCCCAGACAGCTCAAAATGCGCTGGGTACGGCTGTATGAAGAGCTCTTACTTTCCCAATTATTCATAGTATTTTGAAGAAAAAAAAAAAAAAGTGTTCCCCACCTCTCAAAAAAAGAGACAGTTGTCCTGTTTTAGTAGTGAAAGCAACTTTTATACATACTGTGGAGGGCAATGTTCTCTAGGAGATGACCAGGCATGGCACCAGATACAGCGTCTCCTCATTCTTCCACTTAAGTGAGTGGAGATAGTTCAGTCTGGTATGGGACAGGTTCTGGCTGTCCGCCATCTGGGTGAGGAATGCACAGCCCAGACAAAAAAAGAAAAAAAAAAAAAAAACCCTGGCAAAGGCTTCCTTTTGTCTGTTTTCCAGAGCCTCGAGATAGTCATAAAACACCTGGACAAAATCAGCAGGTGATGGCAAGGGAGAGGGAATGATCAGTCACAGGCCCTGCCGAACCCTTTGAACGTTCATATAGCCTGGACACAGCCATCAGCAGACACAGTTTGATCTTCAGTGAACTTTCTGGAGGAGCTGGCAGCTGCATGACATCAGGGAGAACCAGATCATGCTGAGGAAGGAGCAAAAAAAAAATAAAATAAAAAATAAGCTATTTCACCAGATGCCACCTCATGCTCATTGCTTTCTTTATCTGTTGGAAGAAGGATGGGGAGCCCCTTGTCAATTTATTTTATGAAAGTAGCGTCATGCTGAGTGGACCAGAGCAGGCAAGAGCCTCTTCACTACCCCTCCATTAGAAGCTGATAGTATGTACGTGCATGCATGCTTTGCAGTGATGTGCTACGTAAAACAGTGTTTCTGAAACCAATTCTATAATAATAATAATAACTTTATTCTTATATACCGCCAACAATCTTGCGACTTCTAGGCGGTTTACATTACATTACATTACATTAGTGATTTCTATTCCGCTTGTGCCTTGCGGTTCTAAGCGGATTACAAGTTGGAAGACTGGACATTTCCAGTAGCATTGCAGTACATATAATCAAGAATGCGTTAAGTTACAATTGTTGTTCTGGACTTTTCCAGGATAAATTGGTAGTAGATAGTAGATAGTGATAGGTTGTTTAGGCGAATAGAGATAATATTGTCCGGATTCTGTTGTTTAGACGAGTAGAGATAATACTGTCCGGATTCGGGTGTTGCTGGTGGTGGTGTTTGGGTAGTCATGAGAGTATTTTCTAATACTTTTGTGAGGTTATGATGATGGGAAGTGTTTTTTGAAGAGATGAGTTTTGATTTCTTTTCGGAATGCTTTAATGTCTATTGATTTGGTCAGTAGATTGGTGATGGTAGTATCGATCTTTGCTGCCTGTGTCGCTAAAAGGCTGTCATATAGTTTCTTTCGTCATGTTCCTTTGAGAGGGGGGTGAGTGAATAGGCTCTGGGTTCTCCTTAATCTGTGTGAGAGGTTACGGTGTAGTCTGTTGTTTAGGTAGCTGGGTGCTGTTCCATGTATTACTTTGTATAGTAGACAGTAGAATTTGAACTGGGATCTTGCTTTTATTGGTAGCCAGTGTGAGTCTAAGTATGCTTTGGTGATGTGGTCATATTTGCCTAGTGAGTAGATGATTCTGAGGGCTGTGTTCTGAACTGTTTACAATGAAGAGAAACTGTGCAGACATCGAATTACAGAGTGTAGCGGTGAATATCTGATAGTAGCAACAATGAAAATAATAACAACAGTTTATATACCGCAGGACCGTGGAGTTCCATGCGGTTTACAATGAATTAGAAAAATTCCATAAATTGAAAGGAACATTCATAGTTAGAGATTAGAGGTTAACAGTTTACAAGATCTAATTTGGGGAGGGATTGCGATGGGGGCTATTGTCCTGATTCGCCACCTAGGTATTTCGAGAACAGGTGTGTTTTTAGGTGTTTCCTAAATTCACCATAATTCTAGAGTCCCCCCTAACCAGTCTGGTTTTCAGGATGTTCACAGTGAAAGTGCGTGACACAGATGTATGTGCCCCGCCTCCCTCTCACGCATATTCATTGTGGCTAATGTTGACAACCAGGGTGAATGAGGCATATCCAGCTGATCTAAGACTTACAAACGGATTATCAGCTTTATGATTCTACAACTGACTGTGATTAGAATGCGTGGCTTCATTGGGAGGGAAACATACGTACACAGAAAATCCAAAAGCTGTAGCTGAAGTTGATAGCTTGATAAACATTTTGATACATCGCAAATCAGAGTTCTGAACTCCATTTCAGGTGACTTGTCCATCAGGGTTGCTGAGGTGTTGCTACTCAGCAGACTACCATATTTAGCACTGCATTTCTTACCAACAGAGGGGAAATACTTGCTTCTACATTTTTGGACACTTTCCAAGTGCACTGGTGTCTCACTCTTAACAAGACCAAAAGACAGCACCTGGTTAAGTTTTGGTTGTGTATATAAAACTAGAGTTTCTTCTAATTAAAATTAGACCAAGTGATACTATTTTTACAAAATTTTATTTCACTTTTTTTGTTCCTGGGTAATAAGTGTTCTTTCTTAATGCCACAAAAGTATAGAAAATAGCTATCATCCCCCTCAAACTTAGCTTTTGTGACCAGGACATTGATATTTTGAAATTTACCTTTTCTGCAGAACATTCCAGATTGATTCCAAGCTGAGTAAACTTAGGCGCCATTTTACTAAAGCATGAACATCAGGCAGATGCATTTTGCTATGGATGCAGCCAATTTATGAAGACAAGAGGGAAAAAAAGTACTCCATAGAAGCATCTGCTAAGATGTGCAGTGCCTACAAGGCATATTTCGGCATGCCTTTCGGGAATCAAGACAAACCTTGGGCACCTCACGTCACATGCAAGCATTGCCAAAATACTCTGGAAGGTAAGACATTTTTGTTTCTCACTAGGATGGTGGAATTTTCTGCTATAAAATTTCTTAGAATGTTTAATTTGTAAAAAACAAACAAAAAACAAACACCCCAAAACCATGTAAATTTTAAAATTCTTAATGTTGTTTGAAAATATATCGTATATGAAATATATTGCAAGAATCTCATAGACATTAGTTATAGGTGAAATAAATTTATTGTTTTTATTACCACAATTTCATTTTATTCTACAGGATAGAACAGAGGGGAAAATTTAGCCATGAAGTTTGCTATCCCAAGAATTTGGCAGGAACCCATTTACCACTCAAGCAACTGCTACTTCTGCATAATGGACCCTTCCAAACATCGAACTGGAAAGCATGCTTCTGCAACTAATTATCCATTGCCCCAGTGCCACATTGCCCTGAGCTCCCCATACCCACTCCCCCAGAGAGAGAACAGCTGTCTTCAGGACAGAGCAGCAAGTCAGAGAGTGAGGGTGATGCTGTAGATCCAGTTTACAATACCAGTGGTGCAGCTGATGAGAGAAACTTATATTATCCAAACCAAAAAGACCTGAGATCTTGGTCTCACCAAGTCCATTGCCGAGTTTGACATTTAGGTTCAAATAGTGGAGTTTGTTGGATGAAAGTGTGCAAATCACAGATCAGAGGAAGCGTCACCAAGCTTTTTCCACCTTCTTCACCCATCAAGATGGGCTCTGCTTCTGCCACAATGTGACTAGTCTGTTTGAGGCAATTGAAATAACCTGTAACTTGAAAGAGTGGTGTCTCTTTATTGACAGCTCATCCAGGAGCATCAGATCCATGCTGCTCCATAAAGGGAACAAGTACCTGTCTCTTCCACTAGCTCACTCAGTGCATCTCTAAGAGAATTACAACAGCATCAAGACCTTACTATGATGAGTGCAGCTGTGAGGTGATCAGAAATTCATAGTGGTGGCATTTCTAATGGGTATCCAAGGCAGTTTCCGTGCTAAGAGGGGGTATTAGATAATTTACCTACCTCAGTAGAAAAGAGTTTTCAAAAAATATTTTTGTTTTATTTTTCAATAAAGTCCTCTGATAGCTTCATCCACTTCATCCACTTATCCTGCAATGATTTTAACCCCTTTGAAAAGAATTCTTCTGTTTGACTTTCAAACCAGAACGTCACAGCTTCCTTGACATCTTCATCACTTGAAAACTGCTGTCCACCGAGTGATTTTTCAAAACTCAAAACAGGAAGTAATTCAAGGGAGCCAGGTCAGGACTGTAGGGTGGATGGTTCAGCTGCTGATAACCACATTCTTGGATGGCAGCCTGTGATTGTCGTGACATGTACACGGCACATTGTCATGAAGATGCAGTACGTCTGCTGTGAGTTTTCCTTGTCTTTCCTCCTTGATTGACTCCCGCAAAGCAATCATTGTGTTGGTGTAACTCTCCCTGGTTAAGGTTGTCTTGTGTGGCATGAGCTTCAGAAGCAAAAGTCCTTCATCATCCCAGAAGACAGTTGCCATGACTTTGCCTGCAGACTTTTCTGTCTTGAACTTTTTTGGGGTGGGAGATGACATGTGCTTCCACTGCATTGACTTCATTTTGGACTCAGGATCTTTGTGAGAGACTGAAATCTCATCTCCAGTCACCAAACGATGAAAAAATTTCATTTGGTCTTCACAGAGCTTCTACATGTTCTCCTGACAGCACTGGAGCCTCATGGCCTTCTGGTATGGTGTCAGCATTCTTAGAACCCATCTTGCACTAACCTTGGACATGAGCAACTTTTCATGAATTATTTTCCAAACTGTACCTGCCGAGATGCCCATTTCTTCAGCTATTTGGGAAACCTTAATTTGTATGTCTGACAAAATTAAATACTCAACTTTCTTGCACTTTTCTGTGAAAGTTGCTTCCACAAGCTGTCCAGTGTGAGGGTCATCTTCAATGGACACTCTACCCCTCTTAAACTGCTTGCTCTAAAATTTTACTTTGTAGGATGATACTTTTGGGATAGCAGGGACACAAAGGCACACTACCAAAGGCAGGACTGACCACAGTGGACCGAGTTCTCTGTAGAAAGAAACAATGTCAAATGGAAGCCACTGGTGGACCCCTGGAAAGTGCTGTTGTCACCATTTCACATAAAATTAGGCCTAATGAAAGAATTTGTCAGAGCTCTAGATATGGAGTCAGCAGCCTTCAAGTACCTTCAAGACATCTTCCCTAATCTGTCTGAGGCAAAGGTAAAAGCTGGTGTATTTGTCAGACCACAGATGAAGAAGATCCTGGAGTGCAAATAATTTCCCAAGAAGTTAACCAGGAAGTAGAAAGCATCTTGGAACAGCTTTGTCGCAATGGTTCGGGGCTTTCTGGGCAATCACAAGGCCAAAAACTACGTGGAGTTACTGTAGTTGAGAATCTGGTGAAGAATTGCAATAAAAATGGGCTGTAGGATGTCTCTCGAAGTCCATGTGCATGATGCTCATCTTGAGACATTCAAGGAGAACATGGGAGCATACTCGGAGAAGCAAGGTGAGCGCTTCTACCAGGATATACTGGACTTTGAACATCGCTACCAAGAACAATATAATCGCAAATCTCAAAAAATTACTCGCTTCTAAATCTTCTGTGGTCATCTTTGTATAACTTCAATATAAATACATGTTAATTGTGATTCATATGTTGCTTTTTATGACTTTATAAGAATGAAAAGATGAAAATTCTGTGTTTTCATGTTTTAAATAGGTATATTTCAAAAAATTGACTATCCTGGTCACAAAAACAAAGTTTTAGGGAAATAATAGATATTTTCTAAGGGCTCCTTTTACTAAGCTGCGTTAGGGCTTTAACACGCGGAATAGTGCGTGCTACAATGCCACGCACACTAGACGCTAATGCCAGCATTGAGCTGGCGTTAGTTCTAGCTGCGTAGCATGGGGTTAGCGCACCTTAGTAAAAGGAGCCCTAAGGTTTTTAGGCATGAGCAATTAGGAAATTATGAAGGGGTGCTGAAAGTCAGCCCAGCCAACTTCTGAACTTCCTAAATTGTGACAGTTATTTTGCCACTGTAGCCAAAAAGATTGTTATTTTATTTTGCAAAGTGCCAATTTATAGCATTGTAAAGCCATGTTTTATTTTTTAATAATTTTTATTGGTATTTGCAAAAAAATACAGTACAATACAATTAACATACAAAAGAAGAAACAATACAAACAACAATTAGTAATTACTCCTTAATGCTATCATAAATGCAACAAGACAGTGTGACTGTATACCTCGTTCAATCAAATCATCATGGTTTAACAGGCGCATGACTGTAATATACCAATGGCTCCCATATTTTATTAAATTTATTTAATCTTTCTACAGTAACACGTTCAAATTTAGCAGTTATACAAACAGTATTCCACTCTGCTATTGATACATCCTTCCAATGTTTTAAGATGATTTTAATGGCCAAATTAAGCAAGATTCTTAATAATTTATAGTGATTATAAGTTATTGGCTACCAGAACCCAAAATGGCCGAATACGATGATCATGATATTTAATGTTAGTGGTTCCTTAATTCTCAGCAGGTTAGAGATAGTGTCCCAAACTTTTATCCTGTAACCACATATATTATCGCAGTAATACAGTGAATGGGTTAAAGTGCCAACCTCCTTTAAACATGACCAACATTTATTTGATGCTATGTTTTGACATTGTTTCAGATCATTGATTGAACCATGTCAACAAAAAGTGTGAAATTTTCAAGTGTGGAACTCTGAGCTGTCATGAAGTTCCTATTCTGCAGAAGTAAACTCCAAAGGAAAACCATGAAGGTATGATGCATACACTGAGTGACAAATGCCCATCATACTCCACAGTAGAGAATGACATGGGGACTAACTTGTCCTCGTCCCCGCAGGATCTTAATTTCCCCATCTGTCCCCGCGAGTTTTGTCGCTATCCCTGCCCCATTCCTTTAAGCTCTGCCTTAACCACACAAGCCTCAAACACTTATGATTTTAAAGTGAGGCTTGTGCAGTTGAGGACAGAGCTTTCAGGAATGGGACAGGGAAAGGAAAAGAACTTGCTGTGACGGGATGGGAAAATAAGTTCCCGTGGGGACGGTGAAAAATGTGTCCTCGTGTCTACTCCACAGTGAAGAAGTGGTGTGCAAACTTTCAGTGTGGAGATTGTGAGATCGAAGATTTAGCAAGTTCTGGGAGGCTTCAAACGGTGTCAACTCCTGAAATTGTTGACCAAGTCCATGACCTGATTTTGGCAAATCTGCGAATATTGTCTAAAACAATTGCTGAGAAACTATACATATCCAGGGAACATGTTAGGTGTAAAATCCACATGCAGCTGGGTAAGCAGAAGCTATCAGCCAAGTGGGTGCCCAAATGTTTGAATGCTGACAAGAAACGATGTTGACTGGACACTTCCAAGTTGATTTTGCAGTGAGCTCCTGCCAGCTTTTTGAAACGACTAGTTACTGCTGATGAAACATAGTTTTACCACTATAATCCTGAGACAAAACAACAGTCCATGCAATGGCAGCACTCAGGTTCTCCAAGGCAAAGGAAATTAAAGACCCAAATGTCAGCAGGAAAGGTCATAGCCACAGTTTTTTGGGATCAGAAGGTGATGTAATGACTGCCTGTCTTTCAAAGGGTCAAACAGAATACTACTGTAACTTGCTGTGCTGATTAAAGGAGGCATTGAAAGAAAAAAGGAGAGGGAAACTGGAAAAAAAGTGATCACAAGGTTGGCAAAACGATGGGTGTTTTGACACAGTTGGGGTTTCAGTGCATAGACTATCCACCCTACTTGCCAGATCTTGCTCCATCTGACTATTTTCTGTTTCCAAAACTTAAAAAGATTTTGAAAGGGTGTCAACTTCCGAGTAATTCAGAGGTGATTGCAGCAGTGGAGCAGTATTTCAGTGACTAGACATCAGAGTAATTTTTGGAAGGGTTACTGAAACTTCAGACACGATGTGCCAGGTGTTGAACATGGCTCCTTTCTTGGATAAGCTGAGAACTTTTCAGCACCCCTCATACACTTTCTGCCCAGTAACAAAAATCATGTTACATAATGTAATCTATTAGTGTAGGAATATATTCTTAAACAAAAGCAAAAATTGGACACTAGGATAAATATTTTTCCTATATCTTGAATTCTCTCTAGAATGAGCACTCAAAAGGCCATCTTCTCAGTTACTGCATCTTCACTTTGGAATGCCCCACCCTTAGACATCAAATTAGAATCTCCAATAGACAAATTCCAATCTAAAATCAAAACACTTCTCATCAAAGATGCCTTTAATACTTGAGATCTCCCCCCTTCTCCTGATTTGCACAAACACATCAGCAGAGAATTACAAATGAGACTCATGGTGGGGAAGAAGATTAAGAAGAGGATAAGCACTGTAAAAGCACTAGAGCAAGCATGGTCCCTTTTTAAGGACACAGTCACTGAGGCACAAAATCTATATATACCACGTATCAACAAGGGATCCATGAGGAAAAAGAACAAGGAACCGGTGTTGCTCACTGTAGCGGTGAAGGAAGTGATCAGAAACAAGAAGACTTCATTTAAGGAATGGAAAAGGTCAAAAATGGAAGAAAACTGGAAAAAGCACAAACAACATCAAAGAGGGGCCAAAAGAGACTATGAGGAAAAAATAGCCAAGGAGGCAAAAAAACTTCAAGCCGTTCTTTTGATATATTAAGGGGAAACGACCCATGAAGGAAGCGGTGGGGCCATTGGATGACCATGGAATAAAGGGAGTGCTAAAGGAGATAAAAGCCATCGTCGACAAACTGAACACATTTTTTGCGTCTGTATTTTCCGAAGAGGATATACACAACATACTGGAAGCCGACAGGCTATACGCAGGAAACGAAGACGGGAAACTGACAGGGTTGACGGTCAGTCTAGAACAGGTGTGCAGGCAGATTGATAGGCTTAAAAACAATAAATCCTCGGGACCAGATGGCATCCATCCATCTATTAGCCAATCTGTCAATCAAATCAGGAAGGATTCCGGAAGACTGGAAAGTGGCGAATGTTATGCCGATCTTCAAGAAAGGTTCGATGGGAGATCCGGGAAACTACAGACCGGTGAGTCTGACCTTGGTACCGGGAAAGATGGTAGAGGCACTGATAATGGACTGCATCATTGATCACCTTGACGGACACAATCTGAGGAGGATCAGCCAGCACGGCTTCAGGAAGGGAAGATCTAGCCTGACAAACTTGCTGCACTTCTTCGAGGAAGTAAACAGGTAGATAGACAAAGGCGACCCAGTTGACATTGTTTATCTGGATTTTCAGAAGGCGTTCGACAAGGTCCCGCATGAACGACTACTTCCATAAATTGCGAGCCATGGAATCGAGGGTGAAATACTCACATGGATTAAAAACTGGCTGGAGGATAGGGAACACAGAGTGGGGGTATATGGACAATACTCGGATTGGAAAAGCGTCACGAGTGGAGTGCCGCAGGGTTCAGTGCTTGGGCTCGTGCTCTTCAACATATTTATAAACGATCTGGAAATTGGTACGAGTGAGGTGAATAAATTTGCAGATGACATGAAGTTATTCAGAGCAGTGAAGATGCAGGAGGATTGCAAAGACCTGCAATGTGACATAAACATGCTAGAGAAATGGGCCTCAATATGGCAAATGAGGTTTAATGTGGATAAGTGTAAGGTGATGCATGTTAGTAACAAAAATCTTAAAAACAAATACAGGTGCAGTACTTGGAGAGACACCCCCCCCCCCCCCCAGGAAAGAGACTTGGGAATACTGGTCGACAAGTCAATGAAGTCAATGTGCGGCGGCGGCAAAAAGGGCAAACAGAATGTTAGGAAAGATTAAGAAGGGGATCATGAATAGATCGGAGAAGGTTATCATGCCACTGTACCAGGACATGGTATGCTCTCACCTGGAATACTGCGTCCAGCACTGGTCACCGTACATGAAGAAGGACACAGTACTACTCGAAAGGGTCCAGAGAAGAGCGACTAAAATGGTTAAGAGGCTGGAGGAGTTGCCGTACAGTGAGAGATTAGAGAAATTGGGCCTCTTCTCCCTTGAAAAGAGGAGACACGATCAAAACATTCAAGATAATGAAGAGAATAGACTTAGTAGATAAAGACAGGTTGTTCACCCTCTCCGAGGAAGAGAGAATAAGAGGGCACTCTCTAAAGTTAAAAGGGAATAGATTCCGTACAAACGTAAGGAAGTTCTTTTTCACCCAGAGAGTGGTAGAAAACTGGAACACTCTTCCGGAGGCTGTTATAGTGGAAAACACCCTTCAGGGATTCAAGATAAAGTTAGACAAGTTCCTGCTGAACTGAAACATACGCAGGTAAGGCTACTCTCAGTCAGGGCACTGGTCTTTGACCTAAGGGCCACCGCGTGAGCGGACTGCCGGGCATGATGGACCACTGGTCTGACCCAGCAGCGGCAATTCTTATGTTCTTAAATGCTTCCTAAGAAGCAATCCTCTCCCTTATGTACTTCTCCCTCCCCGTTTCTTCCTTTCATCTTATTTTTATCTCAATGTCATTTAACCCCAATGTTCTTTCCTGCAATTCATGTTAGGTCTTTCTGTCTAGAACCCCTTTTTTTTATTATGTCCCCCCCCTTTTGATCATGTGCTTATTTTAAGCTTTATTTTATTATTTAATACTTATTGTAAACCGTTTAGCCAATATTTGATAGACGGTATATCATAAATGAATAAACTTGGAAACTTGGATTAGGAAATTATGAAGGGGTGCTGAAACATTCTCAGCTCAACCACCTTCCTAAATTCTTTAAGATTCTTTGCCAAGATTCTCTTCCTTTACTCCCAGCTTTGGACAAAGTAACTATTTCACTTCTTCTTTCTTTCCCATTGTGTCCTTACTCTCACCAGTCATAAGATTCAGATAATCTCTTTTTCTGGTTGATAGGAATCAGACCACCAATTTTATCCAAGCCAGACCGGTAACCTAGGATCAAACTTCTTCATGATCCTTGTGTTTGCTCCTGGCAAGGTGGCAGAAAGAAAGTCAATCCAAATTTTCTTCCAAAATGTATCCCTGTGGTGACCTCGCAACCTTCCTATTGTGTCAAGAGTCAGTGACGAGTTAACTAGAAAACAACCCTTGAAGCACAACAGTATATTAAGCCATCAGCTTTTGAGTTAACACTAAGTCCAATAAATTAAATAAAAATTGAAACCTGGGTTACATATATATTGTACCCAGGGAGATAAAGCATGTTACAACTTTAGTGACATGTGATGATTTGTTATACCTACATTATAGAACAATTATATGTTGGATGCCAGCGAATCATTTGCAATTAAATGTAAAAAAAAATCCCCACAAGTTAATGTTTCCTGCTGCGCATCTTCCTGCTAATGTTCTGGCTTCATTTTCTTTTGGTTGGGATAATATTGAATTATGAAACGATCTTTAGGAGTTGTGCTTGATTCTGCATTAACTATGAAAAATCAGGTTCAGAAAATGGGCAATGTTTTTATGAAGCTGAAGTTATTGAGAAGGTTGATAAATTATCTTGACGATTAGAATTTTAGGTTAGTGGTGAAAAGTATAGTTGTCTCCATTTTGGGTTATTGTAAGCTTGTTGAATGGATTATCAAAGACTCATTGAAGCCTGCAAATTGCTCAAAATGCAACTTCACGTGTTCTATATGGTTTACAAAGGGGTGCCGAAAAGTTCTCAGCCCAACCAACCAACTTCCTAAATTCTAAGCGTTATTATGCCACAGTAGCTGAAAAGAATGTAATCTTATTTCATTAAGTGCCAATTTGCAGAAGCAAAATTCTATGGTTTAACATTGTTTCAGATCATTGACTGAACCATATCCACATCACTCTCTTCTTGGTTTTGGCTGAGAACTTTTCAGCACTCCCTCGTATCTAGGTTTGAACACATTTCACCAGTTCTCAATAAATTTCTAGTTTTCAAGTTTGTAACTGGTCAGATTTCTCTTGTGATAGCTTCATCACTTCATTTACATCAGCCAGTTTGATTGCTTAGATCTGAGTTTAGGAGTTTACTGGATGTGCCTTCTTTTTGATCTATGTTTTTGGATGAATATAGATTATCCATTTTTTATATTGTTGGTACTCAACTGTGGAATGAATTGCCTGTGGATATGTGTGAATATTAAGAGATTATACGATTTTTTTTAAAAAAGTCTGAAGACATGTTTATTCCAGAAAGCCTGTTGAATACAAGATCTGTTCCCAGACATGATATTGGTGAAACATTTTCTATTTTGAATATGTGGCAATGTCTATTCTATAAATGTTTTGTATTTTTGTGATTAATTGCATATGTTATTAATTCCATGAATATCTCTTTTTAAATCTGCTTAGATTGTTAAATAGTGTGAAATAAATTTTTTTAAATACATAAAAGTGACATTGAGGGGGTTGGGCAATGCAAATAGTGAAAACTTGTGTATTGTGGTAACTTGGAGCAAAGATATTTAGGCCTTAGAACTATGAGGAATCATCTTTGACATACTGTAATATAAGCCTCAATCAGTAACCAAAGTAGTTCTCTGAGTACAAGCAAAATATGATCATCTCATTTCAATCCTACAAAGATTCTTGCTGCAGTGTTCATAATGAGTTTACATTAGTCGGTCAAACTGGTAAAACAACAAGAAATGAATTATAGTTAAACATGTCAAACTCAAAACAAACAGCAGGAAGAGCTAGCAGTAGAAAGAAAGTGGCAACTGTATAAATCACTAGTGAGACCTCACTTAGAATACTGTATATAATTATACAGATGACTTCTAAAGCAGAGATGGGCAACCTGCATCCCACTATTGAATTTTATGTGGCCTCCGAGACCAGATTGATAACCAGAGTATTGGTAATTTTGCATGCTGTATTTTGCAAATATTTTCAATTTAGCAGTCTGTTTTCATCATTTCTAGTTTCTTATTTGTTTATTACAGAAGATCTATGTAGCTACCTGCATTTCCAGTTCCAACATTATCTAATGTTGCAGCCCAGTAGGGATGGTGCTAACATTCAGATAGTCCTCTGTGTATAAAGGTTGCCAACCTCTTACTGAAATGATACAAACCTACTAAGTTGATCCAGAAGGCAACTACTGAAATGGTCAGCAGTCTTCACCATAAAGCAAATACAAATAGACTTATAAATCTAAACATATGTAACCTTGAAAAAATAAAGGAAAGAGAAGACAAGACAGAGACATTCAAATAGCTCCAAGGAATGAATGCACAGGAGGTAGGCAGTGTTACCCCCCCCCCCACCACCACCCTTTTACGAAGCTGTGTTAAGGGTTTTTTTTAATTATCACTGGCTGCAGTGGTATTATCTCAAATGCTCACAGAATTCCTATGAGTATTGATGCTAATACTACCACACCCTGTGATAAAAAAGCCTAACATAGAGTAGAACGGGTACAAGTGGATCAATTTTTCATTTAGTCAAAAATTACAAAGACTAGGGGACACTCGATGAATTTACAGGGAAATACTTTTAAAACCAATTGGAGGAAAAAAAATTTCACTCTGAGAATAGTAAAGCTCTGGAACGCGTTGCCAGAAGATGTGGTAAGAGCGGATGTGTAGCTGGTTTTCAGAAAGGTTTGGACAAGTTCCTGGAGGAAAAGTCCATAGTCTGTTATTGAGAAAGACACGGGGGAAGCCATTGCTTGCCCTGTATCAGTAGCATGGAATATTGCTACACCTTGGGTTTTGGCCATGTACTAGTGGCCTGGATTGGCCACCATGAGAACGGGCTACTGGGCTTGATGGACCATTGGTCTGACCCAGTAAGGCTATTCTTATGTTCTTATGGCTTCATAAAATGGTGGATTAATTCTAAAAAGTCTTCAGCTTCTTTTGATACAGTATATAATCAGAAATTACGTAAATGAATATTTAATGGTAAAGAATTCCAAATTTTAGTTGCACAAAAACAGAAGAACCATTTAAATAAGACAAAATAAGGTGGTCATTATTGCAACTTCTTTTAAAAGAACCTAGGCACATATATATCAATAAGAGACCTAATGGTTGAACTGAAGGGTTACTATTAAGTTGACAACACAAAAACTCTAAACCAGAATCTGAATAGGAATCTATGAGGGGGTGATGAAAAGTTCTCGGCCCAACCAACCAACTTCCTAAATTTGGAGCGTTATTTTGCCATTGCAGCTGAAATGAGTGTTATCTTATTTCATTAAGTGCCAACTTGTACAAATGAAATTCTGTTTTGACATTGTTTCAGATTATTGATTGTACCATATCTACATCATTCTCTTCTTGGTTGGGCTGAGAATTTTTCAGCACCACCTTATACCTTATTAAGAGCTAAGAAATCTTTATATACCACTGTCAGCCCCCCCCCCCCCGCCCCCCACCTTTCTTCTTAACTCTAGGAATATCCAACATCTATATCCAGGATTGCATAAGTCCAACAATATTGGATCAGAATGTTCTTTTTTTTTTTTTTTTTTTTTTCGAATTTTATACCATTATTACATATACATAATAGTAAGGTAAGGAACATAAATAATATTAATACATCAATCATGGATCAGAATGTTCTTGTAGCCATGTTTCAACTATAAATACAAATTCAGATTCACCAGTCATGTAATACAAACTTATTACAAACTGATCTTGCATTCATATAGCAGCGAGATATAAGTGTGAGAACATTGAATTAGATGGCTCAAACTTAACATTTTTCATATATGACCAGCTAGGCCTAGTTGGAACTATAAAATTTATTGGGTTATCACAGCCAATAATTACTTCAATATTTTGTGGCATTTCCTCTGAACAATCAAGTAACCACCTTTCATTTGGCAATCATATTAGTCTGAATCTATATTTCCTAAAATCTGAGATAATTGCCAGAATTGGGGATGATATGGGTTCACAATCAGTGCATGTAGGCAGATGCACACAGCTTAGAGGGAACACTAGAGGAAAGGAAGTTTTACAACCAGAAGGAGTCATAAGATAAGGGGGAGAAAGAAAGAAATAAAATTTTCTTCACAGAGAGTGTGCTGGATGAGAGAGCAGTGAGAGAGATTAACAAGGGTATTGCTCATGGAATTCTTTCCAACCGCTCTGTGTCTGTGCATGTGTGTTTGTATTTGTTTTGTCCATGTGTATGTGTGTCTTTCTCTGATCTAAACGAGTGAGGGAAGGATGTTTTGAATGAAATGGTTGCCAAACTGTTTGGGTTAGAAAGAATAATAAAATGAAACTAAGTGTAGTAATGGATCTAAGCATTAGTTATCACTGCCAACAGATTTTAAACTGTAGATTTAACAATTTTAATCACTGGATGTCACCATCTCATTGCAACAGTTTGAAGGAGCAATTTCTTAATAGCTGTGTTTCAGTATATCAGTGGCAGCAAATGGTGGGATTCTCTTCCACGCTGGAAGCTACTGAGTATTTTCAGCAACTTTTCTCCTTTACCACATTTAGTCCAATTCCCCGCATAGATGGGTGAATATTTTTAAGCCCTTGGAGCAGAGGAGTAAGCATAGCCTAATGGTTAGTGTAACGGCCTCAGAACCTACACTAACCATTTGCTGCCTAGTTCCCCAGGTTCTGAGGCCGCTACACTAACCATTAGGCTATGCTTACTCCTCTGCTCCAAGGGCTTAAAAATATTCACCCATCTATGCGGGGAATTGGACTAAATGTGGTAAAGGAGAAAAGTTGCTGAAAATACTCAGTAGCTTCCAGCGTGGAAGAGAATCCCACCATTTGCTGCCACTGATATACTGAAACACAGCTATTAAGAAATTGCTCCTTCAAACTGTTGCAATGAGATGGTGACATCCAGTGATTAAAATTGTTAAATCTACAGTTTAAAATCTGTTGGCAGTGATAACTAATGGTTAGATCCATTACTACACTTAGTTTCATTTTATTATTCTTTCTAACTCCTTGTGACTCTGGGCAACTCCTTGTGACTCTGGGCAAGTCATTTTAACCTTCAATTGCCCCCAGGTACAAAATAAGTAACTGTATGAGAGGGCATAGGATGAAGTTATGAGGTGACAGGCTCGGGAGTAATCTAAGGAAATACTATTTTTTACAGAAAGGGTGGTAGATGTGTGGAACAGTCTCCTGGAAGAAGTGGTAGAGACAGAGACTGTTTGAATTCAAGAAGGCGTGGGATAGGCATGTGGGATCGCTTAGAGAGATAATGGCTACTGCGGTTGGTCTTTATCTGCCATCGTGTTTCGGTATAGTATATAAACCACTTTGATTGTAGCCACAAAAATCCCATCCCCATAAATGTTCTACAAAATTTCACTGGGTTGAAAAGAATAAAAGACAGAGAACAAGCAAAGAGGTTCTCTGAGGGGGCAGAAGGGAAGGTATTGGTGAGCAGCAAGTGAGGGTGGGCAGACAAAGCAAACCTTATGGTCTTTATCTACCAGCATATTGTATGTTTGTATTGCCTCCTGTCCATTGTGTCTTCTTTTCTGTGGCTCATATCACCCGGATATAATACAGTAATAGCAATATTGCATCTTCTCTCTCCTGTAGATGCTTTCATTCCGTTTGGGTTCTGCAAATCTTCTGCATGGCCATTTCTCCCAGAGGTGGCTGCATTAGCAGTGCAGCTATATTAAATTGCGAAGTGCTCTAGAATCCTGTTTGGCAGAGAGATTTGTGCAAATTAAAATCTACTGTGATAAGTGCTTTTATGAATATGCCATTTACTGTAAAAGTGTTTATTGCTTTACATTTACAAGGGTAGAGCAAGGCCTGGAATTTTTATAGAAGTTTTTTTTCAATATTTTAAAGAAATTCATAGTTATGAAGCTTGATTTTGGGAGGCATGGTTTTGACAGCAGAGTTGCAGGAGCATAAAGGACAGCCATTTTTTTTTTTTTTTTTAAATCTTCTATAGTTACAAGTTTTGATGGAATTGCCTCCTCTCCCCTTCCCTACAAAATATACTTCAAATCAGAATTATCTCTTCCCACCCCACCCTCCTATGCACTTTGGGACAAAGTGCCGGGTTTTGAAAAGCCGTCCGAATGCTCAGACGGTCCTCTAAAAAGAGGACATGTCCGGATAAATCCGGACATCTGGTAACCCTAGATAAGCATTATAGAAAAGCATTAACATTATGTATGTTATGATGTGTACTTATTAGTTGTTTCAAAAGTGTTATGCCGACATTGTATTATAGCTCTCTCATTTGAATTTCAGTGCTGTTAATAAGTATAGTTTAGAAACTCTTTCATGGTGGTCCTATTATTTTCAATTTACTGATTTATGTTTATGTTTGGTCTTTTTACTACTGTTATGCTGTTAACAAAATTGTAAGTTTTATGTTGAATTGTACTTACTGTACACTGCCTCAGGTGAATTTCTTCATATAGGTGGTTAATAAATTCCAATAAATAAATATGTAGACACATGTAGAGTGCCAAATTGGAGCTTATTCTCGAAAGGAAAGTTTGCATCTACTGTCTTTTTATAAAACAAGTATAACCAGGTGTACAGTATATACATGTGTACAGTTAGGCAAGAGGGATAGAGGGGTAAAGAGTCAAGGATTTGATATACCGTCTTTCTGTGGGTACAATTAAAGCAATATACACGTAACTTATAATGGGGTCCTTTTACTAAGGCGTGCTAATCGATTTAGCGCATGCTAAATGCTAAGGCGCCCATAGAATATAATGGGCGCCTTAGCGTTTAGCGCGCTCTAAATCAGTTAGCACACTGTAGTAAAAGGACCCTAATATTCTGTAAATTACACATGAGTCCCGCCCAAACTCTGCTTTTGGTACGCCCACCTGTAAAATATGCAGTTTATAAGATATGTGCATATTTGCAGAATAGCACATAGCCTGATTGTTAGCATGTACGTGCTTAGGGATGGGTATGCTTGTCTTTTAAGTATATATTTGCTGTGTAAATGTTAGTGCCTTTTTAATATAATAACCCCCCCTATGTCTCAATATTGCTTGTGTTGAAAGGGGGGGTGTTAAAAAGTAAGGTACATGGAATGCTAAGCTAGGCACTTTGCAGAAAATGTGTCCCATTATTAGCAGATTTTTTAAATACTATTTAAGCAGAATTTTTTTTTTCCTTTGGTACTATTTAAAATGTTGAATTGAGGTTTATGTAGTGGTTGATTTTGTTTAACAAATAATTACAGCTTAGATTCTTCTTTCCACATTGTGCATTGGATTTCTGGTAAGGCTTATAGTGAAATTCATGCAAGTGACTTTCTAAAACAATATTTCTGAAGTCATTTACACACAGAGGGGCTGATTCTATATAGGGCGCCAAACTTAATTGGAAAAATACCCTTATCAGTCTCAATAATTGGTTAAAAAAATGTAATTGGGTGATAGGCGCCTATCGCAATGCGCTTAGCAGTACCTAATGCCTAAGTGGGCCTTTCTATGAGTGGAGCATAAATTCGGTGCTGCTAAGCATGATTCTCCAAAAATGTAGGTGCTTGAAATGTAGGACTTTAAAACTCTCGCCTACATTTCAAGTGCCTAAGTTACATAGGCGTCACTAGCCACAATTCTGTAAACTGCGCCTAAGCTTGGTCGACACATGACCGGTGCCTTTTTTTTTAGGCACTGGCCAATTTAGGCACCGTTTGTAGAATCAGCCCCAGACTGAATTTGGGATTGCCTTTCTGAATGTGAATTTTAAAGTCATTATTTTTTAAATCCTGGAGTTTGAACTTTCTGTGATTGTTTTCCACCTTGGGTCTTACTGTTCAAGTTTCAAGTTTATTAAAAGATTTTTTAAACCGCTTAATCAGGTTCCTAAGCGGTGTACAATATAAAATTTACATAAAAACATATTAAAACTGGGGATACTGGATAAAATCCAAGTGTCATGATAAAGCACTGATAAGACGTATAGACCTACTTCAAACAATAGGAAAATGGGGGATAAGTACAATCGTAAAAGAAAAGTGCAACAAAAAAAGGGAAAATACAATAGGTTAGGGTAAAAAGTAATAATTTTGATTTAATTTTTGTCCTTAAGAGGACAGTTGTTGTCCAAAAGCATCCTGGAACAAGAATGTTTTTAGTTTTGCTTTAAATTGTTTTATATTGGATTCACTACGCAAATGGTTGGGCAGTGAATTCTAGAGAGTAGGGGCAGTGATGGCAAAATTATTGGAGCGCAACGTATTAATTAATTTTAAAGAAGTTATGACGAGAAGATTCCGAGACATTGAACGAAGAGATTTTAAAGTATTATAAGGAATTAAAAGTCTGCTAATGAACTCTGGTTGATTGTTTAATTTTGTTGTAAATGTTAAAAGTAAGATTTTATAATTGATTCTGTGTTCGACTGGTAACCAATGTGCACTAATCAGAAGAGGTGAAACGTGATCGTAATTATTTGCGCCACAAATGATCTTAATAGCTGTGCTTTGTACAATCTGAAGCTGTCTAATTTCCTTTTTTGCAATGCCCTTATACAGGGCATTACAGTAGTCTATACCAGAAATTACTAGGGAGTGGATCAATGTGTTCAAGTAACTTTGCAAGGGAACGTATCATCCTGTCTAATATAGGTGCTCAGGAGTGTGTCTACTCAGACATTTGAAATACTTTCTCTGTTCATAAACAAAATATTACCCCTTCCCTTGAGTCCTCTTACCCTTACTACTTCTACTAATCATTTCTATAGCACTGCTAGACATTTGCAGCGCTGTACATCAAAGCACAGATGAAACAGTCCCTGCTCAAAAGAGCTTACAATCTAGTCAAAACAGACAAAATGGACAAGAAGATGCCTCTATAAACAGTGCTTAGGTGGGGGAATTATAGAGGGAATGATAAGACGGATATCGGTGCTTAGCAGGTGGGTTGGAGTTTGAAATTGAAAGCATCTTCAAAGAAGTTGGCTTTGAGTCTGGATTTGAATACTGCCAGAGATGGAGTAAGACGTACCGAGTCAGGCAGTTTGTTCCAGGCATACAGTGTAGCAAAGTAGGAGGGACAGAGTCTGGAGTTGGCTGTAGAGGAGAAGGGTACAGATAAGAGAGACTTATCTGATGAGTGGAATGCCCGAGGGGGAGGGGGGGGGAGGAGAGAGAACTGAGAGAGGAGAGATACTGAGTTGCTGCGGAGCGAATACACAACTCTTAACTTCCTCTCACCGTCAGATACCTATACCCATCATAACATTCCTTCTACTAGAAACTCCCCAACCCTGAGATGTCCTGGATGTCTCTTCTGAGTAGGGACCCTCTAATGAATGTTAAATATAGTTTCAAGTTTAATATATCTCTTGATTGATCGCTTAGTCAGATAGATTTCAAAGCGATTAACAATTTAAAATACATTTGTTAGCAATTACATTCATTAGCAATATAAACAATACAATACAAACTTTGAATAGTGACACTAGGTTAAAAACTAAAACATAATTTAAGAAACATAGGAGAGAAAGGGATAGCAAAATACAACTAGGAATAGTAAAGCAATACAAGGAAAAGTATAAAAGGAAGACAAATTACAGCGCTGCGTACACCTTTCAGCACTATAGAAATGATAAATAGTCGTAGCAGGTCTTTGCTCTGAGGTGAGTACTTTTAAGGGGGAGATGGGATGGGATATGATATACTGCTCTTCTGTGGCTACAGTCAAAGTGGTTTACATATATTATATAGAAGTACCTATTTTGTACATTGGGCAATGGAGGGTTTAGTGGCTTGCACAGGGTCACAAGGAGCTGCAGTGGAAATCAAACCCAGGATCCCATACTGCACTAACCGCTAGGCTACCTCTCTACTCCAGGATCTCTCTTTCTAACCAGTTTTTGCAGACAAAATACTGCGCTGCCCATTTTCAGCAGGTTAAAAAAAAAACCTTCCCCTTCAGTCTCACTTTGGATGTCTCGCAGAATCTCTCCAGTTCTTCCCCCTGAGTTTGGAGGTGTCTAGACTACACTGATTTAGATGGATGTACCATGCCTCCTTCTTGAGACAGCCCACAGAGCTTCCCCCTTTCCCTATGGCATTATTTTTCTATCTTCATGCAAGCATGTCTGGCTATTCATGTTTGTTCCCTTTATTTATTGGACTTTATTAACCACCTTTTCGTGAAGAGAGGTTTAACCCAAATTGATTTACAATTCATTGAACAATAGTCAGGTACTCTTAAGTATTTTCCTTATCTGTCGTGACAGGCTCACAATCTGACTGTGGTACCAGGGGCAATGGAGGATTAAGTGACTTGCCCAGGGAGCAGATTGGGATCAAACTCACAACCTCAGGGTGCTGAGGCATCATCACTAACCACTAGACCACTCCTTCCCTCCACTCCTTTTGATAAATTATTAGCACCAGCCAGCCAGCAGCTCAACAGGCAAGGTGCCCCGGGTTGCTTTTCTCCATCACTACATGAAGCCGCAGTTGCAAACAAGTCAAGCTGCATTCTTCAAAATATTCTGCTAGAGCTCGTTCACCTCATTTTTGTATTCATATAACTTCACACAGTTAAACACAGTGACACACACATACTCATCTACTCTTTTAAAGAAATTTATGAAACTTTTTTTTTTTTTTTTTTGACCAGTGGCATATAGGGAAAATGAGAAGTAAAAAAAAAAAAAAAAAAAAAAAGTCCAATGAGTATTGTCTGGGAATTGACAGAATCAGCAACAGTGGGTACCCCTTCTAGTCAGTCTATGTCCATCCTATCATTCTCTTTGCAAGGAATTCCCCAACCCCTGTCCAATTAGATTGTAAGCTCTTCTGAGCAGGGACCGTCTATTGCAGTGGTCTCAAACTCAAACCCTTTGCAGGGCCACATTTTGGATTTGTCGGTACTTGGAGGGCCTCAGCAAAAATATAGTTAATGTCTTATTAAAGACATGACAATTTTGCATGAGGTAAAACTCTTTATAGTTTATAAATCTTTCCTTTTGGCTAAGTCTCCAATAATAATATTGTAATTTATAGCTAAAGAGACATATGATGATCAAGAAACTCTTTTATTTTACTTTTGTAATTATGATAAAACATACCGAGGGCCTCAAAATAGTACCTGGCGGGCCGCATGTGTGCTTTCTTTTTAAAGATGCTTTTAATTGATCAATTGTATTTTAGTAATTAACCTATTCTTGTTTTTTTACATTTATTTTCCCAGTCCCTTTTTGTGTTTACCTTAAATGTTTCTCACATTTTCTATATCGATTGTATTTCTCCCCCTCTTCCTATTCGTGTTTAGGGGCCTTTCGGTCCGTATTTACCTAGTATGTAATTGTTGTCAGTCTTGTAGTTTTTTTTATAGAAATGTATGTTTTAATTGTTAAATTTTTGTTTAAATGTTATTTTAAATCTTGTTCAACGCTTTGTAGTTTCAAAAAAGCGTTTAATCAAAAATCTGAATAAACAATAAACCACTGGCCTATTGTGTGTTGATTGTTCAGACCTGCGTATGCTTTTCAGCGCTATAAAAGTGATACATAGTAGTAGTAGTAGTAGCACTACTCTGACGCAGTGCCATACTAAGGACTGTGCAAACAGTGAAGCTGCATAGGGCAAAAATATGGAAGGGCGTAATAATTTTTCCTAGAGAACCATCTCCTCTCTTTGGTGGTGGTAAAGGGTTGGCAGTGCTGGTGAGTCAGTTGCACAGGGCACACCTGAAATGTGGCATGGATCTGCTCTTATTTTTACAGAAGTAATGCTAAAGAAAGGAACGCTTATTGTCTGTGAATGATTCACCTAAAAGAGTTGATGAACGGATGATCTAATTGGGCAGAGGGATTTGGCTTTCTTTGAGGACAGTGCTGCATCGACATAGTTCTAGATGTGGGGGGTAGAAGCGGCCTAGTCTGACTCCCGACTTGCATGATGTATGTATTGTATGACACTGCCAGCTATGCTCATCAATTTTGGGAGGATATTGTTCCCTGAATCTTTTTATTCCATTGATCTACACAGCATTTTGTTGATTACTGTATTTTATATTTAGAAACTGTTGAGATTGGTTGTGAGTCTGAATCATCCTGATGGCACGGTGTCAAGTGATGTCATGCAGGAGGTCTGCAGTTGTTTTCTGAGCTTGGCTTGCTCTCTTTTAAATTTACTGGGGCTAGAAATTGTGGGAGGTGAAGGAGAGAGAACGGTAAAGGAGAGAAAATCCCATCCGCCCTTCTGTAGACTGGGAGCAGTGACCAGACTATGATGCATGGCTGCTAGATTTCAGAAAACCATGGTCTGTAGCCCCTGGCTGAGGATTAGTACAGTGATGGCCGCGTCCGAGAAAACCGGCATTCAGATTATGACTTTACAAAACAAAAGGATAGCCAGGAAGGAAGGTTTATGGCATTGTTTCAGCCCAAAAGATCCAGATGTACCTTTTTGAGAAAAGAAAATGGCAGCTGGTCTTGGCACCGTGGAATTTTCTTGTGCTGTCGAAGTACGTTTTGAAAACTCAGTGATGTCAAAGTAGCACATAAGATGGCCTCAGTCACCTGTTATTGCCCGAATTGAGCTGAGACATCAGCAGTAAACTGTGACCTCAGTTAGAGGTTGTGCAATAAAAAGAAGTAGATAATTCTCTCATTTTGGGGTTGAGAGGAGGAGGAAGAGGGAGAGTATGAAAAAAATCCACACCATTGCATGCATCATACTTAATAGAAAAGGTCTGTCATTTCCCATAAAGCTGCATGCATCACACAGCCTGCGATACAGAGCTTAATGGCTGCAGCACTGAGTCAGTCATGTTTTGGAGCATAAGTTCAAGGCTTTCCTCTGCCACTAACCTTTTGCATTACCTTCCATAGCTCATTTTAACCCTCCCTGGACTCAGCTGAACACATGGCACTTTTTTAATGTGGCTTTCCTGGTTTACAAATTATGATTTAAAAAAATAAGAGGAGGAGCCAAGAGGTTGGTGCGGCAGGCTTGACATTCAAATCTCACTGCTGCTCTTGATGTTGTGATGTTGGGCAAATCGCCTAACCCTCCATTGTCCCAGGTACAAAATTAGATTGTGAGACTGCGTTACCTAATGTACTTGACTATAACTTATCTTAAGCTTCTACTAAGAAAAGTATGAACCAAATCCAAGGAAAAATATTTTGCACAGGCCAGTAAGGAGAGGACCCTCTAAAGCAGTGGTTCCCAAACCTGTCTGGAGGACCACCAGGCCAATCGGGTTTTCAGGCTAGCCCTAATGAATATGCATGGAGCAGATTTGCATGCCTGTCAGTTTCATTATATGCAAATCTCTCTCATGCATATTCATTAGGGCTAGCCTGAAAACCCGATTGGCCTGGTGGTCCTCCAGGACAGGGTTGAGAACCACTGCTCTACTGCAGGTATAGATTGGTTAGTCCTGAAGTTGGCAACCAGCGTCTTTCCTGTAATATTCAGGACTGGCTGCTTTGTAAATTTAGCTACAGAATGCAAATGAACTCCTAACTCATCTATATAGCAAAGGGCAAATAACAATGATAATAATAATAGAATACCCTATTTAAACAGAGTAGCAGACTTTCAATAGTCCTCAAGCCCAAATTGAAAGTTTCTTGAACCTTTCTAGGGGGCTTCACTCCTTGGTGGGTCAGCAGCCCTCACACCGCCTCTTTAAGTCTGAGGTGGGATAGAAATGAAAAGAGGTGATCCCCCAAATGTCCATTCCATAGTGCACAAAGCCGAGAGCTGGATATACCCCTTCCCCCTCTCCTCCCCTTCCAGTCTTGCACTAAGGTTGTGGGGCAAGATCTACAGCAGCAGTAACTACACATGCAGAGCACATACACAAAAAAGAGACCCATACAAACATAGACAAGTGTGTGCGTGTGTACACCCACATGCACAAGGGTCGGAAGGAATCCAGTGACCCATGCTTTATTTTCCCCATTTGTTTTATTTATGCCTGCCTGCCTGGGGATTAGGGATATTGTGGTGGTGTGGGTGGTCACTGGGAAGATCCGAGGTGTTCTCTGGCTTGCACCATGAGCTCTTTTTCCTCTTAAGAAAGCAAAAACGTAGTGCAGGTGGTGGTTGTGTGTTTTGTTTTTATTTCAAAACATCACATTATTGAGCTGCTCTGTATGATTTTTGTATGACAGCAACTTATTGACAAAAAATGTAAATAGACTCATGAATGTTTACCAAAAGACCAACCCTTTTTGTGAAACCTTATAGGAAAAGGGATTTCAGGCATTAGCCAGCACATAAACATCGGCATTTGTGGTGTTTTTGCATGTCTACTGGCAGCTTTATGGTGCACCGAGGTCCACCAAGTGATACGTGCGGTTTAGAATATTTTAGAAAATACGCATGTAAGTGGAAGACACACCCATGGCCCACCAACGCTCTGCCCCAATGTACATTCCCTTTAGAGTTAAACACTGTCACTGTCACATAGCCAGACCTCAGGTCTTAGGGGGGCCTGAGCAAAATATGTTTGTAGGGGGAGCAATAAAACTCTGCCCCCAGCTCTACTCTTCATCCCTCCACAGCCGCTGGTGGTCCCTAAGCCCTGACAGCAGAAGTGCTCCTCCACCCATAAAGAATACTTTCCCTGGGTGGCCATTATTATTGTGCAGAGCCTCCACCCCCCATTGCATACTTTCTTAATGAGAAACTGAGCATATGCTAGAGAGTACTCTCTTCCCCCCCATCCCATGTGAAGGGGCACAAAACTTTGCCCCAGCTCTTCGCCCCACTCCCCCCATCACTCTTTATCCCTCTAAAGCTCCCACATACCTCAGCTGCTGGGGGTCCACAAGTCCTAACAGCAGATGTGCTCCTCCACCCATGAAGAGCACTATCCCTGAGTGACCATCACAACTGTGCAGAACCCCCTTCCCCCCCCCCCCCCATTGCATACTTGCTGTGGCAGTGAGCATATGCCAGAGAGCCCCCCAGTGCATGCTCAGTTTTGTGAAAATCAAGCATACACATTGGGAGGCCTGGCACAATTGCAGAGACCCAGGTAAAGTGCAGGCACTGGGCCGAGGAGCATTTCTGCTTGTGTAGTTTGGGACCCCTGCCAACCAAAACAAATTTGGAGGGGCCAAAACCCATAATGGGGGCAGGGCTAAGCCACTGGAACATAGGCACCTCACTGCCAGTTTAGTGGTTCCTTTGTTGTCTACCAAAGAACATAAAAATATAAGAATAGCCTTACTGGGTCAGACCAGTGGTCCATCTAGCCCAGTATCCCATCTTCACAATGGCCAATCCAGGTCACAAGTACCTGGCAAAACCCCAAAAAGTAGCAACATTCCATGCGACCAATCCAGGGCAAGCAATGGCTTCCCCCATCACTGTCTCAACAGAAGACTATGGACCTTTCCTCCAGAAACTTGGCCAAAACTTTTAAAACCAGCTACATTAACCACTCTTACTACATCCTCTGCCAAGGATTTCCAGAGCTTAACTATTCTTTGAGTGAAAAACTGATTTTCTCCTGTTAGTTTTGAAAGTATTTCCCTGTAACTTCATTGAGTGTCCCCATAGTCTCTGCAATTTTTGATGGGAGTAAAAAATTGATCTACTTGTACCCTTTGTACTCCACTAAGGATTTTCTAGACTTCAAACATATCTCCCCTCAGCTGTCTCTTTTCCAGGTTGAAGAGCCCTAACCTCTTTAGTCAACTTGGTCATTCTGGAAAAGCGTCACGAGTGAAGTGCCGCAGGGTTTGGTGCTTGGACCCGTGCTCTTCAACATATTTATAAATGACCTGGAAATTGGTACAAGTGAGGTGATTAAATTTACAGACAATACGAAGTTATTCAGAGTAGTGAAGACACAGGAGGATTGCGAAGACCTGCAACGTGACATAAACACACTCGAGAAATGGGCTGCGACATGGCAAATAAGGTTTAACGTGTATAAGTGTAAGGTGATGCATCTCGGTAACAAAAATCTTATACACAAATACAGGATGTCCGGTGTAGTACTTGGAGAGACCCCCCCCAGGAAAGAGACTAGGGAGTACTGGTCGACAAGTTGATGAAGCTGTCTGTGTAATGCGCGGCGGCGGTGAAAAGGGCGAACAGAATGCTAGGAATGATTAAGAAGGGAATCACAAACAGATCGGAGAAGGTTATCATGCCGCTGTACCGGGCCATGTTACACCCTCACCTGGAATACTGCATCCAGCACTGGTTGCTGTACATGAAGAAGGACACGGTACTACTCGAAAGGGTCCAGAGAAGAGCGACTAAGATGGTTAAGGGGCTGGAGGAGTTGCTGTACAGTGAGCGGTTAGAGAAACTGGGCCTCTTCTCCCTTGAAAAGATGAGACTGAAAAGGGGATATGATTGAAACAGTCAAGATAATGAAGGGAATAGACTTAGTAGATAAAAACAGGTTGTTCACCCTCTCCAAGGTAGAGAGAACGAGAGGGCACTCTCTAAAGTTAAAAGGGGATAGATTCCATACAAACGTAAGGAAGTTCTTCTTCACCCAGAGAGTGGTGGAAAACTGGAATGCTCTTCCGGAGGTTGTTATAGGGGAAAACACCCTCCAGAGATTCAAGACAAAGTTAGACAAGTTCCTGCTGAACTGGAACATACGCAGGTAAAGCTAGTCTCAGTTAGGGCACTGGTCTTTGACTAGAGGGCCACTGCGTGAGCGGACTGCTGGGCACGATGAGCCACTGGACTGACCCAGCAGTGGTAATTCTTATGGTCTTATTAACCTTTTCTAGTTCCGCTATATCTTTTTTAAGATAAGAAGACCAGAGCTGAACACAATAGTCAAGGTGAGATCGCACCATTGAGCAATATAGAGGTATTATAACATTCTTAGTCTTGTTTATCAGCCCTTTTATAATAATTCCTAGCATCTTGTTTGCTTTTGTGGCCACCGCACATTGGGCGGAAGGTTTCAGCTTATTGTTTACAGTGACACCCAGATCTTTTTCTTGGGTGCTGACCTCCAAGTTGGAACCTAGCATCTGGTAACTATGATTTGGGTTATTCTTTCCAATGTGCATCACTTTGAATTTGTCCACATTACATTTCATCTGCCATTTCTCCACCCAGTCTTCCAATTTCCTAATGTCTGCCTGCAATAATTCACAGTTTGCATGCGTTTTAACAACTTTGAACAGTTTAGTGCCATCTGCAAATTTAATCACTTCACTCATCTTTCCAATTTTCAGGTCATTTATAAATAAGTTAAATAGCACCGATCCTAGTACAGATCTTTGTGGCACTCCACTATTGTGAAAAATGGCCATTTAACCCTACCCTAAGTAGCATTTTAAAGAATTAACCCCATACCCCTTAATTCTAGAAAGTCGTATGCCAAAATTTATGACTAGTACTCATATTTGCATGTTATTATTTCTATTTTTGCTTTTACCAAAGTGGATTATACATTCTTCTGACAACTACCGCCAACAACCATCAGATCCAAACTAAACTGTCTCACATTTAATAATTCCCCGGTGCGAGGTTGCTGCCCGCTTTGGCATCGGCGCTCTGATGTCACTTCCGGGACCCGCGCCTAGGAAGTGTTACCAAAGGGCATACCAACACTGACATGGGCATGCTGCTCACACCGGAGAAGTTAAGGTACAGGGAAAGAGAAGGGAGTGAAATGCGTGGCAGGGAGTGGGGGAGGGGCACCACCGCCCCTGGGTGCCGCTCACCCTTACTACGCCACTGTTCAGGAGGCCCAGCGTATGGAAAGAGTTCTTCCTTGTCCTGTCCAGGTGCATCTGTTGAAAAGTAGGCAACACCAGTCCAGAAGTATGAGCAGAACGTAATTTTTTTTTCCCAGTTTATGAATTATTTTAAATTTTATTCCATTGTTTTTACCCCTGTTATTTTTATTTTATTAATTAAATTTCCCTGAACACTATTGTTTAATGGTTCCTCCCTTCTATTCCTTTTTACATATTATTTTAATTCATTTAGATTATATTTACATAGATGGTGCTACTATCTGTAAAGTTAGGAATTTCTATGAAATATTCTACATGCTTCTCTCCTCTCCACTCCTTCCTTCGAATTAGCACATGCTAAACGCTAACGTGTCTATAGACTAACATACACGCGTTAGCGTTTAGCATGCGCTAAATCGATTAGCGCCTGCTAATCGGTTAGAGCACCATAGTAAAAAAGGGCCTTGGTCTTAATGATCAATAATAGGCTAAAATTGGCCTTAATTGGTGCTAATTGCCGCCAATTAGCAGTTACAGGTGTAACTGCCCATAATCACTATTCTGTAAGTTGGTACAAATCTGGAGGGGCACTAAAGAGGATCGGAAAGGCTGTTCGGGTCTGCTCATGGCATAGTTTAATTCTGTTAAATTACTTATCTTCCATGATGTAATGGCCACCTGTTCATATGCCATGTATAAAATATATAAGGAATAGTTAAACATTATTTTTTTTTTTAAATCTTTATTGATTTTTAATCTAAAACAGTGTCATACAAATGAACAAACAGTAGGTGTTACATACATTACACTAATATCTGTACAGATAACATATATATCATTCAAGATTTTCAGTTATCCTACATATAATAACAACATTATATAACATAATATATAGTATAAATAAAGAATAAAGTTACCCAATTGTCCCCATCAATATTTATTCCCCTCCCTCCAACCCCCCCACCCCCATGGATGTGTAAAGGTAAATGAACAAAAGGAAAGACAAGATAAATATACATTATTATAATTTTACAAATTTAGTCAATGGGCTCCAAACTTTATTAAATACACCACTAAATCCCCTACACTCTGCAATAATTGTTTCATATCTGTATGTGGTGCACACGTTCACCCACCAAAAAGTATAACTTATTCTGTCATGGTTCTTCCTGTCATGATCATAAATAGATGACTCTTATATTTATCTAGAGTGGGTTTCACATGTAATATCGTTCCACAAATTATAGCCTCATATGATAGTGGAACGTTTGAATCCAAAACTAAATTTATTTGTCCCTAAATTGACTTCCAAAATATAAACAGACAAAAATATAGCAGATGATCTAAAGTCCCTATATAAATATGACAATGCCAGCATCTTTTTATTTAATCGAGCCAGGGTCCAAAAAACATTTTTTAAACACAGATCAATGAAGTTTTTGGCTATATCCGAGCATGGGATTGCCAGCTCAGTAAGCCACGTGAGGATTCACGGAAAAATGTGAAAATCTCTGTTTGAATGGTGCTATGACTATTTTGCCAGTCGGATATCAGCTATTGGGGGTGTGATTAGCATAATCTCTAAAGTTAGACATGTAAATGCACATTTATACCACACATCATCCTGGTGGCTCAAGTCTGGTGACCTTTTGAAAATTTACCCCATAATGTGGGGTGATTTCATAAGAGGCTTTCAATGTACATTTAAAAAAAAATGCATACTATGGTGGATGGCGATAGTAAAAGGAGGGACAGCCTTGATACAGCCAGAGCAGCGAAACATTTCGTTAGAAGTCCCCAGCTGACAGAACTTCAATTGAAAGATAAGTGTCTTAATCCATTAAGTTAAATAGAATGCAAAATAAATATAAGAAAAGAATAAAGTAAAATAAAGACAAAAAGGATCGATGACGATTTCAGCAGCTTTTCCATTAAAAAAAAGTGAAGGATTCCTGCTTTAAATTCCAATGATCCAAAAAGTTGTTATATGAACAGTTAAATGATTTATGAAGATCACACATAATTGGGGTACCTAGTGAAATAAAAAGCATATACATGAAAAAGAGCAGTTATGACATTACCCCCATGTGCATGCCTCTGGATTTCCGAAAGTATCCACATAAATTCCCTTTTGTAATGCGTGTGCATATTTTGGAGGGGTCATTTTCAAAGGGAAAGCATCGATCTACTCCCTTCTTTGAAAACTGACGAAACTGAGGACCTGCTTAGCTCTGCATACGTGAAGTACAAGTTAGGCATGATGTTACACAAATTGCCCTTGCGGTGGGGGGGAGGGGGCATTTTGGAGCATCTCTTTTAACTGTGAACCCTGATTGAACTATTGAACTGTACGTGTCTGTCTGATGGCTCTCCCACATTATCCAAAGCAGCAGAGTCGTAGAAAACTTGTGTCCTCCGGAGCAAGCCTTTCCCTTGAGCCTCTTCCCTGCACACGAGGGTCGGAGATGAAATCCTGACTAGACGCTGGGGCGAGTAATTGAGAGGATCTGGCAGAGGGATTTTACAACACCCACCCTTTTGTGTTGTGACAAATATGTTTCGACTGCAAGCTCTATTAACATAATCCAGCACAACCACAGACATGCTGTATATATTACAGGGTAGAATTGGAAACATTTTGCACACATCTTTTAGCCTTTTTATTTATTTATTTGTTTGACAAGGATCCAGATAATTGCCTGGGCAAATGAACTGCTGTGTTCAGTCTGTTTCTATAATTTCCGTAATTGTTTTCTGTGCTTATAACCAAGCAAGGCTTTCACTGAGTTAATACGAAGAACCGCAGTGTAATTACAGGAGTGGTGTTATTAAAAAGTGTGACAGAAGTGGCAGCCTAACTGACAGCTACTTTCTGTTTGCTTTATTACGGGAACTAAAGCATCTCATCAGATGCCAGTTAGCGACGAGCACCGTCCTCGTTTGTCCTGTGCAAAGCTTTTTTTTTTTTCCCTGCTGCTGCTGCCGCTGCAAATTAATTAAGGAGGCACGCGCCCGCTGATTGTGTTGGCTGACAGTGGCAGAAAAGAGCCTAAAACAAAGGGAGTGACTAAACAGTATAGGAGGGAGTTCGACTGATCATTGCGAGGGAGTTCTATTCGGAGTCCATGCTGTGTAACACTTCACCGAGCCAGTACTTCACAGCTTGTCATGCGTGCAGAGCGAAGGACAGAAGGTAGTGCCAACTTTTAATCAACAGTTTTAGTGTGCAATTTTAAGTCTATACTGCCTTTTTTTTTTTGAGACAGAGGAACAAATCAAGGATACCTCCTCAGGTACTGTATTTTTAGGCGCGTACCAGCACAGCAAAAAGACAGTTGGGGGGAGCATATTGCCATATGGAGTTAGGTCAAGGATAAGGGCAGCCCAGCAAGAGGTTAGGCCGCAGTTCCAAGATGATATTTTTCAGAGCAAAATCTGAGGCTAGGACCAGTCCAAGGTCAGCCAGGAAGTCCATTCCAAGATGAACTGGGGGTAAAGTTGGAATGCAAGATGAAGAAGCAGATGGGATTCAGGAACAGTCGAGCAAAGTGAGGACAAGCAGATGGTAGCTCGGTAGGAAGGCGACGGCAGTGGCAGCAAAATTGCTGCGCCAGCTGGAAGCTTGTGCTGTCCAGGAAATATATCATCCAATTGCTTATGACTACTTCCTGGAGAGCCAATGAGTCTGCTTTGGAGGTGGATTTAGGGTGTCATGATGAGGTAATATAAATTCTGGAAATCTCCATCACCAGGCAGTTAGCATACTTGCAGAGCCTCTGTGCTGTGAGGCCCTAAGGCACAGGCTTAAGGCCATTTGTTCCTTACAGTTGCTTACATGCAGGCCTCTGCCATGTTCTATAAACACCAAATTAAACTTTTTTTCTTTGAGTTTTGGTTTATGTAATACATGTGTGGCTTATAGAGAGAATTCTATAAATGGTACCTAAAGGTAGTTGCCGGAAAATGGAATACCAGCCTGGTGCGGATTTCGTATCTAACGTGAGCACAGCACTTACGACTGCCGAAACCTGGTGTAGATGTTGGCTTGCAAATAATGGCAGTTGGGCACATAAACAACCCTATTCTATAACATTGTGCCTAAATTCTGGGAACACCCCTGATTTGCCCAGGCCCTGCTCATAGTCATGTCCCCTTATGAGTCGGGCACTGTAGAATTTAGGCACACATTTTAGAGAAAAAGGCATAAATCCAAATGACTGCCAAATAGAACAAATTATTGATTAACCTCTCATTAATTAGTCTGCATGCAGATCTGTGATCCGCACCTCAATTTGTGGGTGCAACTTTAAGTGTCCTATATAGAATCCAGGGGCTAGTGACTGCATGGCACAGACATGGAGAGATTGTCCTGGGGTAACTCTTTATTTATCCCCTCCCCCCCCCACTTACAAAACTGCAATAGCGTTTTTTAGCGCAGGCCAGTCCGCTGAATGCTCTGCGGTGTTCCCGACGCTCATAGACTTATGCAACGGGCAAAAATGTTGAAACAAGCGCCATTTTTGACCTGAGAACCGCGGGTCTAGCTGTGCACACTTGAATTGATTGACTCTTGAAAAAGCCTTAATCGGCGAAACGGGTCCCGTCGGGATTTTTACATACCAGCTGGGTGTTCCTGCTACACAACTCAGTGACCCGACTAAAGATAAGTGTCGCTTGTTTCAACATTTTTGCCCGTTGCATAAGTCTATGTAGCTATTGGAACGCTTAAGGGATTGTGTGTTAAAAGATAAAAAAAACAAAAAAGTAACAAAAAAATGATAAAGACAATATGAAAACCCAATGAAAGAAAAACTGCCCACCTGCAATTAGCTGTCTCAATAAATATATTGAACAGCACAGGATTCTGAGGGTTTCATATATAATTACTCAACTTGGAGTGCTTCCAGTCAAATGTCCACAAGTTCGTTTTGTGTTTAGCTGTATATTGCTGGAACTTGTTACCATTGCCAGTGCAGTAGTAATTTACTATTTTATCCTAATGCGACATATACTGAGGATCTAGTACCAATATACATTTCTTTGTAATCCATCGGTCATGGGCAGGGGAGTTAGGTGAAGAGGTATGCTTTTCTTGCTTTCCTAAAGTTCAGGAGCCCTTCAAGGGATCTGATCTGTGGGGACAGTTGATTCCAGTGGTTTGGTATGAAGTGGGAGTAGGAACGTCATTTGGCGGTTTGCAGTTGAAGGGCACAACCAGGGGGCGTTTGAGGCATATTTCATCCTGGGAACAGAGGGACCTGTTTGGCACATATGGAGGAAGCTTGGTTGCCATGTAGCCTGATGCCATGTTGAGCAAGGATTTGAACGCTAGGATCAGGCCCTTGAAAACACAACAAAAAGCTGATTAAATGTGATATTCAGCACTTAAGGGCTCCTTTTACTAAGCTGCGTTAGGGCTTTAATGCGTGGAATAGTGCGCGCTACACTGACTGGCGCGCACTAGACCTTAACGCCAGCATTGAGCTGGCGTTAGTTCTAGCTGTGTGGCACGGCAATTTCCGGCGTGCACTAAAAATACTAGCACACCTTAGTAAAAGGAGCCCTTAATTGGCTATTATGAACTGTGTTTTATGCAGTCCTGTTTATTTAGTTATCTTAGTTGGCTAAAGGCTGAATATCTGCACTTAACCAGCTAAATGGTGACTCTGGTCCCGGAACACTTACAAAATAGCCAGTTTTGACTTGGCCATTAATTGGACAGTGGCACTAAGTTCTACTGTAACGGCCCAGTTAGCCCTGGACAGGTGATTTAAATGGCCAGGAGCCTCGCCTGGCTGATAAAATGGTTTGACTTGCTTCTTGAATGTAGAAAGTTCAGTCTCTGGTAACTTAATCCACAAGAGAGGACCTACATTGGAAAGTGATGCCTCTTTCGTGCTATGTGATCTACTTTAGATAAACCAGCTGATAAAAGCTGTTTTGTCCCCTCGGATCTCAGTAAGCAAGATCAAAGGTAAATTTCCAGTCTTGTACCGTATGATATGGTGCCAAGCCAATCAAGGCTTAAAAAGCAAGAACCAACAACTTAAATTGAACCTTCTAATATACAGGAAGACACTGAAGATATATCAAAACACAGTAATATGGTCAAACCTATCTACCCCCAACAACCATCCTCACTGCTGCATTCTGTATAAGTCTGTATGAAGAAGTTTAGAAAAGAACATTACAGTACAAGAAAACATAATCAGCAGTGAAAAGTGCAAAAAAATATAAACAAAATCAGCAGACACAAAAACTCAAATAATCTTTAAAAAGTTTAATATGCAATGTAAAAGTAAAATATCTTGCCATCTGACTGTTGTCAGAGTCCCCTAATCTGCAGACTCTGGGGGGAAAAAGAAAACTTTGAGGTGTAACCCAAGGTGCCAAGGTGACATAGTTTCCAATAAACAACATTAACTTCTTTATAATTAATGAGCACTAATTTATTGAAAAGGTATAGGGATCTACCAGTTGTTAAAACATGGAATGGGAGAATAAGATGTAGGGGCCCGGAGCGGAGACATCCAGCATTGCCATGCCACACCACATGTCCCCTCATGCTCCCCCTGGCCTTGCCACACCATTCACACCCCCCCCCCCCGTGCCGTGAGTCCCCCCTCATTACCCTTCCCTGCAGCTCTAAAGTATGATGTCCGTAAGCATGGAAATTAATTTGCTAGATATTTAAGAAACAAATTTACTTTAGGTTTCTTCTAAGTTTCACATAAGAACTCAAAGACACGATCAGATTTTCCAAATCCTTGCCCTATGGCAGTGATAAGTTGTATAAAAATTAGATTTGTATAGTGTAATTACAGTAGTAGTGTCCAAGCGCTAGAGCAAAATTCTTCAGTCAAAGGCCTAATATGATTGAAGTAAATTATGTGCATGCCCTTCTTGATGGGAGGTTCTTGTGTGTGTATGTGTGTGAGGGGGGGGTGAGGGGGAGGTGATTACTGATTTACATTAACTCTTTTGGTTTATCAAAGGACCATATATAGATAAGAACATAAGTAGTCGCCTCCGCCGGGGCAGACCAGAGGTCCATCCCGCCCAGCGGTCCGCTCACGCGGCGGCCCATCAGGCATATTGCCTGAGCAGCGGTCCCTGACTAATTTTATACCTACCTCTTCACTTATCTCTAAACCTTCCACTGCTCTTATCTGTACCCCTCAATCCCTTTGTCCTCCAGGAACCTATCCAGGTCTTCCTTGAAACCCTGCACTGTGCTATTTCCTATCACGGCCTCCGGAAGGGTGTTCCATGTGTCCACCACCCTCTGTGTGAAAAAGAATTTCCTTGCGTTTGTTCTAAACCTGTCCCCCTTCAATTTCATCGAGTGACCCCTTGTTCTTGTGGTTTCTTTCAAATTGAAAAATCTGTCCTTGTCAACCTTTTCGATGCCCCTCAGACCAAGTAAAGTCCACATTATAGAAATATTTCTAGTAATTACTAAGACCACAAAGTACACAATCCGTAAATACAGTCTTCTTATATCAAAGCTGAACTAGTTTATAGCATGGAATATCTAGTATGTTACAGTGTGCTGAGTCTTAAGATGTCTTGTTTCATAAAATACAAAGTCAGAAAATAATGGGAGTTAACCAGATAAATTGTGCTAGTTTAAACTTTGGGACTAATGACCAGTTAACCTCAGACCCAAACAATTCAATATCCAACCAAATGTTAATAGATTAAGAAGAGCTAGGATGTGAGGCATGCCAGGGACATGGTTTACATTTAATGGATACAGCCGAAATTTATCACTGTGCAGTTCAAGATAACCAGAACTGCACAAATAGCAGGTCTAAGTTAATCAGATTAGATATCCAGTTTATTTTAACCTGTTCTATTCAGTAGTGCGTCTTAACCTGTTTGTCCTTTGAATATTCATCTAAAATTAACCAGATGTTTTATCCAGTCATCTTTAACTGAATTTGGCATTACTAAACATGGATTTCAGTGTTACCTCTGACTATCTCTTCCACAGACAATTGTAAGGATCGATTGCCTCTGTAATGCTGTCTTAATTTTGGTTAATTTATGGACCACATGCGACCTCACATCTCCATTTATGCTCCAGTTCATTCCCCTTTGTGTGCCAATCCACTGTCACTAACACCACTCTAGATTTCAATTCAGATCTACTCTTTTGTATCATTTGCAGTGGTTTTTAGAGTTATTTTGACTATATCGGGTAGGTCTGTAGACTCTCTACATTTATGAACTAATTCCAACGCCTGGTATCTGTCACCTACATAGAGACAGGAGAATTTAAAGGTAAAAAGAAAAGCAATGTTGATCTGTTCAATTTGAAAATTCAGGTTCTTTTCATGCCCTACCTCTCTTCCATGGAGGCTGGACATGCTGGGCTTGGAAATTTTGGTTCTGCTCTATAGTTTTTTTCATTTCTTGCTTAAGCTCTGAGAGAAAAATATACCCTTGGTGAACGATAAAATATTCCAAAAGAGTACATGAAAATTATATTAGTTTTCACCTAATATTACTGTGAAATCATCACTTACACAGTGGTTTTCAGCTGGTTCTCAGCTCAAAATTACCCCTAGAAGCATACAGATTCTAGTGCACAAATTTACACCTGCTCCCCAAAAAGTGTAATTGTATGGTATACTCTATGGAGCTCATAATCAAAATTTAAATATGTCTAAAATGCCTCCCAAGTTAGCACTTGGACGACCTAAAAGACAGGTCATCCAAGTGCTGATAATCAAACCAACTTTCTGAATGTCGCTGTGCACCCAGAACTGAAAGGGGCATATCTGAAGGAGTGGTTAGGGCAGTATGTGGGTGGGATGGAGGCCAACCTAGACTTAGTATTCCTGCAGGGACAATCAAATGTTTTACTAGACAGCCTGGATGAAACTTAAACGTTGTGAGTTAGACAATATAAAAACAGGCATTAGTACCCAAAATGTATCTAAAGTGACCAGATAACCACTGCAGAGACAAAGTAAAGACCCCCACACACTCCCCCCAGTGTTCACTGACCCCCCTCACACCCCCACAAAGATCAGAATAAAAAAGTACATACCTATCTCCAGAACAACAGAACCTGGCATAGGAAAGCTTAGTAAATCTGCACAGATGTGTCTTAAATAGCCTGAGGGGTGGGCTAGTGAACCATAGAGAAGAGGACCCAGGCCCATAAGCCACTCTAACCACTGCATTTATGATGGAATATGTGCACCCATCAAAATCCCCCCAAACCCTATTCTACAGTACTGCTATATAGGTGCCACCTTCAACTTTAGGGGCTATTGGGGTTGTAGACTGGTGGGTATAGTGGTTTTTGGGGTGTTTTGGGGGTCTCACCATAACCTATAAGGGAGTTCTGGCACCCTTTTTGTGAAGTTCACAGCATTGCCCTGTAAGGTATCTCACTTCTCTGTTTCCATGTCTGGGTGGCCAGTCCATTACACGACTGGCCCCTCCCATAAGAACATAAGAATTGCCATCTCCAGATCAAACCCTAGGTCCATTAAGTCCGGCGATCCGCACATGCGGAGGCCCCGCCAGGTGTACCCTGGTATAGTTTTATCCCCATATCACTCTAAGCTTCTCATAAGGAGATGTTCATCTAGTTTACCCTTAAATCCTAGAATGGTGGATTCCACAATAACCTCTTCTGGGAGAGCATTCCAGGTGTCCACCACTCGTTGCGTGAAGCAGAACTTCCTGATATTTGTCCTGAACTTGTCCCCCTTAGCTTCAGTCCATGTCCTCTTGTCCGTGGCACATTGGACATTGTAAATAATTTTTTTTTCCTGTTCTATTTTGTCGATTCCTTTCAGTATTTTGAAAGTCTCGATCATATCCCCTCGCAGTCTCCTGTTCTCAAGGGAGAACAATCCCAGTCTCTTAAGTCGTTTCTCGTATTCCAAGTTCTCCATACCTTTTATTAGCCAAATGGTCTTGTTCTTGGAGTTTGGTATAAAGATAGACGTCCCGGCGGTCTGGACGAACAATAGCCTGGACTTTCAGATAGACGATTTTTGGGGAAAAAATATTCTAGATGTATTTTTTTTTTAAATGGCCATTTTCCTACTGCCAACTGGCACCTAAGTTTGGGATGCCTACTGGTGTCTAACTTAGGGCTCCTTCACTCACTAGCTGACAAACTACCGCCTGCTCAAGAGGCGGCGACAGCGGCTGGCGCGTATGGCATTTTAGCGCGCGCTGTTCCGCGTGTTAAAAAAGGACCCCTTAATTTAGGTGCCACTGGGTGCAGTTCTATAAACAGTGCCTAACTTTGAATGGCACACGGCAGGTACCATTTCCGTAGGGGTCATTTACAAAGTCGGGGCCTAACTGCCTAATGCAGAATTACCAAGAGACCATTTGCAGCCTCCTATAGAGGCGCTAACACCCTAATTCAACTAACTTGCATGCACAATTATATGCTTAACACACAAAAGTTGCACACTCAAGTTAGAGAATAATATCAGTTGTTCAATAACTTAATATAATATGCTAATTGGCATTAAGTTCAAAGTATTCACTATAATTGGTGTTAATTGGGGCTAATTGGTACTAATTAGCAGTTAAGCATGTAACTGTTAGGATTGTGCAAATTGGAAAGGGAATAGGACGTTATATATCACCTTCCTGTGCTTACAATCAAAGTGATTTTTATATTTTATATACTGGCACTTATTATGTACCTGGGGCATTTGAGGGTTAAGTGATTTGCCCAGAGTCACAAGGAGCTGCTCAAAATTGCATGCTTTAAATCCATAGCACAAAACTGCAAGGTAGGCGTGGGCCTAGATGTACAGGTTATATTAGCAGTTATGAATCTTACTGCCTACTATTAGGAAGGCATTTTCACCAGCTATTGAGCTAGCAAAGGTGCTCATGCTTAAAGCTAGACGCAAAACTCTGGACTTAAACTAAACTAGTATCCTATAATACAGGGGTCTCAAAGTCCCTCCTTGGAGGACCGTAATCCAGTCGGGTTTTCAGGATTTCCCCAATGAAGATGCATGAGATCTATGTGCATGCACTGCTTTCAATGCATATTCGTTGGGGAAATCCTGAAAACCTAATTGGATTGCGGCCCTCAAAGAGGGACTTTGAGATCTCTGCTATAATGTGACTTATGTGTACAACTGCCGTTACAGAACTCGTGATTACCGCTTTTCATCCTGGTACTTAACTTTAGAAGACCTTTTGAGAATTACCTCCTAAGTACTTCCATGTTAACCAGAAGAAGGTTGTTGTTAATACGAATCAACATTGGCACACGACTTACAATACCAAATAATGAGAATGCTCCCAATGATTGCTGCACTAAAATTTGCGGCTACTGTGGGCCAATTTCCTGCATTGAATTGTTTGAACTGCAAATTTTACTGCGGTTTAGTAAAAAAAAGGCCCCACAGTCTTGAACCCTAAAATACACAAATTAAATTAACAACAGTAAAAAATTGAAAAGGTAAAACAGAAAATATTTGCATTGTTTCTCTCCCCAATAAGTCCACAACTAGAATGGGGAAATCATTCAGGAAAATAACAGGAAAAAATATTAGAAAAATAAAAACCAAAGTAAAATTTATTGGTAGAAGACATTTGTAAGATACAAAACAAGAGAACACATGGTTCACTTTAGGCTGGCCTAACCATTAGGACTAGGCAACTGCCTAAGGCAGCAGATACTTGGGGGGGGGGGGGGTGGAGGGCTAGCAAAAAGCAGTTGCAGTCAAAATAAAACAGTAAGGGCTCCTTTTACTATGCTGCGATAGCGTTTTTAGCGCACGCAGGATTTTAGCGCTATGCGGCTAGAACTAACGCCAGCTCAATGCTGGCATTAAGGTCTAGCGCGTGCGGCAATTCAGCACATGCTATCTCAGCTTAGTAAAAGGAGCCCTAAGTCCTGATGGCTACACAAACTGAGTGAAAACTGAATACTGTTACTTGCAAAATGCAGTTCAAGTATGATGTCCACTTAATTCTTTTTATAGAATTGTTGCAGGATGATCATAATAGAATTTATTGTAATTGTCAAAATCTTGGGCGAGAGGAGCCAACAGACTATGGACTTAGGGCACCCAATACTTTTGCAGCAGCCTTGAATTCACTCTCCATAATATACTATATTTGGTAAAGGAAAAAGTGACAAGATCTGGAAGTGCTCTTCCCCTCCCCCCAACCTTCATAATAGATTTAGGAGGGAAGTTAATAATATTGAATGTTGTTGAGATGTTATTTTACTGTTAACCCCAGTTATTAGTAATTAGGACTCATTGCTAAAATAGCATAGAAACATGATGGCAGATAAAGGCCAAATGGCCCATCCAGTCTGCCCATTTGCAGTAACCATTATCTCTTTCTCTAAGAGATCCCGCGTGCCTATCCCATGCTTTCTTGAATTCAGACACAGTCTCTGTCTCTACCACCTCTTCCAGGAGACTGTTCCACGCATCTACCACCCTTTCTTAGATTAATCCTGAGCCTGTCACCTCTTAACTTCATCCTATGCCCTCTTTCATTCAAGAGTTTCCTTTCAAATGAAAGAGACTCGACTCATGCGTATTTATGCCACGTAGGTATTTAAATGTCTCTCACAAGAATCCAAATCGCAATAACAAAATATAAATACAATCAGCAAAAAATTATTAGCCTAGTGGTGGGGATACCCCATGAAAATACATTTATAATAGGTGGAGAAAAAGCCTCAACTTATCAACAATATACGGACGGCAACCCAATGAGTTCTTAAGCCAGTCCTGCTCTGTATCATAGGCAAAAAACTCCACTTGTTTCAAAATGTAATTTTTCAAAATGGGACCAAAGGCACTACTGTGCACAGGAAGCTAGAAAAAGAGCAAAACAGTTCACTTATCTTCTGACGATGGCACAAACAGCAGCGAGTAGATCTTCCTGCTATAGCACATCTCACGCTGACAAAAGACAAGGAACTGGATGTCGCCAACAAGGCTCTTGTTTCGCCGAACAACGGCTGCGTCAGGGCAATCACATTCTCTCCTGCTCCATCCACACACTGCACATTTTGAAATGTATGGAGTTTTTTGCCTATGATATATAGCCTTCAATTCATAACCCTACTCCCCACTGCCCACCAGCTTGGCCAGCAGATTAACCGTTCCCCTTAATTGTATTCATGGCATCCTGTTTGTCTTGTCTGTTTAGATTGTAAGCTCTTTTGAGCAGGGACTGTCTCCTTCATGACTCTGTACATCGCTGCATATGTGTGGTAGCACTAAGAAATAATTACTTTGTTTCCCCGAAAATAAGACAGTGTCATATTAATTTGGGGCAGTAAGTCTTATTTTCAGGGTAGGTCTTATTTTTTTCATGTATAGTGATCATCTCTCCTTCCCTCTCCTCCACCCCAATTCTTCCTCTTTCCTTTCTCTCCCCTGCATGTGCAGCATCTTTCCTCCCCTTCTCACCCATCCCCTTGTGCCTTCCCTCTGCAGCATCTTTCTATCCTTCCCTCCCATCCTTCGTACAGCAGAACCCTTGCCCAGCTTCTATCTCTCCCTTCCGTGCAGCTGCAGCAGAATCCTTCAGCAGCCCCCCCCCACCGTGCAACCACACCCCCGCTGACCATCCCATCCTTCCATCTCTCCCTCCCATCCGAAGCCTGCTGACCATGAGACCTACTACCTCCCTCTACAGAGCAACATTGGCAGCATTCTAAACAGGCTGCTTCGTGGCCTTCTCCCGCCAGGGCCTTCCGTGTGCTGCGTTGCTGATGACATCATCAGTGATGCAGCAGTGGGAATGCCCCGGCGGGAGAAGGCCATGAGGCAGCCTGTTTAGAGTGATGTCAACGCTGCTCTGTGGAGGGAGGTAGTAGGTCTCAGGGTCGGAGGGTTGGTGGGGTTTGGATGGGAGGGAGAGATGGAAAGATGGGAGAGTCAGCGGAGGTTCGGCTGTGCAGCGGGGGTGGGGGGAAGCGCTGCTGCCAGCGTATCCAGGAACTAGGGCTTATTTTGGGGGTAGGGCTTATATTAAGACCTACCCCAAAAATCATGCTAGGGCTTATTTTCGGGGAAATACAGTAGTAGTAGTAGTAGTGGTAATGGTGTGAAGAGTTTCAGTCTTTGGGAAGCAGAACTGAGATTGTGATGTCATAATGCCTCATTCCACCAATAAGAGCCAACCTCATCAGTGATGTCACAATGGCTTGATTGTCCTGTACTCCCCTCTTCCATCCAACCCAGTCAGCAGATTAACCATTTCCTTTAACTGTATCCATGACACCCTGTTTGTCTTGTGTGTTTAGATTGTAAGCTCTTTTGAGCAGGGACTTTCTCCTTCGTGACTCTGTACAGCACTGCGTACATCTGGTAGTGCTATAGAAATAATTAGTAGTAGTAGTAATAACACCCATTTTTGAATGCAATGTATAGAATCTTGTCTAAATGGGTATTTAGAGAATAGTGTTAAGGCAGAATTTTCCAGTTATGCAGGAATGTACAGAGAAACAAGGGAGTTACCTTACTTGAGTCTCACAATATTCACAGATGCTTCTTTCTGTCCCATCAAAGGGTACTTCCCTTTCACATGTAAAAATGCAGATGGAAGCTTTATCTTATCCTCTGCTACCAGGTTTCAAAGAGAGCCACATGTGATTCCCAAATTTTTTCCCCATATGTACTTGCCATATGTCTTCTGCATGATGTACACCAATTGTGTTAAATTTCTAGCATTGCCGTTAGAATTTGGACCAAGTGTTGCTACAGTCCACTACAGGCTTATTAATGTGTTTTTGTCCCTGTGCATATTCTTAAAACGAGTCACTGTTGTCAACTGAAGTTCTGCATTTCAGGTGTTTCAGTAACATTTAATAAATTTTTTTTAAAAAAGCTCTTTCACTTAGCAATATATTATTTCAGAGTCCCTTGAAGATCATCTCTTATTTGAGTCTAGGCAAATGGCTACCTCATGATTGCTGATTTTGTTTCCTCGCCATACTATATTTTGCTATTCCTTGCTTATTATGACTGGCTGCTTGTATCGTGAGGAAATCTGGCATTAAGTCTCATGCTGTGTCAATTACTCGAGTCAAAATGTTAGGGGAGGGAGGATGGAAAAATAGGATTAAATGTAATGTTTGAAATAGGTTTGGGACCCTAAATTGCTAGTGTAAAACAGATGTCGAGCAAAATGCATTGTAACAGATATATTCAGCTCAGAGCTAAAAGTGAAATCTGTTCTTCTTTGAAGCACTTAAGGCATAGCGATGGGAAATGAAATATGGAGAGGGAAGAGCATGTGACTTGAATGGCATTTATGCTGGAAGATTACCATGAAATTCACGGCTTTGGTCTTTTTTTAGGGAATGAATTTCATATTTGGGAATTCTTCTTTTAAACGGCTAGTTCTGTGCATTGATCAAAGCCACTAGGATATTAGAGAATATTTCATCTAAAGTTGCAGGAGAATTTGGAGGATTTGTTTGAATCTGGTGTTCCTAGTTTTACGTGATCCAGCTTCAGGGAGGATTCATGGCCTGAAGACTGATGTAATACAGATCCTACAAAGCTGTTAGAAGTCAAAAATTGCAACAAAAATGAATAGGTGATATGAAAGAAAATACATAATCAACAACTTTTTCACCATTAAATGCATAAAGTCTAAATTTCATTATTTTTATACCATATATGCTCTAGCCAATCAAACATGAAAAGAGGAAAAAGCCTCAGACCACGTTGCACAAGCTAGCCCGGCATAAAAAAAACCTCCTTTATTTTGTTTGAAAAGTGCTTTGTGCAATGCAAACAATCAAGGAAATGTTTAAAAGGTCCAGATAACAACAAAAAAGTTACTTATCTTTATCCAGGATTGACACACCAACGATGGCTATCGTTGTACATATTTTTTGCTGCCTCAGGGTGTAAACTGCCAATCAATCTTCTGTAAACAAAAAGTACCCCCCAAAAACATTTTCTCAAGCCAGTTTGTCTCAAACAAAATTAAATAGTGAAACCTGAAAAAGTACTACCTCCTTGGTGAAAGAGTTGTTGATTATTTATTGATTGGTTTTCACTTCACTGTGTTGGTTTTGCTATGTATGTGGAAGAAAATACAGCCAGTAAGTTGTAGCTGATATTTCTTGTATTGGACCAGTTCGGGGTAGGCAACCCCTCTTCTCGAGATCTATTTGTATGCACTGCCTCTATTGCATGCAAATAGATCTCATGCATATTCATTGGGAAAATCTTAAAATCCCGACTAGGCTGTGGCCCTCAAGGACTGAGGTTGCCCCTCTCCCCTGGACTGTTTCAATACATTGGTAAAAATTCTGAGACCTGTGCTTCCTTTATCAGTTCAGTGTGCGTACAGAACTGCAGAGCACTGGGAGCCTTGAATATAACCAGGGGTACAGAGAAACATATATGAACAAAAAATGCTAATTTCTTTCATGGTTGTTATGCTATTTCACTTGTGTGTATAGAAATATTGCACAGTAAACAGAAATTCCAAGTGATTCATTTTTTTATTTTTTTAAATCCAACAGAATGTTGGGAAGACATTATGCATGAGGGCTGTGGATTAGAGAATGACACGGTGACAAAATTCATCACCGTTCCCGTCCCCGTGGATAACTGCGGGAAATAATCCCATGTCATTTTTTAGTGTCTATCTCAACCCCAGTCCTTCTACACCAGCATTCTTCAAAGCAAAGCTTGCGGGTTAGTGGTTGTGGCCATTCATACTCTGATTCTTATGTGAGCCAAGGATAATGAAGCCATTGTGACATCACTGATGTGATTGGCTCTTAGGCACTGGTGGAATGAGGCATTATGACATCACAATATCTGCTCTGGATACCAGAGACTGTCATTCTGTAGTGTCTGTTTCAACCTCGGTCCTTCTACACCAGCATTCTTCAAAGCAAAGCTTTTGGGTCAGTGGTTGTGGCCATTCATATTCTGATTCTTCCCTCTCTCCTTAAAGAATGACATGAAGATGGTTTACCGCGGTTATCTGCGGGGATAGGAACGGTGATGAATTTTGTCACCGTGTCATTCTCTACTGTGGATGTCTGTTCATCAGTCTGCCTGCCTGTGGCCAAAACAATTCTCTAAAAATTATGGCGACAATTCTATAAAGTGGTGTCAAAATGTAGGCACAACTAAGAAGCATGCTAAGCAACAATTTTATAATGCTGTTAAGAACCTAACAGCTATGCATTATATAATAAAAACATAAGAATGGTCTTACTGGGTCAGACCAATGGTCCATCTAGCCCAGTAGCCCGTCTTCATAGTGGCCAATCCAGATCACGAGTACCTGGTAAAAACCCAAATAGTAGCAACATTCCATGCTACCAATCCAGGGCAAGCAGTGGCTTCCCCCTTGTCTGTCTCAACAACAGACAATGGACTTTTCCTCCAGGAAATTGTCCAAATGTTTCTTAAAACCAGCTGTGTTAACCGATCTCTGGCAATGCATTCCAGTGTTTAACTATTCTTTGAGTGAAAAAATATTTCCTCCTATTGGTTTTAAAAGTATTTCCATGTAGCTTCATCGAGCGTCCTTCTAGTCTTTGTGTTTTTGATGGAGTAAAAAATTGATCCATTTTGTACCTGTTCTGCACCACTCAGGATTTTATAAACTTCAATCGTATCTCCCCCTCAGCTGTCTCTTTTCCAAGCTGAAAAGCCCTAACCTTTTTATTCTTTCTTCGTATGCGAGGAATTCCATCCCCTTTATCATCTTGGTCGTTCTTCTGTGAACCTTTTTCTAGTTCCGTTATATCTTTCTTGAAATAAGGTGACCAGAATTGAATGCAATACTCAAAGTGAGGTCGCACCATAGAGCGATACAGAGGCGTTATAACAGTCTTGTTAACTATCCCTTTTATAATAGTTCCTAGCATCTTGTTTGCTTTTTTAGCTACCACCATACAGGCGGAAGGTTTCATTGTATTGTTGACAGTGACACCCAGATCTTTGTCTTGGGTGCTAACCCCCACGGTGGACCCTGCTAACTATGATTTGTGTTATTCTTCCCAATGTGCATCACTTTGTATTTGTTCACATTAAATTTTATCTGCCATTTTGATGCCCAGTCTTCCAATTTTTAAGGTCTGCCTGCAATTTTTCATAATCTGCATGCGTTTTAACAACTTTGAACAGTTTAGTGTCATCTGCAAATTTAATCACCTCACTTGCCGGTAGTTTCCAGATCATTTATAAATAAGTTAAATAGCACCAGTTCCAGTACAGATCCCTTCAGTACTCCACTATTTACCCTCCTCCATTAAGAAAAATAGCCATTTAACCCTACCCTCTGTTTTCTATCTGATAACCAATTCCTAATCCACAACTGAACATTTCCTCCTATCCCATGACTCTTTAATTTTCTCAGGAGCCTCTCATGAGGAACTTTATCAAATGCCTTCTGAAAATCTAGATACACTAGATACACTACATCAACTGGCTCACTTTTATCCACATGTTTATTCACACCTTTAAAGAAGTCAAGTAAATTGGTGAGGCAAGATCTCCCTTGGCTGAACCCATGCTAACTCTGTCCCATTAAGTTATGTTCGTCTATGTCAGGGGTCTGCAACCTTTAAGACATAAAGAGCCACTTGGACCCGTTTTCGAAAAGAAAAAAAAACTTGGAGCCGCAAAACCATTATAAAACAAATCTAACACTGCATATATTGTTTCTTATCTTAATGCTATATACAGGATCACTAAATTGAAAATAAAATCATTTTTCCTACCTTTGCTATTTGGTGATTTCATGAGTCTCTGGTTGCACTTTCTTCTTCTGACTGTGCATCCAATCTTTCTTCCTTTCTTTCAGCCTCCTGTATGTTTCCTCTCCTCCAGACCTCATTCTCTCCCCCAACTTTTTCTTTCTGTCTCCCTGTTCCCCCTTCTTTCTGTCTCCGTGCCCTCCCCCAAGCCACTCGGTTTGCTGCCACCGCAATCGGGAAACAGCCCCCAAGCCACCGCCGTCCCAAGCTTTCCCTGCAGAAGTGTTGCGCTGACCAGCATTCCGCTCCCTGACGTCAATTCTGACGTAGGAGAGGAAGTTCCTGGCCAACAAGGCATTTCTCCTCATTCCATCCAGCCTGAGCCCCATCTCTCCTTGATCCAGCATTTCCCTTCTGTGTCTGTCAGAATTACCATTCCACCTATTTTCCAGCATCACCTTCTTTGTGTCCATCTCACCTATATCCCTATCTCACCACTTTTTCAGAATCTTCATTTGTCTCTGTCCTTATCTTTACGCCATGTTCACCATTTGCCCTTTCAATGTCTTTATCTCCCCCCCCCCACTTTTTCAGCATTACTTCTATGTCTCTATTTCACCTCCTCTTCATGTCCCCTCTGTATCTCTATCCTTATTCAGTAGGTCCTGCTTACTCTTTCTCTTCTTTGTGTCACTATCTTCATTTTCAGCTTTCCCCCCTTTTCCTTTGTTACTGCACCCTGTAGCTAGAATCTTTCCACCCTCCCTCCACTCCGGCCCAGCCCAGTATGAAAGATTTCCTTTTGTTTCCCTCCCCTCTCTCTTTCTCTCTCTCTTCTCCTCCCTCACCCACGAGTCCTGCATCTGGCCCTCTCCCTTCTACCTGCACCTGGCAACACCCCCCCTGCTCCGCGGCTCTCTTCAGCAACTCGTCAGCAGCAGTGATCAAGACAAGCTGCCGACATCGAGGCCTTCCCTCTACGAGTCCCGCCTTTGTGGAAAAAGGAAGTTGAAACAAGCGGGACTCGCAGAGGGTAGGCCCCGACGTCAGAAGCTGCTGCTGAGTTGCCGAAGAGAGCCGCGGAGCAGGGGATGTGGCCGGAAGTAGGTAGAAGGGAGAGGGAGATAGGAAGGCTGTAGATCTCCGGAGCATGACACCGACCCCGGCCAGGATGATTTCTTTTTCAGGCACCTTACAAGTCCAGCGTCGCGGCGGGAAATAGCCATGCTGAGCAGTGAGCTCAGCACTACACAGATGAAAGCCTTGCTTGCTGATTGGTCCGGCGGCACGGCGGGGCGGGGCCGCCGGACCAATCAGCAAGCAAGGCTTTCATCTGTGTATGTGCTGAGCTCACTGCTCAGCATGGCTATTTCCCGCCGCGACCCTGGACTTGTAAGGTGCATACCTGCGTGACACACTACCGGAGCCGCAGCAAAGGTGGAAAAGAGCCGCATGCGGCTCTGGAGCCGCAGGTTGCCGACCCCCGGTCTATGTGTTCCACAATTTTATTTTTTACAATTGTTTCTATTATTTACAATTGTTTCTATTATTTGTATTTTCTGTATCTCCCCTGGAGCCCTTTTTGAAAATCAGCGTTACAATGGCTTCCCTCCTATCTACATGTACTACAGATGATTTTAGTGACAGGTTACAGATCACTAACAGCAGGTCAGAAATTTCATGTTTTGCGTATTTTTAGTTCCCTGGGATGTCTACTATCCGGTCCAGGTGATTTATTACTTTTTATCTTGTCAGTTTGACTTAGTACCTCTTTTAGATTCACCAAGATTTCTTTCAGTTTCTCCACATCATCAACCTTGAAAGCCATTAATACTTCGGGTAGATCTCTTACATTTTCTTCCATAAAGATTGAAGCAAAGAATTCATTCAGTCTGTCCGCTATGGCCTTATCCTCCCTGAGCATTCCTTTTGCTCCTTGATCATCCAATGGTCCCACAGATTCCCTCACAGGTTTTCTGCTTCTGATGTACCTAACAAAATTGTTACTTTGAGTTTTTGCCTCTGGCAAGTTTCTCTTCATATTCTTGAATAGTAGCACAAATATGCTTTGGTATGCCAAAACTTAGGCATGACAGTTTATATCAGGTCAATGATGGTCTTAAGCTGGCATGCCTGTGTGCTTTGTATTGTGCAGGGATATAATAATACAATTTACTAAGGCACTCGAATCTTCAATAAATCGAACTTTCTGAGAAACCAACAACTCAACAGCTAATAATAAGCAACTGTTTATAGATTAAAACATAGACCATTATGTTTCTCGATACCAATCACTAACAGTCCTCAGCGACACCACCGGGGACTCAATACTTTCATAGTCCGTGGATTTATGTGTCCTCTCTTCATCGGACTCTTTTAAACTTTATTTTTTACTTTTTTACTTTATTTTAATTTAATTGTTCAACCATACTTAGCTTACTTAGAAGTACTTAGCTTAGTGGTCGGAATGCTTAATATCCCTGCACTCCGACCACTAAGCTAAGTACTTCTAAATTCTATATATAGTTGAACAATTAAATTAAAATAAATTTAAAAAGTAAAAAATAAAGTTAAAAGAGTCCGATGAAGAGAGGACACGTAGGGCTCCTTTTTCTAAGGTGCACTAGGGCTTTAACGTACCAAATAGCACGCGCTAGACCTTAACGCCAGCACTGAGCTGGCGTTAGTTCTAGAAGCGTAGCACACGGTAATTTCCTGTATGCGCTAAAAACGCTAGCGCACCTTAGTAAAAGGAGCCCTTAAAGCTACGGACTATGAAAGTACTGAGTCCCTGGTGGTGTCGCTGAGGACTGTTAGTGATTGGTATCGAGAAACATAATGGTCACTGTTTTCATCTATAAACAGTTGCTTATTATTAGCTGGATATAATAATATGCACACATTTGTAGGTGGAACACCCATGACATGCCCATGCTTTGCCACTGGTACTGCTCTTTTGCTGTTATGTGCCATGCGACTAAATGCCAGTTTGTAGTGTAATACACACAGAATTGGTGCCTATATTTAGAAACCCTTCATACAATTGTCCTTTAAATGTAACAGGCCCAAATATGGTACTGGGGAAAAATTGGTGAAAGCAGATACCAAAGTTAAGAATGGGTCAGATCATATCAGTGGTTCTAGAGAAATAAAGCCCCCCTCCATCACCACCACCACCACCACCAAGAAGTGACCCAGCATATTTCTGTGGAAGAAGCAGTTCTAGCTTCTTCGTCATAGATACACTGATACACCAGTATTGGCTACACACACGCACACACACGCACATGCACATGCGCACACATGCACGCACACCCGCACGCACGCACATGCACACACACAGAATTATTTCCTGTCTGTAACACACACAAACAAACAAACATGCATACACACACAAAAGCAGTGTGGCTACCAATGTGATTCACTTGGATACATACAAAATAAGAATGAACACATAAGATATAGGTGAAAACTGACAATTTGCAGAAACAAAATTCTGTGTTTTGACATTGTTTCAGATCATTGATTGAACCATATCGACGTCATTCTTTTCTTGTTTGGGCTGAGAACTTTTCAACACCCCCTCGTAATATATTTGTGACCCAGTTTTCAAGAGCTCTTCATCAGGATGCAAATGTGAAATGGAAGACTCTAGCCTGCCACTTTGATCTCCCAGAACAGACCATAGAATATATAATGAATGACTCGGTGCAGATGCACAACCACGATAGGTACAGGTATATCTCGGTGGTATGTAATGCAAGTCCTGGCTAACTAAATATAAAATTATGGTTGCTTTATCTACATTGACCAAATCAAAGATGAATCAATTCAGTGCAACATACACCAAGTTCACAAAGGGAATCACAGCTCTGAAAATCTAGTCATAAAAGTGTTAAGCTTGTTTGAGTTTTATTTCTTTGGTAGAGCAGAACATTGATAAACTAGCTACTTAACAAAAATGCATACACACACAAAAAATTCCTTCTCTGCAACAACAGTAAGTTGAAATCAAAGAAAAGTATAGAGAGAGAGGACTGCTTTCTGGGCAATAGGGCATTATAATAATAATAATAATAATAACTTTATTCTTATATACCGCCAACAATCTTGCGACTTCTAGGCGGTTTACAATAAAGAAGCTGTAAATACAATCAAGTGAAGCTTTACGAACAGCTAATTAAAGAGTATAGCAGTGTATATTTCGTACAACGAATTAGAGAATATAGCAGTGTACATCTGATGACATTAATGATGTTAACGTCAGTTTGTGTGTTGCAAGGCCAGGAAGTGCCAAGTTGTTTACACAGAAGTAGAAATATTCCGTAAGTTCATAGAGTGTTCATATTTAGCGAATAGGGGTTGGGGTTAACAGTTTGCACGTTCAGGTATGTGGTGATGTTATGTGTATATGGTGGGTTTGTTTGTTTTTTTTTTCATTTTCTAGGAGTCCTTCAGTGGTTTTAATATGTCTTGCATTTTTTTTATATACTAGAAAACAAATCACTCCATTTGATCAGTACACACCAATTTCAGAAAAAGTATTTGAAGCCGAAAGAAAAGCCTCAGACAGAGAGGTGTTCCCGCTCTCTTCCAGCCAAGCATCACTGGCAAAAAAACTTTTGCATAAAACTTATTACTGGCAGGTGGGAGCCTGAAAATAGTCAAAATTAACTAGAAAAAAACAAGCTAGTTAGGAAAGAGCCAGGCCGATGATCATTTCATGGCTTTTAAGCCACTGTTTCAGGGCCGTGACACCAATGCTCCAGACTATCGATTCTCAGAGTCAAACTCTTGATCAAATGGAACATAAGAACATAAGAATTGCCGCTACTGGGTCAGACCAGTGGTCCGTCGTGCCCAGCAGTCCGCTCACATGGCGGCCCTTAGGTCAAAGACCAGTGCTCTAACTGAGCCTCATCTGCACACGTTCCAATTTAGCAGGAATTTGTCCAACTTTGTCTTGAATCCCTGGAGGGTGTTTTCCCCTATAACAGGCTCCCGAAGAGTGTTCCAGTTTTCCACCACTCTCTGGGTGAAGAAGAACTTCCTTACGTTTGTACGGAATCTATCCCCTTTTAGCTATAGAGAGTGCTCTCTCGTTCTCCCTACCTTGGAGAGGGTGAACAACCTGTCTTTATCTACTAAGTCTATTCCCTTCATTATCTTGAACGTTTCAATCATGTCCCCTCTCAGTCTCCTCTTTTCAAGGGAATAGAGGCCCAGTTTCTCTAATCTCTCACTGTACGGCAACTCCTCCAGCCCCTTAACCATTTTAGTCACTCTTCTCTGGACCCTTTCAAGTAGTACCGTGTCCATCTTCATGTACGGCGACCATTGCTGGACACAGTACTCCAGGTGGGGTCGCACCATGGCCCGGTACAGCGGCATGATAACCCTCTCTGATCTGTTTGCGATCCCCTTCTTAAACATTCCTAGCATTCTGTTCGCCCTTTTTGCCGCCGCAACTTCATCGACTTGTCGACGAGTACTCCCAAGTCTCTTTCCTGGGGGGGTTTCTCTCCAAGTACCGCACTGGACATCCTGTATAAGATTTTTGTTACCGACATTATATTAGCTTGTGTACTATATATTCTTCTATAACTTATTTTATATTTTGTTCTGATTTTAATGTCATTTTATAAAATTGTTTTAAACTAAATTATAGCAGGTAACTGGATAAACCACTATGTAAATGCCTCATTAAACCAATGAAAAAAGTATCATCTTAGTTTAAAGTACATAAAAAATCACAGTGGCATTATGGTCACTTTATACAGTAGGATATAAACGCTATAGTTACATTTTCTGCTTTGACAACAAGTTGTAAAAATTTACCAAAATACATATTGCAAACTCTAGTAATTCCTTTTACTAATTCTAAAGTGTTGGCATATAATGAATATTAATGTGGCATCACTTTCCTTTTCTTTGTTCCTGAATAAAGACAGCAGGGTAGCAAATAAGTTGATATATATGGGAGAACTATAAGTAGTAAGTAGGGAAACAAAAGCATATTTCTTTGACTGTGTAATTGCAAAAAGTTTTCAAATATGCTTTTGAGCTGTAAACCATAGCTAACCGTTCTTGCCTTCTAAGTTTAGTTTGCTCAAGCTTTTCGCCTTCCTCTTAAAGAACCTTAAATAACCTCCCTCCTCCTTTGTTTTAACCTTCTATGTTTACTTTTCTTTGCTTTTTGTACTTCACCCTTCTCCCACTATGCTTTTAGTATGTCTATTATCATCCTCGTCTGCATCTGTTCCACGTTTGCGTACTAAAAACTATTTGTATTCCTCTTCTTCTATTGTACATCGCCTATAACAGGGGTGAGCAACGAGGGCCGCAATCCAGTCGGGTTTTCAGGATTTCCCCCATGAATATGCATGAGATCTGTTTGCATGTACTACCTTCCATTGGATCTCATGCATATTCATGGGGGAAATCTTGAAAACCCGACTGGATTGCGGCCCTCGTTGCCCACCTCTGGCCTAGAAGTTTCGATAAGTGATTAATCACATTTTTAATAAATTTGAAACGTGCAACGTTCAACCTGGAAATATAATAAATAGGGATGAAGTGCCCATGACATTTGCTACATGAACAATTACTGAGGCAAAACATGAGGCAAACATTGTTATTTTTATTACATAGGATTTTCTGGACCCCAGTTCGTTTGCAAAAATTAGATAGTTCCAAATCTAATAGATGCTGGCACTGTCATGCTGATATAGGGACTTTAGATCATCTGTTATTTTTTTTGTCCACTGATATTTAGTTTCTGGAAGTCAATTTGGGGACAAATAAATATTGTTTTAGAATCGGATATTCCCTTGACATATGAAGCCATAATTCGTGGTACTATGTTACATGTTAAACCTCTCCTTGATAAATATAAAAGCCGTCTTTTCCTGGTTTTGACTGGAATAGCTGTTCAATTGATCACGAAAAATTGGAAAAGCCATGATAGATTAAACTACACATTTTGGTGGACAAATGTATGTAATACATACAAATATGAGAGAACGAATGCAGAATTTTTGGGGTCAAGTGTTTCATTTAACAAAGTATGGAGTCCATTGGCTTTATTTGCTGCTTCACATTAAGGATTTATGTATTTTTCTCTAAGTTTTTCCTTACACATCCGGGGTGGGGGAGGGAGAGGTAATTGAAAACTGATATTAATTCTTCGTATCAATGTAATAAAGTTGTCTTGTATTATTAATAATGGATAAAAGGGTGGGTGGGTAAAGTTATGGTTCTATATAATAACTGTATAAAATGGTATAATCTCTGTAATATTTTTATGTATTCAATCAAATGTACTACACTGTTGTAGTTTATAAAATAATAAAATTTTTACAAAAAAGAAAACCCAGTTACTGAACACGGTGCCAAAATAGTGGCTATAACAACAGGAGGCCATAAAAGCAGTGGCATAGTAAGGGGGGTGGTCCTCCCTGGGCACCATGTTGGTGGGGATGCCGGCAACCCTCCTCCTCTCCACCCCCGCCTCTTCCCACTCCTGCCCTCGTCATGTGTGCAAACCCCCTTCCCTTCCCCCATACCTCTAGTTGTGCTCCTCATAGCCGTGTTGTTTCTCTCACTGATGTCAGTTCCGGGTGCCGCACATAAGAAGTGACATTAGCGGGAGAGACGACGGGCTCGTGAGGAGCACGTTGACGTTCTTGTTGCTTGCGGCCGTGAACAACTAGAGGTACAGGGGAAGGGGGTGTGCAGGGGGGATCATGGAAGGAGCAGAGACAAGGGCGGGGGAGGGGCACCACCACCCCAGGTGATTCTCGCCCTCGCTACACCACTGAATGAAAGGACCAGCTTCACGGTTGTATTGAGCTGTGCTGCTGATAGTAAAAAACTAAAGCCCCTGATAACATTCAAGTATGCCACGCAAAAAAACTTTCTAAGAGGCGTGGTTATATTGTGCAACACAAAAGGATGGATGAATGAAGAGGTTATGAAACAGTGATATTTGATGTAATGGCCTCGCATAAAAAAGAATCTGTGCGGAAGCTGATAAATAGTGCTGGGGAACTAAACTAAACCTTAAGTTTGTATACCGCATCATCTCCATAAAGATAGAGCTCGGCACGATTTACAGGTAAATTCAATAAATGAGGGAAGGACATAATAAGAAATTAGAGGTTATGAAGAGGATAGCTAGCTTTACATTTTAAATAGATAGCTTTACGTTTTGGAGAAAAGCCAGGTTTTCAGATGCTTTCGGAATAATTGGAATGAGCCTAGGTTCCGCAGCGGGGCAGGGAGGTTATTCCAAAGCTCAGTGAATTTGAAGAAAAGGGATTTCCCTAATTTACCTGCATACATGACACCTTTTAACGAGGGGAAAGATAGTTTGAGTATGTGGGCGGATCTGGTAGTGTCAGGTCTCGAAGAATTCCAGGATAGTGGGATTAGGGGAGGAAGAATGCCATGTAGGATCTTGAAAATTAGGCAGGTACATTTAAAGTGAATCCTAGTGAAGTTTTGACAGAAGCGGGGAAACATGATCGAATTTGCTTTTTGCGAAGATCAACCTAGCCACAGTGTTCTGGATCTGCTGAAATATTTGAAGATTTTTCTTGGTTAGACTTAGATAGATGGAATTACAATAGTCCAGTCTGGACATACCAATATTTTACCTAGTGGACTTACCAGTAAGCTACAGCTTTTGGACATTTCTGTTAAAATCATGCGTTCAAATGCCTTATTCATCAACCATGGGAAAAGCGGATGCATGCAGGCAAGCGTTCGTTCACTCCAGCAGGGAAATAACGTCGCACTGCTTATGCAGAGGTGTGATCTTGGGCGGAAACTGCCTGGGAAGCAGTAAAAATTCTCCACAATCATCAGCGGCTTTGAAAAGGCACTCAAAAATAAGTGTGCACTTGATAACAACTCTTCAGGAGAAGATTAAGATAAAACTTGTATTAAAAAAAAAACCTTGTACTGTAACTATGGCAAATTGTAACCTGCTAACTGTATAATATGTACAGTATGTTAACCTGTAACCAATTCTGAGATGTTTTAAGTTGATAAAAAATTTGATTTGTTCACTTATTTGGCTTTCTAAGTGAGGTGCAATTTAAAAGAAAAAAAGCAAGGGCACCATACAGATTCTGACACACGAATGAAATAAACAAAAACTGAACTTTCTGACAGGCACAAGAGGAAAGGAGGGGAAGAACAATCTTTTAAAGGAGAGAGAAGGAGCATATAAGCGAAAAAAACAATATGGAGGGGGTTGAATGAAAAGTAATGAAAAGCCCGACAAAGGACTGTTAAAGATTATAGGAGTCCTTGAATAGGAAGCATTTTAGGCTGCTTTTAAAAAGTATTAAGTTTTTTCTTCACGTAAATATGATTGCATCGTGTTCCAGATCTGCGGGGCAACAACGGAGAAATTCTTTTCATTGCGTCCCTGTTATCTTCAATAACGGGACAGTCAATAAATTTTGGTCGATGGATTGTAAGGAGCACGATGGTGTGTAAGGGATGAGTAGTTTATCGATGAATTGTGGCTCTTTTGAAGATATTGTTTAAAATGGTTTATGGTTTATTTATTTATAACCCACCCTTACCCAAAGCGGGTTGCAAAAAAATACACCAAATAATACAATACAACAAACACTACTTACAACAAACTAAGTGGGCGACCAACACTCCATTTTCAATACATGCTTCAAAATCATGCTCCATATTTCATCTGACAAAAAAGATGTTGTTTAAGTAATCAAGTTTCAAGTTTGTTTCAAGTTTATTAGGCTTTTTATATACCGCCTATCAAGGTTATCTAAGCAGTTTTACAATCAGGTACTCAAGTATTTTCCCTATCTGTCCTGGTGGGCTCACAATCTTATCTAACTCACCTGGGGCTATGGAGGACTGAGTGACTTGCCCAGGGTCACAAGGAGCAGCATGGGGTTTGAACCCACAACCCTAGGGTGCTGAGGCTGTAGCTCCAACCACTGTGCCACAATCTTAAAACTCTGCAAATTCTGCTGTTGTTGTACGTATAAGGGTAGTTTATTCCATTCTGTTGGGCCCATACCACAAAATATGCTATCCCTAAGGTTTTTAACAGATGGAATATGTACCATATTTTTCTCTCCATAAGACGCACCTGACCATAAGACGCACCCTAGATTTAGAGGAGGAAAACAAGAAAAAAAACCATTCTGAACCAAATTTTCCCTGCCAGGCTCTGTACCCTAACCCCCCTCCCTGCCAGGCTCTGTACCCTGTCCCCCTTCTGGTGGTCTAGTGGTAGGCAGGGACAGGGCAGGCAGACCTAGTGGCAGGCAGGCCTAGTGGTTTAGTGACAGGCAGGGTCCCCCACCACGAGGCAAGCAAGCAGGCAGGCAGGCCCCCCCGAAGTGCATAATCTTTCTTCTCTTCTTCACTATCCATGTGTACCATTTCCTCCCCTTCCATTAAGTATCACATCTGTATCTTTATTCCTCCCCTTTCCAGTATCATTCCATGTCCCTGTCCCTATGCTCCCTCTTCCTTCAGCATTTCTTTGCTCTATCTCTTTCCCTCCCTTGGTTGCCCTGGTTCTTATGCTGGGATTGTCATTTCCTTCCTCCTGTACTCCTCATCCCCCCCCCCCACCCCTGAGGCAAGCAGTCAGAACCGCTGAAAAGTTCTCAGCCCAACTAATAAAGTTGGGGCAGTCTCCATCGAGCACTATACACTCACCCCTTCTTTTACTAAGGTGCACTAACTGATTAGTGTGCACTAATCGAATTAGCGTGCACTAAATGCTAACGTGTGCATGTTAGTCTATGGACCCATTAGTGTTCAGTGTGCACTAATTCAATTAGCGAGCTCTAATTGGTTAGTGCACCTTAGTAAAAGAGGGCCTTAGTCCCATAATTTTCCACTTTTTTTGATCCACTGGAAAAATACGGAACATAAAAAGTGGCAAATTGCTGGACTAAGTATATAGCCCTCGACGGAGACTGCTCCAACTTTGTTGGTTGGACTGAGTACTCAAATCGTGCACTCAAGCACTTGTTGCTCACCCATTCAAATGCTGCCTCCTTCTCTAAGCTCATGCGTCGCGAAAAGGGTGCGTCCCCCCTCCCACTCCTCTCTTATCTACCCCCCCCTTACTCCGCCCCCCACCCCCCCCTACTAGTGGCCACGGCTTTCGGCCGATTTGCCATCGCTCCTCCCTATGGGGATCGGAGCTGATTCTTTTCAGTGGCTCCTCGTATTCAAGAAAATATGGTATTTTGGGTTTAAAGTTGTTTTATTTCTGTAACAAAATACAATGGAAATGAACAAAATGTACCCAAACATCCCCAGGGCACTGGTCAACATATTTTTAAATCTTCCAAGTATGAGAAAGAAATAATAATAATAAAAAGATTTGTTTGTCCTTATGACACAGGCCAACACATATGCGTTAGTCAGTCCTCGGTGCCCAGAAGTATCAATTAATATTTATTTAGTGCTCACATGTCACTATCGGAATTTAATTATAATTATAATATGAATAATATAACACAAAAGGTAGTTCACATGCATGTTATTTTATAAAAAAAAATAAATAACAGGGAGCCATTGTAATTACCAGTGTGCAGGATGAATTTCTACAGCAGTGGTCTCAAATACGCGGCCCGGGGGCCACATGCGGCCCGCCAGGTACTATTTTGAGGCCCTCAGTATGTTTATCATAATCACAAAAGTAAAATAAAACAGTTTCTTGATCATATGTCTCTTTAGCTATAAATGACAATATTATTATTAAGACTTAGCCAAAAGGAAAGATTTATAAACTATAAAGAGTTTTACCTCATGCAACATTGTCATTTCTTTAATAAGACATTAACTTTTTTTTTTTTTTCTGAGGCTCTCCAAATAACTGCAAATCTAAAATGTGGCCCTGCAAAGGGTTTGAGTTTGAGACCACTGTTCTACAGGGTTCATACTTTACCCCGTTAGTGAAAGAGATAAGTTGTATTAAAATTCCACCGCACAGCTGGGAAATTTTGTTCACAGTAAATGTGTTGATGCTTCTTCATTGCCTGGCTGTTTGTGCTTAATTTTAGGCAGTGTGCTTGACCAGGACAAAATTATAGACTAAAGTTATGAAAAAGAAAATCATTTGGAGAGCACCAACAAGGTGTTTTCCCCCTCTAAACTGCAGTCTAATGTAGTGGAAACGTGCAGAATTTTCTGTTTATTTCTTTCTTTCTTTTAGAATTCTTGGCATTTTTCTTTACCTTGTGCTAGATTCAAGATAGCACAGCCTGGGTCTATAGCTTATATAAAATGCTGAAGAAGCATTCTGTTTGCAGTTAAGTTGCTTCTCTCACAAGGAAATATGAGAAAGTGATGCAAAGCATTTTGCAGGCGTTCTGTGCTTCTCATGGGAAAATATTATAAATAAGGCTTCTGTTCTTAGGTTTTAGCCAATAATACCAATAAACAGCCCTGATGCAAATAATAAAAAAAAAATGATGAGTGCCGTTTAGTGGATAAGCAGCAGAAAAACACAACTGCCCTTCATACCCTCTCACTCCTCCCCTTCTGCCTTAGATCTTCCGTTCTGTTCTGTACATTTTCCACATAACAGCTGCTCCTCCGTGCAAGCTTTTATCAGTTTTTAGGCTTCCAATCTTCTCCTCTGCAGGACTCGGCTGCAGATTTCCCAATGGTGAGCACCAGAGTTAGTGGCAGGTAGAGGAATGGAGAGAAAGCTAAGAATAAGCTGGTAAGGAGAGAGAACTGGGGTTGCATGAGGGAAAAGAATAGGAGTTTGCGTGTGTGTGTGTGGGGGGGGAGCGGAGAGCATGTAAAATGGGAGGACGTGCTGGTGACTGAGAAAAAGTCAGGGCTGATTACCGGAGAGAACGTTAGTTATCTTGTATTATGGAAATGTATTATGTATTTGATAGATGTGCTGTGAAAATGCCACTTTTTCCCATATTTATGAAGAACCTCTGGTTAGCTGGAGAGAATGTGGCACGGTTCATAGACAACCCTGCGAAAGACAAAGGCGCGCGCCAATAACTGAGCGCAAGACGGAGGCGTGCGCTAAAGAAAATAACAGTTTTTAGGGGCTCGACGGGGGGTTTTGTTGGGGAGCCCCCCAGTTTACTTAATAGAGATTGCGCTGGCGTTATAGGGGGTTTGGGGGGTTGTAACCCTCCACATTTTACTGTAAACTTAACTTTTTCCCTAAAAACAGGGGAAAAGTGAAGTTTTCAGTAAAATGTGGGGGGTTACAACCCCCCAAGCCCCCCATAACGCCCCATAACCCTGAGGTTGAGGGTTCAAACACACGCTGCTTCTTGTGACCCTGGGCAAGTCACTTAATCCCTCCATTGCCCCAGGTACATTAGATAGATTGGGAGCCCACCAGGACAGACAAGGAAAAATGTTTAAGTACATGAATAAACGCATGTAAACCATTCTGAGCTCCCCTGGGAGAACAGTTTAGAAAATTGAATAAATAAATAGAAGCCCTAATTGTAAAAACAAGAGTATTTCCTTGGAGCTTCCTGATACTAAGCATCAGCAACTTAAGCAAATCCCAACAATGTAAGCGGATAAAAATATCCAAGTGAACCTTCTACCACTAAAACCAACTTTGATGTGTATTTTAACTATTTCTCTTTCTTTTAAACAAAGGTGACCTTGGTGGGCAAGATTGCATTAGGTGAGTGAACAGCTATTGTTGCTGCAGTCCGACATTTTGCTCACACCTTTCCCCTGATATTCACAGTGTAAGGCAGGGGTGTCCAACCTGCGTCCCCGTGAAGTATTTTGTGCGGCCCCGGTCGAGGGCGATGCAGTGTTTTCCTCTGCTGCCCCCGGGTGTATACCGTCTTGCCGGCTCCCTCCTCTGTCTTGCTGCAGCGTTTGCACGTTTGTGCAGCCCCAGAAGCATTTTTTTTCGGCCAATGCGGCCCAGGGAAGCCAAAAGGTTGGACACCCCTGGTGTAAGGGGTCCGTTTACTAAAGCTGTGCTAAGCATGAACGCTTGCTTACCGCAGGATATAAAGGCACTACCACAGGAAACACTGAGGTGTCCCGTGGTGGTTTTAGAATTAGTGCACACTATGCATGCACTAAAAAAAAAAAAAAGGGGGTTTTAATTTGTAGTGCAGGGGTGTGTTTGGATACGGAAAGTAGGCATGCCCTGCACTGATTGGTTAGCGCAGCTACTTCACTGTGCGCTGAATAGTACGCGGTTAGTGCGCGAGCCCTTTCTGCTTAGTACATAGGTGGCATTAAGGGCTCACAGTGTAATGGCCGCATGGTAATTGGTAAGTTAGCACGTGGCTGTTAGCAGGAAAAATAGGAAACGGGGCCATTTTACATCCACGATAAAAGCGGCCTTCATGCGCAGCTTAGTAAAGAGGCACCTAAATTTGTACTTGATACAATGGAAGGTTAATTGATTTTCCCAACGTCACAAGGCGTGTCAGTGGGATTTGAACCTTAGCGTCCCTGTTTTCAGCATCCTAGTTTAAGGTCTAGGCCAAAAGTGTCAAATATATTTGCCAGGGAGGGAGGGTGGGTAGGGGGTTAGCAGCATGTTGATCACTAGTTCTAAAAAGGTGTCTGGGCTTCAACATGCCATTATAGAATACTAGCATAAGGTGGCTAAAGCATGTTTATTTTTTAGCATAAACAAACAAAAGAGAAAACTGCAGAGATGATGTATAGGATGCCAAGTCTTTAATCAAAAAGTATTACTTTGAAAATTAAACAGTTTGTATCCAAAATATGGTCCAATTGGATGATAAACCGAGACCCGACACGGTCCGTGTTTCGAAAAAACACTCCTTCCTCAGGGGTCCTAAAAAGTATTAAAATCACATTCTGGGGGCACCATACGGATTACAGCTGGATAAAAAGGTGATTTGGTAGACTAGGAAAACGAGTTGAATTAGCTCCTACGCAGTGCAAAACTTTCATTTTGTCAATGGCAGGCAGAAATTGATTCATCTAAGTACAATAAGCTATATGCGTAACTTATAGTATTCTATAAGTTATATCTGCAAGCTGGAGGCACACTAATGCCCTCCCTTGCTCTGCCTACATTTATTTATTAATTTAAAATATTTATACTTCGCTTAATGCCTGTGTGGCTCAAAATAAGCACACATAATATCAAAGGACATAACTTATCTCCCAAATATATAAAACAAAATAAAAACAATAAAAATTAAACAAAAATTAAAAAGGAAGAGTAAATGTGGCCTCCTTACATCAACAAAAGGCTTGAAGAAAGAAATGTGTTTTCAGCAGTTGTCTGAACTTCAACAAATCTCTACAAAATCGCAGATTCCTGACAATGCCCACAGTGGAAAAGCAAGACTTCATTGTATTCATATATCTCGCTTTCCTCCCTTTTGCACACATCCAATAGTAAACATTTTTCAGACCTCACTGATCCGGTCGGCCTATACAATGTCAGACACTTTAACAAATAATCAGGTAAAGTGTCATAGATTCCTTGCTAGACAAATTTCAGAATTTTAAATTGTATCCAGAAGCGAACTGGCAGCTAGTGAAGCTTCTTCAAACTGTATGCCTCCCTTGCAATTATGTACTAAGAAGTTGTGTTCCTGCATTATAGGATACCTCTAAGTGCATGATTGCTATTTACACGCATAAGTGTGCATTTAACTTACATTAATAACAGTATTCTATAAATATAGGTGCATTCATTATAGAATGAGAAAACTGCCTTTGGGCTGTTTCCTTCTGCCCTTTTCCAATGTTCCTGGTCTCTTGCTTCAATCTTACCTCAACTAGAAGTAATAAGTGTCAAGCAGAAACATCTCTCCTTCTAACGCTACTTCCCCCACATCCAGCATTTTATTCCCACTCTCCTCCCTGCTGCTGTGGTTATACTTTCATCTCACCAGACTGTGGTGGCTTTAAAGAAAACTGTAAGAATACTTTACTGGTATGGAAAAAACAGATGAAAATGTTATAAGGTCTATGTATTGCTCTATTGTACAGCTGTACCTCAAATACTATGTGTAATTCTTGTTGCTGTGGCTCAAAAAAGATCTAGTGGAATTAGAACGAGTAAAATGATAAAAGGGATAGGGTGACTTCTCTTTGAGGAAAAGCTAAAGCTGCTAGGGCTCTTCAGCTTGGAGAATAGATTACTCAGGGGAGGTATAAGAGGTCTTATAAAATTCTGAGTGGAGTGGAAAGGGTAGATAGGAATCACTTGTTTACTCTTTCCAAAAATACTAGGGCTAGGGGGCATACGATGAAGCTACTAAGTAGTATATTTAAAATAAACCGGAGAAAATATTTCTTCACTCAATGTGTAATTAAACTCTGGAATTCATTGCTGGAGAATGTGGTGAAAGCAGTTAGCTTAGCAGGGTTTAAAAAAGATGTGGATAATTTCCTTAAACAAAAGTCTATAAGTCATTATTGAGATGGTATGGGGAAATCTACTGCTTATTCCTAGGATAAGAAGCACAAAATTTGTTTTACTCCTTGAGATCTTGTCAGGTATTTGTCATCTGTGTTGGCCACTGTTGGAAACGGGATAATGAGCTTAATAGACCTTCAGTATGTCCCAGTATGGCAATTGTTACGTTTTTATGCCTTCTGACTTAAAAATTATACATCAGAGGGTGTGGTACAAACCGGGTCTTTCAGGTGTGCATATTTTCAAATTAATATCCATAAAAATAAATACAGTTTCTTTCCATGCTGCACCATCACTGATCTGGTAAAATGTGACAGCTATGGCTGGAGGAGGGGAAGAGTTTGGAAAGAAAATGCTGGATGGAGGGAGTTTGGAGGGGAAAAGAATAAATACATACTAGAGGGAGAGAAGCAAAAGGGGAGATGCTGATCCATAGTAAAGGGGGGATGGTGAGATGGGGAAGAAGCTAAACATGGAAGGATAGGGATATTTATTTATTTATTTTAAAATTTTCTATACCGTTTAAAATGCAGGGGAGATGAGGGAGATGGAGGAAAGATGCCAACATATGGGAGGGAAAATGGGGAGGTGGATGGAAGATGATTTGTAGGGCAAGGGAGAGGAGGGGAGATGCTGGATTAGGGTTCAATATGGAAAGGGAGAGAGAGAGGGGAGATGCTGGGCTTGAAGGAAGAAGGGAGAAAAAAGTGGATGATACTGGATGGGGAGAAAGAAGGAAATGTTTGACTAGATAGTAAGCAGTAAAATCTGAGTCAAAAGAGCAGCAATATGGAAGAAAGCTAAAAGAACCCCCCGATGTGAGATTGTAATAAAGGAAATGAAAAGACAGGAGAAAAGGGCCAAAGGATGGAATACCCTTGAAAGAAGACAGAGGAAACTAGAACACAAAGATTGGGACGAGCATGATTAGAAATATAAAATGTCCAGGAAATGATGGTAGAAAAAATAAATTTATTTTAAATTTAGTGATTGCGAAACATCAGCATTTGAATGTAGAGTTTTGTATAGTTTGCACAGTACAGGGGAACAAGATTCTCTCTATTTCTCAGTGTTGCATTGCATGCAGATTCAGACTTCATGGAGAATCATTTTAATTTTTGTCTATGTACTGTGAAATAACAATATTAAGTTAAATAATGTATTTATATATGTGCAAACATATACATGTCCCATGTGTAAAGTGCGTGCAAACATAACTATGCCAAGATGGCCTCAACATCCATGGGAGGAAATCCCAACCCCACCCCCATCAGTCAACTCATTCACAATGTCTTTTCTTTCTTTGTGGCACAGCATTAAAGTGGCTTGACACCTGTGCCCTGGGCTACTTCTTTCAGGTGGCTTGTTTGTTACATACAATCAGCTGGATTTCTAATTTCTTGCACATATGTTCCGCAAAATGACTTTATTTCTTCTGCCAGCATTCAGCTTGGTTACACCAAAGCATAAATGATGACTTATGCCTTTCTATCTGAGAAGCCCAGCTGTCTTGAGGTCCTTGGCTATATTGAAGACGCACTCATTGGCTTCAGCACTGTCATCAGCAGGAGCCCATATTCACCAGCATCATCTTCTGTTTCTTTAGTATCTCTTTTATTCAGAGTGTTGTGCTAGGATCAGGCTTCTTCCCCAGAGAAGGGGTACATTTATTGAAGATCACCTTGGTCATAAAGTCAAGTAGATGCCTATACTTAGCCTATTATGTAAAAACACATGGAGAGACATTTTCAAAAATATGTCCAAGTCAGAGTAGGGATGTCTAAGTCAGAACATTCAAAATGGACATTTTTCTGACATATTTGTGATCGTGTAACTCCTTTATATTTGAAATTTCACTGGTTACCAATGGAATTTAGGATCAAATTTAAGATTTTGATATTAGCACATAGAGCATTGTTTGAGTTAAAACCGTTATATCTTTCTAACCTGGTGGTCAGATCACTACATATGTAATTTTGATCTGCATTGGCAAAAAAAATCACCCCAACCAAAAAATAAAAGAACAAGCCCAACCACAATTGCCAGAAGAGGAACTATAAATCCAATAGAATTCTGGACCCACTACGAACTACAACCCAAAACTGAGGAAATACAAGACTTCCCAACTAGATGGACAAAGTTTAGCAAAGAAGTGTTAGATCAAATAGCACCAATCCAAACATACAAAAAGAAAGAAAGGGAACAAAATGAATGGTTCAACTCTGAATTACTAACTCTAAAACAAGAGCTGAGAAAACTAGAAAGAACCTGGCAAAAAATGAAAAACTACAAAAAACGAATTAGAGAAAAACGAGCAAAACACTACACACAGATAATAGGGACACCCAAAACAAATAGCAGAGAACTGTTCAAGTTGCTGAACAAACTAATAGACACTACCCAAATCCTGCTACAGGGAAATGAATGTATGCCCTCAGCAGAAACACGTGCCACTTTTTTCAACAAAAAAAAATCATAGACGTAAGAACAACCATATCTTCACCCTTACCCAACTTTGAATTCCAATTTAGACCCCACGATAATGAAACCAGAGTAGACATGCTCTGGAACCATTTTGAACCTCCAAACTGGCACCAATTCCAAACCCTATTCAATAAATATACCAAATCAAACTGCCTACTGGATGTATGTCCTTCCAAGACCTTGAAAGCAGCGACACTAGATTTTAAAAATGACCTATTTAACTGGATAACAACCACTCTCACTGAGGGAACATTTCACGAGGAAATGGGCCACATATTGATCACACCCATCCCTAAAAATCAAAAAAACTCACTAGCCCAGAAAACCAACTACAGACCCATAGCAAGCATCCCCTTGTTCACCAAGATGCTTGAAGGACCGGTTAACCTAGAGCTAGTGAACTACCTAGACAAATTTAACATACTCAATGAACACCAATCAGGATTCAGAAAAGGTTTTAGCACTGAGACAGTCCTAGCCTCAATCCTTAATCACCTATACGGCTTATTCAGCAAAGGAACAAGTGCACTGATTTTACAACTAGACTTCAGTAGTGCTTTTGATCTCGTTGATCACGAAATAATGCTACACTGCCTGGGTGAAATAGGACTTACGGGAAGAGTAAGAAACTGGATACAGGGTTTCTTAATAAAGAGATCATATTGTGTGGTTAGTGGTGGAACATATTCAAAACCCTGGAAAAACCCCTCAGGAGTACCACAGGGTTCACCACTGCCGCTGACACTATTTAACATCTACATATCATCCTTAGGACACTTATTACAAAAGCTAAACTTAATATACTATATATATGCAGACAACATTTCCATTTTAATCCCAGTGAACAGCATAACAAACGAAACCTCAGAATACATTTCTCATATTATGACCGAAATAGAACACTGGAAAATCAACCACAAACTAAAACTAAACACAGAAAAAACAACAGTCTTCCTTGCAAGCCCAACGGACAAAATTACCAAAACAACGATACATATAAAAGATCAAGACTACCCGATTACTAAAACAATAAAAATATTGGGAGTCACCTTAGACACACATTTGACAATGGTCGAACACACGAACATAGTGGTAAAAAAGTGTTTCCTGGCAATATGGAAGTTAAAGACCATCAAAAAATATTTTGACCCATTATCATTCAGACTACTAGTGCAATTGCTTGTGCTTTCTACACTGGACTATTGCAATATCGCTTATATGGGAATACCCCAAAAAACAGTGAGGAAACTTAGAATTGTTCAGAACACGGCGGTCCGGTTGATATTTGGATTGAAAAAAAGCGACCATATTAGCCCCTACTACAGCCTGCTGCACTGGCTGCCAATGGAGGCATGAATAATATTCAAGTTCTCCTGCATCTGTTTCAAACTGGTTTGGGGACTAGCTCCCACCTACCTGCTACCACACTTCATACTTTACAGCCCTACAAGACAAACTAGAAACTGCAAACTATTTGCTTATCCAAGCATTACGGGCTGTAAATACAAAACCTTTCTGGATAGAACTTTTATGTACCAAGCAAACACACAACAATACTGGTTAGACGACTACATAAATGGAGCTAAACTGACCTATAGCGCTTTTAGAAAAGCCATAAAAACTGCCTTATTCGATAGATTTATCGCCTAAATAATAACTATTTCAATCTCTAAATCAATCTCTTTCTTTCTAACATGTCCTCTCCTGCGTATACTTTTGAAATTCTAACTATCTGTATATTATAATTCGCTACATCTTATGATTCTGTAAACTGTAATTCAATGACTATCTGCATATTGTAATTCACTGACTGTCCAGCTCTCTTTCAGTGTAAACTGCCTAGAAGTCTCAAGATTGTTGGCGGTATAGAAAAATAAAGTTATTATTATTATTATTATTATTATTATTTTATGCACCTAGGTGTTTATTAAGATCTTTGAATGATAATAGAGCAGTTGTTCCCCATATTTCAAAGGCTCATCTTGCCTCAACTAGAAATTGTGCATTTTCTTATTTAGTCCCAATTTTATGGAACAGTTTGCCTGTGGAATTGAGAAAGGAAGAATCATTTCAAAATTTTAAAAGACATTTAAAGTCCTATTTTTTTCAAATGGCCTTTTTAAGTTGATGAGATGAATTCGGGACATCAGTCTGCATTTATATATTTTTATAATTTTTTAAAATTTGTATTAATTAATTTTAGTTTCATTTGCTTTCTAATAATATTTTATTGAAAATTTTTAAATAAAACCAAAACAAACAATATAATACAATACAATAGTAATCTAAATGAATAAAATCAAAGGGTGTCACAATATACAATACAAATGAAGTATAACAGCATTCAGTCTGTAACTTTGAGTAAACAATTCCATACCTTATTAAACTGTCTCAAACCACCACACTTAATTGCATAAATGTTTTCAAATTTACTATACAAACATAAAGATCTATAGATTCTTGAATGATAAAGAATAATTTGGGTGGGAGGGTTATTGGTCTGTAAGAATCTTGTAATATTTTAAGTGATGTCTATAGTGTAAATGTTCTATTTATTATTCTTCACTTATTGAAATTATTTTAAAATGAATAAAGATTACTAACATGGAATAAGATCTGGTCAGCAATCTCAGATTTGCTTTCTATCTCAGAGCCGTTAACTTATTCAATAATCATTCTGGAAGGTTTGGGTTTACAGTCTACGTTGAGTTCCTCTGAGACAAAATTATTGAATAACTTAATAATGATTACCATTAAGACTATTTTAATTAACTGGAAGGATATTTCTAAATAGTTTCCTTTGTTAATTTGGATGTAATAGGATATTGGGGTCCTTTTACTAAGGCACACTAACCGATTTAGCACACGCTAAATGCTAATACGTCCATAAAATATAATGGACTCGTTAGCATTTAGTGAGCGCTAAATTAGCTAGTGTGCCTTAGTAAAAGAGGGGGATTATGTTTAGAAATGTTATTTATTTTTCTTTTTTCTTTTCTATTTAAATGGAGTTCTTTTCATAAATTTGATTGAGTTATGTTATAAACCACTTTGATCTTTTATTTATTTATTTATTTATTCCATTTTCTATACCGTTCTCCCAGGGGAACTCAGAACGGTTTACATGCATTTATTCAGGTACTCAAGCAGTTTTCCCTCTCTGTCCCGGCGGGCTCACAATCTATCTAACATACCTGGGGCAATGGGGGGATTAAGTGACTTGCCCAGGGTCACAAGGAGCAGCGTGGGTTTGAACCCACAACCTCAGGGTGCTGAGGCTGTAGCTTTAACCACTGTGCCACACTCTCCCACCTTTTTCTCTGTATATGCGATATATAAAGATTTTAATAAACATAAACATGTATTTTTGAACAGGATACAGCTTATTCTAAAATATGTGAGATGGACATCCATGTGCTGGAAACATCCAGCATGAACATGTTTTATAAATTGAAGCGGCCAAATATTGAACAGTGGAAACGAGGGACATGGACAGCTGTATAGCAACATTCTTAGAAAATGGCCACACAGATGTCCATGCAGAACAGAGGGTCAGCCTAGTGGTTAATACTGTGTGGACTGTGAAGCAAGGGACTTGGCTTCAAATCTTTCTTTATCTCTTTGTTTTTGTAATTGTGAGCCCTCCAGGTACAGAAACATACCTACTGTACTTGAATGTACACCACATCAGTAGCCTTCAGGCTTGCAGGTGCTTTAGCCTCCACTCTCCATCAGGTCTTAGGTTTCTAGCTGCAGAGAACTCTCAGCCAGTTCTTGAGAGGTGCAAAAAAGAAGGAAAAAGGTCTACCAAATATCCTTCTGTATATGAGGTCCATCCTTTCTCGGCACCTCCCAGTAGAGAAAGCCACCTAGAATTCCTCATTCATGTTGCAATTTCAATCAGCTGCTAGGGTCAGTATCAAGCAGCCCTTTATTTGACATTGTTGCTCAGAAGCAACATGTGTCTTTTATGACACTTATGGGAGATCTGCATCTCCAAATGCTTGTTTACTTGGCATTGTCGCTCTTGTTCAACATAAAGTTACGTAAAGCAGCCGTTTCACCACCTGCCAATTAAAGGGTTAATATATAATCCTTTTTCAAAGGGAAACCTCAAATACCAGGACAACTGGTATGGCGGTCACAAAAGTATAAAAAATATATATTTGCTATTCCATTTCTTTTTCAATATAACACTGCTTTCCAGCGGTATCACAGCAGTTTACAGTAGATAAATATTCTGAGTAGAGTCATAGACCAGCACCTTACCAATGACTGTGTGAGTGGTGTGGCTGTGCAGGGAACTGAAATGAAGAGCTGCAAAATTTGCCACCAGCCCACTGTCTCCTCTCATTGGTGGTGGTGAAGCAAGGGGTAGAGCGCCAGTGGGTAAATTGCACAGGGCATAACTATAGTTCAGTATGGTCCCGGGAGAGACATATTTCATAATGCAATTACATAATAGTCACATATACATAATTCTATTATAATCACATAAGTATAAACTAATTACATTATAATTAACCAAGCAGACAGTTTGTAATGCAAGGACTTGCGGATAATGAGGAGCCTATCAAAAACATCACAGAACAATTTGTCAGCAAAGTGAGAGAAAACTATGTAAGACCATAAACAGAATTCCAGAAAAAAATACAATGAATGTCAAAACAATGAAACATTAGAGAAATAACAATTGTGTTTATACAAAATTAGAATGAATCCCTACAATAATATAGATAGTAAAAATACAATCAAGGCCTGTATATTTTAACTGTTTATTCACAAATTACTTAAAAGGTAGTACTGGAATTTATAGTGGACAGACCCCAAAATTCAATGCCGGGATCATAACTGGCCAATGGAATTGAATTTCCGGTCTAAATGCAACCATGGTATGCAGAGCTGGTTAAGCTGGTATTCGTTGTCTTGCTAGCTAAATCATAGCGGCCAGATTGATCCACGTAAATAGCAGGTCAATTTTTGTCTGCTATGACTTAACTGGTCAGCCAGTGAATATTGGCACTGACTGGCAATGTTAGTGACCGGGTTATTGAGTGGGAATTACGAGTCTGGCTAACTTCCGCTGAATATCGCCGTTTAAGCTGGCTTAGTGCTATTTAGCGCTGAATATCAGGCAGCACGAGACTAGCCTTATGTGTATTATACTTTATTTATTCATGCAGGGAGCCTTGATATTATTGGCAGCATATAAGAGATGCAACAAGATAAAGAGGTCATATCATTGGGGAGGAAATTAGGGTAGGTGGTAGAAACATGTATTATGGGCAAGGGAAAATGGATGAAAGAATTGTATGGGCTTCAAGTAACATATGATGATTTGGTGGATATTAAGGTGGAATATATCTAATCTAATCTAATTTAATCTAATCTAATCTAATCCTTAGGTTTGTATACCGCATCATCTCCACGTTCGTAGAGCTCGACGCGGTTTACAGTAGGAGAAATAGGAAGGAACTACAACAGAGGGTTAGAGGTAGAAGTGTGAAGAAAATTTAGAGGACTTGGGATGCCAAGATATAAGAGTTTCCTTGATTCCTAAGTTGGAGGGAGACTTACATATTTTGAGAAAAGCCAGGTTTTCAGATGTTTGCGGAAAACTTGGAGGGAGCTCAAGTTCCGAAGAGGGGAGGTAAGGTTGTTCCAGAGCTTAGTGATTTTGAAGTGGAGGGAGGTCCCTAGCTTTCCTGTGTGGGAAATGCCTTTTAGCGAGGGGAAGGATAGTTTTAATTTGTGGGAGGATCTGGTGGTATTAGGGTTTGAGGAATTCCAAGAAAGAGGGATAAAGGGAGGGAGGATACCATATAGGATTTTGAAAGTTAAACAGGCGCATTTAATATATAATGAAAAGGGAGGGAAAGGTCTATTTTTTATTTATTTATTTTTTTTGAAAAGGTGAATAAACTAGAAGGCATTCTTTCTAAAGGTAGTTAAGTTGAGGGTTAGTCAAGAAAGTGTATCAGAGGGATAGGGTTGGTAAAACTCATGTTAATAATGTCAACTCTTTTCTGGGTGCTAGTGGAGGAGGAGTTAGGGGATAGGCTGCATAGCCCTGTTTCTTCCATGGAAGTGGCTAAGGTTTTTCAGTGGTTAAAGTGTGGTGGAAGTGATAGGTTTGGCATTATAAGAAATTTGTGGCATGCTTGGCACTGTTTTTAGTGTGGGTTTTTCAAAAAGTGTTGGAAGCAGGGTGCTGCCTTTTTCAGTGTTCAGGGCTTCTTCTATAGCAGTGATACATAAGAAGAGAAGACTTAGAGAGGATTGTATGTCCTACAAGCCAATCTCTCTTATAAGCATGAATGCCAAAGGGCAAATTAGGAAGGATTGTGACAAAGCTTATGCAAAGAGAGTTTAACCCTGGAAGGCATGCAATTGATAAGAACATACAGGTAGCCATACTGGGTCAGACCAATAGTCCATCTAGCCAAGTATCCTGCTTCTAACAGTGGCCAATCCTGGTCACAAGTACCTGGAAGAAACCCAAATAGTAGCAGTATTCCATGCTACTGTGATCCCAGGGCAAGCAATGTTTTCCCCCATTTTTATCTCAATAATGAACTATGGACTTTTCCTCCAGGAACTTGACCAAACCTTTTTTTAAGCCAGATACGTTAATCACTGTTACCACTTTCTCTAGCAATACGTTCCAGAGCTTAACTATTCTTTGAATGAAAGAATATTGCTCCTAATTGTTTTAATAGTATTGCCACGTTACTTCATTAAATGTCCCCTAGTCTTTTTTGAAAGAATAATTTTAAAAAACAACAAAAAAATGATTTACCTGTTCTACATCACTTAGAATTTTGTAGACTTCAATCATATCCCCTTCAGCTATCTTTCTTTCCAAGCTGAAGAGCTCTATCCTTTTAGCTTCTCCTCACGTAAGAGGAGTTCTATCTCCTATATTACCTTAGTTACCCGTCTTTGAACCCTCCCTAATTCCACTATATCTTCCTTGAGGCACATAATTATTCTCACAGATAATGCCAAGAGGATATTGGGGATTTTTGGGAGGAGAGGGGACTGGAGGAAGGATGCTACCCTGATGGATACTGAAAAAAGCCTTTTATGAAATTGAGTAACCCTTTATGCAAGAGATGCTGGGAGAGCAGGGGGTTAGGTAGGGTCCCAACTTTGGAAAATAGGTACAGGCATTATATGGTATGCCTAAGGCAGAAGTGGTAGCGAACAGTGCCTGATCTGAGTATTTCTAGTTAGGGTGGGAGACAGCAGGGATGCTCACCATTTTGTTTGCTTGTTGATCTGGCTGTTGAGCCTTTAGCCCAGAATATTAAGATAGTGGAAGCAGTGATGTACTGAGGATAGGAAACACCCAGGGCGGTGGTAACCCCACCATCCTCTTCTCTGTTCCCTCTCCCATACCTCTTTAACTCTTTGCCAGTATGAGCAGTATCTTCAACCTGCTGCTCAGGCTGGCCTCGGCCCTCCCTCTGAAGTCACTTCCTGTTCTCACGACCAAGAAGTGACTTCAAAGGGAGAGCCGAGGCCTGCGCAAGCAGCAAGTTGGAGGTGCTGCTTGCACCAGCGAAGAGTTAAAGAGCTATAGGGGGTATAGAGGTGGAGAGGTGCCAGCATCCCCCAACAAGATGGTGCCAGGGGTGGTACACCCCCCCTGCATCCCTTACTGTGCCACTGAGAGGAAGGGGTACAGACTACAGAACATCTCGGGAGGGGTTAGAACAAAAAAATAGCACTTGGATATCCTGAGAATGCATCTGGTTTTGTTTGAATGACTTGCGAATTGTGGGGAACTATCTTGATATAAAGTTCACATGGCCAAGTCGGAGATAATGCTCCTGGTGAGGAAGGAAATGGGAAGGCTGAAGAAGGAAGCTGTCCCTGCTGGTGGACAGAGAAGGCTATTAAAGATTTCACATTTCAGTAGCTACTGCTACTAGTAATCATTTCTATAGTGCTACTAGGCTTACACAGCACTGTACACTTTCTATGTAGGTACTCTCTCTGTTTCTAGAGGGTTCACAATCTAGGTTGGTTTTTTTAATCTTAGGGAATGGGAATGATACTGATTAAATGATGTACCTTTACTGAAAGTTCTCAGAGAGAGCAATAAATAGGTACGACTGTATGTTAAATTGTTGTAGCGTTATCATGTGATGAGAATAAACCGGACATCTTGGGCCAACTCTCTCTTCTCTGGTTTGCTCATCAAGCTTCCTAAAACCTACTGTACCTACATAAGATGACACCCTCAGGCATAAGAGCTATTGTTGTGGTGTACAGGTGGTTACATTAAGATTTGGGTGGGTTTTGGAGGGCTCACCATACAATATAAATGGGTTATGATGAGATGTGTACCTGGGACTTTTTATGTGATAGTCACTGCAGTACCTCCTAGGGTGCACCTCTGCTCTGCTGAGCCTGTCTGTGTGGCCAGTTTGTTAAGAATGCTGGCTACTTCTATGTCCCAATGGCTTGTTTGCATGTGTTTTTCTTTTGGACGTTTCTTTTTCCAAAATGGTCAAAAATGATAGATGTACTAAGGGCGAACACAACTAGCAATGATCATTTTTGAAAATAAAAGATAAACAAACGTTTTGCTGTTTCGGAAATGGTAATTTTTTTTTTCTTTATGGATTTTTGGACATTTTCCACAAAACATCCAAAACTCAGACGTCATATTGAAAATGCTCTGACTTATCTAGCCAGTGGCCTTTTTCGTATGTAGGTCCTGCTGCGTTATATAGAAATGATAATTTGTTGAGGTATTGATTAAGTTCATTGACACTCTCATTTTGAGTGTTTTCTAAAGGAATATCTTGTCTGGTATTCTGCGGTTTTGTATGGGGAGGATGAATTTTATGATAATGCTGAAAACTCATTTGCCAATGCCTTCTTATGCTAAGATATATTTCAGTTGATAATCGCCTTTTCTAAAATCAATGTACGATTTAAAGCTCGTTTGTACTTCTGAATTGATTGAATTTGTGCTTTATCCCCAATATAATAGGGACAATTAACAATGTTTTCTTGACATGTCTATGTTATATGTGATAATCGGAGGGAAACAAGATTTTATGTATGCGAGTTGGAAACCTCATAGTTGTATGCGGTAAATAAATTTTTTAAGAAATAAAATTAATTAATTAATTAAAGTCCACTAGCGGTGTAATTGGGGAACATGTTGCATTAGATATAAATGATAAGTATTCCTAGATTGTGAGAGGTATTGGGAGAGCTCTTTACCTTTAAATGACATTCTCATGTTGTTTCCCCATTCCATCAGTGTTCAGCAGTGCAGTGTCATGATTCTTATGCAGAGCTCCATCTACTTTTGCCAAATGAGAGAGAATGATGTATAATGTAGACGCTATTCTGTATTAGAAAGGACACACATATTTTTCATTATAAAATAACCACTTAGGCCTAGTTTCTATAAACGATGCCTAAAAAAATCAGTACAAAAAAAATTAGAGCTTAGTGCCATTCTAAAATCGGCCCTCAAAGTGAGGCGTCATTTATAAAATATTGCTTGGTGCTGGGAGCCGTGCCTAACTGTAGGTCTAGCCATTTATACCTGCTAAAATGTGGTGTAAATTAGACACGGATCCCCCTTATTCTATAACTGTGTATGTAAACATAAACATAAAGTGGAGAAATGTCCCTGATCGCCTATAACCCTCCCTTGGCTGTGCCCCCTTTTTGTAACCATGCAGATACTGCACCTAAATATACATGCATAAATTTTAATTAATTTCAGTGCACCAATAATTGCTTGTTAAGATCCCAATTATCAGACCTAATTGGCTCATTCTATTAAGTTGGGTGCATAATTTTTAGCGCCTTTTATAGAATTAGGCTGTTAGCATGCATGTTCAGTAAATGTGGATGCCCTATACAGAAAGTACCCACGTATGTATTTTTAGGTTAATGTTGCAAACTTCCTTCATGTTTATGGTGGGAGGTGGCCATCAAATTTAATCAATCAGTACTCTCGTTGATAAATTTGAAGCAAACATTTCACACATCTTCCCTTATGAATGTAATGAATCCATAATATGGTGTATTAGCTGACATTTGGTGAAATTTACTGGAGGATAGTTTCCTTCCTAACCCTGCTAATGACTGACATAGGGGTCAATGCAAAAAGCCACCTGTTACAGCTACTGACCACATGGCTTCTAATACAAGCTTCCTGCACCTAGATGCAGTAATCAATGATGATGCAAATTGCCATCACTTTAAAAAGTGTTTGCTGTTAGAATAAACGCCACTAATCTGCAGCTCATAGCAAAAATGTTCCCCTTCCTATCAGTGCATGAGAAGTGATTGAATCATGCATTAACAGGAAACGGGGCATTAAAATAAAGCTGCCTTGATTGCAACTCCCCCCACCAGCACCACAAAATTACCAAAATATTTTTTTTTAGTCTAGTGACCCCCTCCCCTGATTCTCCTTGCTGTGGCACAGGAAACACCCTGACCCCCAACATAAAAAAATTAATCCCTGTTTGTCTAGTGCTATGATTCTCAGGGCACATCCATCCAGTCAGGTTGTCAGGATATCCACAAGGAATATGCATGAGAGAAATTTGCTTATGCCGCCTTCTTGGTATGTAAATTTATTTCATGTATATTCATTGTGGATATCCTAAATATATGACTGGATGGCTGTGGCCCAAGCAGGGCTGGTGTTAGTGGAGGGCAAACAGCTCCAGGGTGCCCCGCCATCCGGGCATATCTTCCCTTTGTCGGGCCATATCCTTCTCTTCCCCTCACCTTCACAGTGCTTTTCCAAACCAAAATTTTCTCTCTGAGGTGCCCTGACACAGCAGCTGTTCTCACTAGTTGCACACGGCTGCCCCAAAGCTTCTCCTGTGTCATGACTTGATGGAAACAGGAAGTTGCATCAGAGGAGAAACTTCAGGGTAGCCGCATGCAACTAGTGAGAATGGCTGCTGCGTCAGGGCCCCTCTGAGAGAGAAAACTTTGGTTTGGAAAAGCATCCACAAAGGTGAGGGGAAGGGAGGGAGATGGCCCAATGAAGGGAAGAGGCTGAGTGGTGCATGTTTATTGTGTTAAGAAAGAGGGGGACAGATGCTGGATAGGGGGGGAGAGGGGAGCAGATGCTGAATGGAAGTGGAAAGAGAGAGGGGAGCAGAAGCTGAATAGAAGTGGTGAGGAGAGAGAAAAGGGCACATGCTGGATTGGGGGAAGAGGACAGAGTTAGATACTGGAAGGGGTGAGGGAAAGAAGTGGCAAGCTGTAGGTAGACACAATGAAAAGAGGGAAATTGAGGACTGGTTTGTAAGAAAGAATTTAATCTAGACAGAGGTAGAAAATTGAAAAGGAAGACCAGGGAAGAAAAGGAAGGGAAAGGGAGAGAGCGAGATGCCAGAGCAAGGAGGGGAAGTAGAAGAGACAGATACCAGATCTGGGGGGAGGAAAGGAGGAAGGAAACAGATACCAGATCTGAGGGGAGGAAAGGAGGAGAGAGAGATGCTAATATTCACTGGGGGGGGGGGAAGAGATGGAAGGAAAGAAGATAGATGCCACACCATGGGGGGAGTGGAGGGAAGAAGTTGGATGTCAGACCAATGGGGGTGGAGGGGAGAGATGGAAGGGAGAGGCAGACAGTTGGGAAGAGGCATAAAAAGTGAGCAGATGCTTTATGGAAGAGGCAGAGAGGGCAGACAGTGGATGGAAGGAAGAGAATGATGAGATGAGGAAAGCAGAAACCAGACAACAAAGGTAGAAAAACATTTCTATTTATTTTCTTTTATTTTTATTTTTTTTTCTTTAGGATAAAGTAGTATTGTAGCTGTGTTGATATTTATAAATAGAAAATAGAAATAAGGTGATCCTTTGTATTGGACTAATTTTAATAAATTTTTGAATAATTCAGAGACCAAAATCCCTTGTCACAGGTCAGGACAGGAAAACTGTAACAGCAGTATACTTTACTGACTTAAAGAAAGAGGTTTTGACCTCTGAAAGCTAATTGGGAAATGTATTAGTCCAATAAAATGGTGGGCATTAAATTTTATTCCCGCCATGCCCCATGCCTCCTACCCAAATGCAAAATATAAATAACTAAAATGGTGGGCTTCAGGGAGAGAAGGGATTACATTAGACTACAAGGGATTTTTTTTTTTTTTTTTGGTGCTGCTTGGCTAACAGGGCACTTCTTGTGTCATGGTTATGAGGGTTCGAGTCATGTCATACAGAATTGAAAAAACTGGCATTAAATATTCTCATCTTCAGATTCAGCATGGGCTGGGCTGAGGCGGGGTTTCTTTATAGAACTGAGAGAGGGACTGAGGACATTAAAAAAAAAAAAAGTTACGTGGGTGCCACTGAACATTGGGCAGGTCAGGGAGTTACTGGGGAAGATCCAGTAACTATGCAGGTGCTGGCAATATACAGTCTCAGGACCTACATAGCTAAGAGGTCTGAGTTAGAACAGTTTTTGAGCTGTCCTACATTCAGTCTCGTAGCTGTTCAGGTGCTGGCACTGAATATTGTCTGCACCAGCATAACTGTTGGCCCTTTCCCAGCATCACCCCCTATACTGCACCTGACCTGACGATATTTAGTGGTCCTGCCCAGTTTAGTGCTGCTAATTTTTGCTTCAGATTAGGTGATTATTAGAAAGCATCTGATTCATCTCCAGGAATAGTGACTAGATCTTTTATGATTTTTCTCAGTTTTTCCTTTGGTTTCTGTCTCTACAAGGGGCACTCTATCAGCGGTTTTCTTTTCATTGTATTGGAGTAGGTTTACCCTGGGTATTTTAAATGAAGAAAAAATCTTCTAGATTCTTCTAGATGATTCTAGAGTTGAAGCTAGGCATGCATACAGGAAAATCTTTTTTTTTTTTTTTTTTGTTCGTGTTTGAATCTTTTTCCTGATATTCAGATTTATTTTGACAGTTCCTTTCACACAAGTCATGTTAATAAAATATTTTTAATGCTCATTGAAACTTTTTTAATTGAAACTTTTCAAATTTATAATTTGAGAACATTCTAGAACAGATTCTAGAACAAAAGATACATATCTTGTATCAAATTACTAGTACATAAAACATAAAATATATTTAACGTCTATTCTATGTCATTGTAAATGTAAGAAATACAGAAGAGAGCGTGAAATCTAAAAGAAACACAAAAGACAACAGAAGGGTCCACCCCACCCCCAATCAAGTCATTATCCCATACCTCTAGTCTTCCAATATATCCTCTAACCAACAAAAAGGTCAAAATGTCAACGCTCTAAAAAAACAAGAACAGACATTCAAATCTACAGTATATCATGTTAAATTAATGAAACTTCAGTTGACTGAACTTCCTGGGAACTTCCTAGGCAACAATCAGTTTCTTCAATTGTGTTGGATCAAGAAAAATATATTCCCTCATCTATTAAGAATATTCCTAGTGGAGGGATTGAGGAAGTAGTAGAGATGGATTTAACCACTATGCTGGAAACTAGTACACAAGAAGCCTCCTTAAGGACTACCATGATGGTGTCCTTTGAGATTGGTGAGGATAGAAAAAGTCTTAATTAATGTCTTGCGTAAAAGACGGGCTTTGTGTCATGGATCTCCAATATATATTTTCCTGATGTTTCTCGGAGAATTCAAATGTTTATACGAGAATTTCTTAAATTACAGCCAAGAGCTTTGTCTCTTGGCATGACCATTTTCTGAGGTTTCCCAGACGATGTCAGGTTAAATATCATTGGAACCTTTTAACACATTCAAATTGATTTAACATGTTAATCCAGTTTGTGCACACAATTTTTTAAGGTGAACTAAATGCATGAAAATGCATTCCCATTCCTAACTGAAGTATTTTTTTTTAAAGGAATTTTAGGCATTTGTTCCTTTCTCTTGAGTCATAGTACAGTATACTGTATATGATAGTATAATGTGATTTGGCTGTGTAGAATTGACTTTACTCCATATGAAATTTAGAAGCTGGAACTAGGAGAATAGCCAGTGGCGTAGTCAGGGGGGCAGACTGCCCCCATACTTATATGCTAGAATCTTCATGGGGGGTCCTGACACTCTCCTCCTCTCTGTCCCCTGTACCTCATTATCTTTTCACTGTCATGAACAGCATCTTCAACCTGCTGCTCAGGCTGGCCTCAGCTCTCCCTATGAAATCACTTCCTGGTTGCGATACCAGGAAGTGACATCAGAGGGAAAGCCGAGGCCGATATGGGCAGCAGATTGGAAATGCTGCTCGTGCCGGTGAAGGGTTAATGAGGTACGGGGAAAGGGAAGGTGCTCACGCATCGGGGGAGGGGAGGAGCATAGGGATGAGAAGAGGGTAGGGGGGTAACACTGTCCTGGGCACCTCCTACTCTTGCAACGCCAGTGAGTTTAGCTACATCTGTCAGTTAGTTGCCTGTACTGGTGTTTGCAGATAGCCACTATTAATAGGAATTTGGGCTTCATAAGAACTGAGATTTAGCAACATACTTTATGAATGAAACTGTATTCTCCTTGTCCCTCTTTTTACAAATGCATTTTTTGTTCACATTATGAATTTGTGTCTGCATAGATGATATTGATTAGTCATGTTTATGTATATATTGATCATGAATTAGTATAATGTGATAATTACAAGCATGCTTCAAATAAAAATGGAGTGGGGTCTCCACCGGAAGCCACTGAGATAAGACTGAAAGACCTAAATACTTACAGTATATGCTAGAATGCTAGATGAATAAAGAGACAGATGAGATATGATAGAAACATTTAAATACATGGAAGGGAAGTTGTAGAACTAGGAGTTATTTATTATGTGATGATTCAAGCAAGAAGATTCCACAAGAACAACATGAGGAAATATTTTTTTTTCACAGGCAGGGTGATGGATGTATAGAATGCCCTACTAGAGGAAGTGATGCATTTAAAAACAAGACAGTACTGGAACTCAGTAAAGAGTTAAACCTATACCCCCAGATTCTATATAGATCACTCAAGCTGGGCACAGAGCCCAGATACACTCCTAAACTACTCAATTATTGATGTTAATTGGTACTCAATTGATACTAATTTGGATTTACGCATGTATTGCCTATTTGCTATTTTGTAATGCAGCATGCCCAATGAGTCTCATGTGCAACTCAGAAGGGGGTGTGGTCATGGGCAGTCCAGATATTTAGGCACAGTGTTATATACCAAGTTTCAACCAGCATAAGTCCTTTCACCAAAATCCGCTCTAGGTGCTAGTGTATAAAACGCATTCAGCCTGGAATTCCCTTTATTAAATAGCACTTAAAGCCGGATTCTGTATATGGCACTGCTATCGGCGGCTGCCTAAAGAGCGGCTGCCGATCACGTGTCAACCACGCAATGGGGCAGTATACAGAATTGCGCCTCCAGGCAAGATAGATGCCGGAAATGTAGGCCAGGGTTATCCAGGCCTACATTTCCAGCACCTATCTACACTGTGAATTGCACCTACTTCAGGGATCTCAAAGTCCCTCCTCGAGGGCCGCAATCCAGTCGGGTTTTCAGGATTTCCCCAATGAATATGCATTGAAAGCAGTGCATGCACATAGATCTCATGCATATTCATTGGGGAAATCCTGAAAACCCGACTGGATTGTGGCCCTCGAGGAAGGACTTTGACACCCCTGACCTACTTAGTCACTTTCCACTGCCTAACACCACTTACGGTGTTAGCCTTGCCCACAGTTGCATTAGGCAGGGGAAAGCGCCTATGTAGGTGCGATTCTGGCGCCTTTTATTTAGATGTCAATAGGTGCTTGAACTTCAGGTTTTTCGCTGTTTCTAACTGCATTTGTCAATTAACTTAGACGCTGGAAGGATTGTTACCGGCGCCTAAGTTTTAGCGCTGGTTAAAGAATTTCTCTGTTAGTGCTGATTTTTCCTGGCACCTAAATTTGAGTGCCATTTATTGAATCTAGCCCATAAGGGGCAATTGTATAACAGAGTGCCTCCATTGAAGCATTCGACTGCTGCACAGGGAGCATCCATTCTAATAAGACACGTGGGCTCTTTAATTCCGTTATAGAATATTAGTGTAAACCTGCATTGGCACACCTAAATTTTGGCATGACCATTTACACCAGGTCTGTGGCAAGCATAAATGGCCACGCCTAAGTATTCTATGCAACACACACAAATTTTATCATAATCTAAACGAGTGGTATGTGTAAGTTGGAGACACGCCCATATCCTTCCTATGTTCCGCCCACATGTATGCTCCTTTGCTATAGTAATGTAATGTAATGTAATTTATTTCTTATATACCGCTACATCCGTTAGGTTCTAAGCGGTTTGAAGAAAATATACATTAAGATTATAAATGAGAAGTAAGAAGGTACTTAAAAATTTCCCTTACTGTCCCGAAGGCTCACAATCTAACTAAAGTACCTGGAAATTAATAAAGAAGAGAAAATAAAGATGGTTGAAAAAAGAAAAATTCTATGTGAACTTATAGGATGGAAATTAAACTGACAGTGAAGAACTGTATGAAAAATACATATGGAATGCAGTTAGAGAGGGTAGGTTACAATCTATTTATGGTATTTGTTTAATTGGAAGGTGTTAAGGTGGGTAATTTGGGGGAAGGTTATCTGAAGGTAGGTACTTATGTGCTGTCATATCAAATAGAGTGACACAGGTTTACACATGTGAATGTTGCTTTTCTGCGCACTTAATGTGCTCAAAACACACTTACAACATGCACCAAGTTATAGAATTGCTTTTATAGGATCCCTAGTGGTTAGAGGATGGAAACGAAGTGCGTTGGGAATAAAGTGCTTGGAGCAGCAGTTAAAACCCTACACAAGAGTGATATGATTCATGACTGCATCAAAGCTGCATGTTCCAATATTAATCAGCCAACGTACCATTCTATTAGAGCTCTATGAAATTATAGCGACACTGACATTGTGATGGATTTTGTTCACTGGGACAGATAAGAGAACTGAGTTGAGAGGGCAAATGGAAGACAGAGACAAGAGGGTAGTAAGGTTGGGTTGTATTTCTACCTCTTCTGTGCATGTTTACCAAGAGGATGAATCTGAACTGGGCAGGTTGAATGAGCCCTTTTTGGGGGGCCCATTCAGGCACCCACAATTTGGAATAAGGTTCATTTTTTTTTTTTTTAAATAAGAGCTGAAGGTAATTTACATGACATTTAGGAGATTATTAAAAACACATTTATTTAAGAACTTTTTAGGTGATTTGTTGTAGACCAATTATTCTTATTATGATTGTTTAACTGGGGCTTGATCCTAGTCATTGTTTTTCATTGTGATCTGCTTTGAACTCTTCGGGGTAGTGGCAGAATATAAATCGTAATATAATCTTAGTATGTTACTAAATTGTATGGAAAAAGTAGGCTTCCTTATGCCGTGTATATCTTAATTTTTTTTCAGGATTTGATGCTCTTTGAGGGAGCAATGCTTCTGTTTCTGTGCAGTGCATTTAATTACCAAGTTCATTAATTAAAGAACAGATTAGAGGGAGACATTGTTAATGACAAGACCTGATACAGTTCTAAGTCAATAAAGTATTGAACATAAAACTGACCCTCTCCCTCGCATGCACACATTATTCGTGTTTTAATATCATTTCTTGTCTGATATAATCTTGTTAGTTCTGTTAATCAGATGCATATAATAATAATTTAACTTGAGACTGAACCCTAGAAATGCCAGGTATACTTTACCCGTTCCAAGATAGAATTTGACAGCTAAAACATGTTAGGTGCTAAGCCCAGATTGTGTTTTTTTTTTTCTTTCTTTTAATAGCCATATTGGACCTCGGCTTTATTCCCAAATATTCATGGCTAGGCCATGTCCGGGCACCAGCATTGAATGTCTGGGCCGGGTATTTTGTTAGTATCAAGTGTGGGACTAATCTGTATTTTTTTTTATTAGGTATTTATATACCGCCTATCAAGGTTATCTAAGCAGTTTACAACTAGATACTCAAGAACTAATCCTACGGTTAGCAATCAAAAGATTGACCCTTTAGTCCAACAGGAAATGCAAATTCCAGCGAAAATGAAAAACTCTATGGAGATGGTAATGTTCAAGATGCAGGCTTTATTTAAAAATGTACAATTGAATAATCCACATAAAATATATCTATGACCTAGATATATTTTATGTGGATTATCCAATTGTACATTTTTAAATAAAGCCTGCATCTTGAACATCACCATCTCCACAGAGTTTTTCATTTTTGCTAATCCTAGGGTTGCCAGATTTCCTCTTTTAAAAAAGAGGACACCTGGCCCCACCCTGTTCCCCCAGCCCTGCCCCCACATGAACCTCCCCGAGCTCAGGGCCACATCTGGAAATGTGTAGATGTCGATGCAATGACTGGAAGATGATCAACTCCGGAGTTTTGCTCACCCTATTCTCCTTTCCAACGAAACAACAGCTCAGTCCGAGGTGTAAGTGAACCAAACTGGAACTTTATTGAAGTTGATCATAGAACAGCCTTTAACCTAGTTACAATGCACTCAGTGAGAAGCCAGACACTTGGGTTCCATCAATAGATTTTCTCCCGTCACTTCCAGTTCATTCTGGATTGAATATTTACAGTTTCTTCAGCATGAAAGGCAGACACTTTGGTTCCATCAATAGATTTCCCCCTGTCACTTCCAGTTCACTCTGGATTACATATTCACAGTCTCTTCCGCATGAAAGGCAGACACGTTGGTTCCATCAACAAATTTTCCCCTGTCACTTCCAGTTCATCCTTGGTTTAACTATTTACAATTTCTTGTTAGTTCCCTCCCAAATCTCTCTGGGAGTTTTTCTCTGTCTCAGGCTTTGGTGGGAGAGAGGAACAACCAAAAAGTCTACTTTAAACTCCCTCTGTCTCTTTTATAACTCTCCCCCTCCCTCCTGGGAAAGGGATCTCCAGCTCCTCCCACAAAGCTTCTCTAGCCACAGTCAAGGTTCATGACCACCTGAAAAATCCTCCATCACTGCTTTTACAACAGAAGCATTTTTAAGGGGGTTGGGGGTGGAGGAGGGTTCACAAATATTTGAAAGGTATTAATATTTAACCTGGGAATAATGTCAGGAAGTACTTTTTCATGGAGAGGGTGATGAATGTGGTGGAGATTAAAATGGTAACGGAATTCAAAAATGTGTGGCTTAAGCACAAATAATTTCTATATGGAAAGAGAATGGAAGCAAAACACATGCTCTGAGTTTTGTTATTGGGCAGACTGGATGTAATGTGCAAGTGTTCATCTGCCACCACCCACTGTTGTTACTATGTAGGTTGCCTATATGTGTGGGCCATTTATGTACCTGTTATATGAAGTCAAACCATAGAAAGACTGCCGCACTGTCTTTATGTTCCCACTGCTGGAGTTGCCATCGAAGCCCACTCTATCCTTAATTGACCATCCTGCACTGGAGCTTGTATCAAAGCCCTCCCTAGCTCATTCTAAACCAAATCACCATATATGGGACTCAGACCATGCAGGATTACCCAATACCAGCCTTGGTTTGTTTTATAGCATTCATTATCTAATTAGAGATCCTCTGTGTTCATCCCACGCTTTTTTGAAATCTCCACCTCCCTCGGGAGGGCATTCCAGTCATCTACCAGAAGTTCTGTGCAAGGGCTTTATTCTTCAGGTGCGGGACCTTGGTTTGATTTCTCAGGTTAGCTCTCCAAGTCTCTGGACTAGGTTTAGGACACTTGGTAGTCAGACTGAGGTGTCCACATTAGCTGTCTTCCAAAAAGGACTACAGCCTAAGACCTTGTCTGCAATGGTTAGGCTATGATGGGCTATGTAAGGATAGATATTCAATAAAATAATAGTACAAATGTAAATTTAGGTTCATGGCTCCATAACCCAACAGAGGGCCCTAAAGACTTCATAACCCAACATATCCCCAAAAGAGCAGGAAGAGAATGCTGAAGAGAGAGAAGGAGAATAAAGCAAAATTTTGTTCTTCAACAGTGGTTTCAATAATGTCCCATGGGGTAGTACTAGGTATTTTACGTTTTTAATGACATGGAATTACCAAGAAAGTGTTAAGACGTCTACAGTTATTTATACGGCAAAAAAATTTGATCATGTAATTCCACTCTTAATCAAAACCCATTGGCTCACTATCAATCATCGAGTTACTTCTAAAACATTATTAGTGACTTTTAAAATTAGAAAAACAGGTCAGCTGGAATTTATCAATAGACTTTTGATTCCATATACCTCATCAAATTATCTTCGATCCTCTGATCAAAATTTATTAGCAATCCATCCCTGAGCTATATAAATACTAGGAGAAATACCATCTTTTATCTGGTTGTTCCAATCCTTTGGAACTCAGTACTGAACACGTTATGAGAGATAACCCTTGAGAAATTTAAGTCTTCTCTTAAGACATTCCTTTTTAAAGATGCTTTCCAAGTTTAACTATCCTCATACAGATTTTTAAACTTTTTTAGTCCATCTATATTGGACCTTCTTGTTACAACCCCACCCTCTCGTGTGTTTTTTTTTCCCCCCTGGTACCATCTCTGTTCTTAAAATAATAATGTAGTTCTCCCCATTTTCCTTCGGTATCTGTTTGTCCAGTCATGTGTCTTGTTTTCTGTCCTGTTGTGTTAACTTGTTTTTAAGGTATATTATATGTATTACTCTAATTTTTATTGTACAACCACCTTGAAATATATGATATATGGTACATCAAATTTTTAATAAACTTGGAAACTTGGACTTAAGATGCTTAAATGCCAAAGGGATTTTCAGCAGATATTTGCTTTTAAATGTATATTGATTGATGTTTTTTTAAATTGTGTATGTAATTTTAAGTTAATGTTTTAAGCTGCTGTGTTACTCATGGTGGCAATGGTCTTCTACATTTAATCAATCAATTCTCTTTGTCTGAAGTTGTTTACTACACTGAAGCAAACGTTTCACACATTGCCTATTAGGAGTTTGATGCATCCACTAGCTCGGGGATGCAGGAGTTCTGTGCCACAAACATTCCAGGTTTTCAGGCTATCCCTAATGAATATGGATGATACTGCCTCCATTTGATGCAAATGTTTCGCAAGCATATTTATTGTGGACATCCTGATGACTAGGTTGAGCATCCCTGGTATAGATAGATGCTTTTTTTCCACTGTTGTAAACCTGAGAAAGATTCTGATTGTGAAACCAAAGCAGTCACTGGTGCACTTTAAACTGTGATGAAGATGTATAGGGATGAGGATGTAAGCCACTTCTTCCTCTCTAATATAACCAAAATCCAAATCATCCTCTCTGAGCACCAAAACACTTATCCACGCTTAGACTACTGCAACTTGCTACTCTCAGGCCTTCTGCTTAGCCATCTCACTCCCCTTCAATCTGTCCAGAATTCGGCTCCATGACTTATATTCCAGGGGAGCCGCTAGAGTCACGTTACCCCTCTCCTAAAGTCAGTTCATTGGCTTCCCATCCGTTTCAGACTACAATTCAAACTCGTCTTACTGACCTACAAAAGCACTCACTCAGCTGCCCCTCACTATATCTCTTCACTTATCTCCCCCTATGATCCCACCCCCCGAGAACTCCGCTCATCTGATAAGTCCCTCCTATCTGTGCTACTTCTTTTCAGCTGTCAACTCCAGACTCCATCCCTTCTGCCTTGCTGCACTGTATGCTTGGAACAAGCTGCCCAAATCCGTACAGTGGGCTCCGTCTTAGAGAGCTGCACGGGAACGGGGACGACGGGAATCCCGCGGGACCCGCGGGCATCCCGCGGGTTCCCCCTTTGGGTCACGGGGATCCCGTGGGGACGCCCCTAGGGTCGCGGGGATCCCGTGGGAACGCCCCCTAGGGTCGCGGGGATCCCGTGGGGACGCCTCCGAGGGTCGCGGGGTTCCTGCGGGGCTGGATGTACTCAGTCGCGCGGCTCTTCTCCCTACCTTCTCTGCTTGCAGCACAGAGCCGAACGGAAGTCTTCCCGACGTCAGCGCTGACGTCGGAGGGGAGGGAGGGCTTAAACAAAGCCCTCCCTCCCTCCGACGTCAGCGCTGACGTCGGGAAGACTTCCGTTTGGCTCTGTGCTGCAGGCAGTGCAGGTAAGGAGGAGAGTAGCCTCGCGGTTCGAGTGGCTACCAAGGGAGGGGGCGGTCCGCCCCGCCACACCCCGCCCCGGTTGCAGCACAGCCGGCCAGGTCCCCTTACTTTTGTGGCACTTCCCCGACCGACCGACAACAGCCCCGGTCCGACAATCCTCCTTGCCCTGTAGCCGCAAATCTAAATTATCTTCTTACAGCAGCTGTAATAAGGTAATTTAGATTCGCAGTTAAGGGCAGGGAGGTTTGTCGGACCGGGGCTGTTGTCAGTCGGTCGGGGAAGTGCCACAAAAGTAAGGGGACCTGGCCGGCTGTGCTGCACCCGGGGCAGTAGAGAAGGAGTGGGGAGAAGGACGCTGAAAGGCCATGGGGAAGACGGGAAGAGGGGGGGAAGGACTCTGAAAGCACTTGAAGACAGAGGAGGGAGAAGGACGCTGAAAGCACATGGGGAATACAAAGGGGTGGAGAAGGACGCTGAAAGGCCATGGGAAGGGCGGGGGGGGAAGGACTCTGAAAGCACTTGTGGAAGACAGAGGGGGGAGAAGGATGCTGAAAGCACATGGGGAAGACAAAGGGGTGGAGAAGGACGCTGAAAGGACATGGGGAAGACGGGGGGGGGGGGTGGAGAAGGACGCTGAAAGGCCATGGGGGAGAAGGACGCTGAAAGGACATGGGGAAGCAGAGGGGGGAGAAGGACGCTGACAGGACATGGGGAAGATGGGGGGAGAAAGACGCTGAAAGGAAATGGGGAAGAGAGAGTAGGGAGAAGACGCTGGCAGGGAAGAAGACTGATGCCAGACTATGGGGGGAGCGGAGAGAAGAAGATGGGTGCCAGACCAATTTGGAAGGGGGAAGAAAGGGAGAGGCACAGTAACAGAGCAAATGGAAGATGCAGAAGGAAGAGAGACAGTGGATGGAAGGAATTGAATGAGAACATGAGGAAAGCAGAAACCAGGCAACAAAGGTAGGAAAAGAATTATATTTCTTTTTTTTTATTTTGCTTCAGGATAAAGTAGTATATTAGTTGTGTTGATAAAAATTTATAAACATTAGAGGCTCTGGTAGAAACCCATTTGCAAAGTATGTATTCTTCCCAATTAATATTTTCAAATTAATAAAGTCTTTTTGCTTATTTGTAAATGGGTTTCTACCAGAGCCTTTAATTCAGTAGCATAATTAAATGAAATAACTATTTCTGAAGTTTATATGGACGGGCGGGGACGGAGGGGATTCCTCGCGGGGACGGGTGGGGACGGAGGGGATTCCTCGCGGGGACGGGTGGGGACGGAGGGATTCCTCACGGGGACGGGTGGGGACGGGTGGGATTCCTCACGGGGACGGGTGGGGACGGGTGGGACTTTGGCGGGGACGGGTGGGGACGGGTGGGATTTCTGTCCCCGCGCAACTCTCTACTCCGTCTCTGGCAGTGTTCAAGGCCCAGTTAAAAGCCCACCCCTTTGAGAGTGGTTTCAACTCCTAACTCCTTTCACCTCGGGTTCTGCATCCCCAACCCTATATGTCATGTCATGTCATGTCTGTCCAAGTTAGATTGCAAGCTCTTCTGAGCAGGGACTGACTATAAATGCTTTTCAGTGCTATATAAGTGATAAGTAGTAGTAGTATGGGGAGGGTCTTAATCTTTATGTAACAAAAATAATATGTTGTAACTAGGAAACTGTGGAAGTCATTAAAGAAGTCTTACACATGGAAATAGCAGCATTTACATATATAGTTTTATTACACGTGTAAATTATGATTTCAGACATCCTCATTTCTACATATAATCGCTAGAATCGACGTTCGTATATGTGCAAGATGTAGTTTCATGAAATTGCTCACCCCAAATGGTGCCTTAAGTTGTGCATGCAAATTGGCCTTTTTGCATGCTCAGCTTAATTAATTGGCCTCATTGGCGCCAATAATGGACAATTAGCACCTCATAATTGATGCTAATTGGACCAAATTGGAATTGGCAATTCTATGAAAGGTATGCCCCAGTTCTAGTGTTTGAATCTGAAAAGGAGATATAGTCAGGGAAGGGGTATTGGAGAATCAGGAACATTCCTACAAGTTAGGTGCACCATTACAGAATGCACTGATGCATGCACAAGTTAGGTTTGTGGATTTAGGCCTGGTTTTCCTAAATGGGTGCACCTAAAAGTTATGCAATGTACTGATACTTAGCATGATGCTTTAAAAGGTTTGCGTACCTTGTAAAATCTCACTAAGAACTTTTGTAGTTGGCGCCAAGGTTTTGGCCACTCTAGTGTACGTAGAATGAGGACCTCACTAGCTATGCCGGAAAATATGTGAGTCTTTGCTGGTGTCCTTATATGTACTTTATAAAAGGTTCTGCAGGTCAGCACAGCCTTTTGCAAAACAGTGAGAGAACTGTGCGCATGCAGACTTAGATATTCTAGTTCCTACCTATGCCATACAGGGCTTCCCCTATATTAATATATTAATAGTTTTCTGTGACTTAGATGTATGCAGTACTGTTGATAAAGTAACCCAATTATTACTGTAGCAATAGCACATGAGGAAGACGTATCTGTGAGAGTACACAGCATGACTAATTGTTTCACCACTGTGCGTTTGTCGTAACATTTCAAGAGTTTCACAAGTTTGGAAAGTGGACTAATATGGCCACCACACCATTTAACTCATGTTTAACACAAAATTCAATTGCACCCCTCTGCCGTACTCTCACAGACATGTCTTCTTCATCTGCCATGACAAAGCGTATGAAGTTCTGCCTCTTGCTGTGACCCTATAATGAAGACTATGGCAGACTAACTATGGCAGTCATACAATGTACGAGCTTCACAAGAACCAGCACAGTGTTGCCATGTCTACTTCTTGAAAAGAAAAACAGAGGCAGTCTCATTACTTTTAATCAGTCCTCGTATAACCTAGATATACCCAGAGGGGGTTAATCCTGTCATTGAGGTTGACGGACATAAATCTGCATTCCCCTTCTGAAATGTGGAATGCACATACATCTTTATGCCCCACGTTAGTCCTGTCCAAAACACTTCAAGACCACTCCCCCCTTCAATATGCATGGATTCACAATTTGAACGTCTATATGCCAGTTTATGCACGTCCAGAATGCAAATAGGGCTTCTAAAATAACCATCATTATCTGAATTGTGTGGCAGTGCCTGTATTCGTGATTTGTTTATGGAATGGAGCAGTTGATCATGTGCCTTTTAACTATTCAGTCTTATAAAGCTGTAGGTTGCATTAGAGTATTGAACACATCTTTTTATCTTAGTTTCTTGGTGTTGACTTTTTTTTCACATAAGAAAGAAATATTCTTCAAAGAGCATATTGCTTTGCATTTCAATTTTTCATACTTTGCTTCTCTTTTTAACCCTTTCATGGCCCTTGTTGTCATGTGGCAACTGAAATAAGTTAAGCAGTCACGGGCATGGATATAATATGGGCACGAATGGGTTAAATCTCCCTATCTCTTTCTTCTTTTCCCAGAAAATCATGAAGACCAATATAAAAAAGCAAAAAATATGATAATTATACAGTAGATCCAGATCAATGACTTAAGATTTTATTCTTTTTCTCTTTTCCAGGCCATCCGTTGTACACTGGTAAATTGCACGTGTGAATGTTTCCAGCCTGGGAAGATTAACCTCAGAACCTGCGATCAGTGTAAACATGGCTGGGTGGCTCATGGTGAGAAATCTATATTCAACCTTAAAATTTTTTTCTTTCTTTTAATGATGAAAATGAAGGTCAGATGTCCCAGCCAGTGGTATTAGAGTAATCCTCGAGTTAGTTAATGTTCTACTTGGGCTCAGGGAGCGCATTCTAGTCCCGGTGCCATGCTGTTGCCTTCTACTCTCAGCAGAAGGGCTCGATGTTAGTAATATGGTTATGTTGCTGAGTTCATAGGAGAAAGCAACAGAAGAATCGACTTTCCACAGGAGAACCAAAGCAAAGACAATAGTGGAGGCAAAACCAATGTGCACTCATATACCTTTATTAAATAAACCCTACACGGCCCATTTTTTGGCCAAAAGCACTGCCGCAGGGGTCCAACAGCGCAGACAAATCAATGTCTAGTGAAAACGTGCCATTTAATAAACACGTCGTATCGTAGATTTCTGCCTGCAGTGGCTATGATACGATGCGTTTATTAAATAGCATGTTTTCGCTGTACATTGATTTGTCTGCATTGAATTATACAACCACATTCCAGACACTGTTGGACCTCTAAGGCAGGCCTTTTGGCCAAAACATGGCCCCTGTCTGGTTTGTTTAATAAAAAGTACCTGAAAGACCAGGCTTTGCTCGGGAAAGTGGGCGAATGGCTATGATGGCGTTGTTTGGGTTATCCCAGGGGTGGGCAATGAGGGCCAGAATCAGTCGGGATTCAATGGAGGCAGTGCATGCAAATAGACCTCATGCATATTCATTGGGGAAATCCTGAAAACCCGACTGGATTCTGGCCCTCTTGCCCACCCCTGGGTTATCCTGTGTTGGTATTGGGGTACACATTCATACCCAGTGATTATTGGGCTGAGCTGTGGTGAGAAGCTGTCCTAAAATTGTAAATGAAAATAGCCTTGCCTCTCTCGCCACTTTCAACCTTTTTCTCACCCCTTAGTACTTCTTTCCTCCAACCAGATTCTCTCTTCTGAGAACTCTCGATCAGCCCTTTGGTGTTTGAATTCCGCGAGGGTCCTCTCCCTGTCTTCATCTGTTTGTTTCTTCAGCCCCCTCCCTCTTCCACTTATCTTTGTATCACTGTGCATGCTATCTTATATTTAATTCTACTCTGTTCTCTCTGTTTCTTTCCATATGTGTTCCCTCTGTGTTTCTTCCCCTCACAAATCCTTAACAATACTGCAGCTCTTCAGTGTTCTGTGCTGTTAGTCCATTGCTCAGAGATTGCTTAGCCAATCAATAAGCTGCAGAGGAGATAGGACCAATTGCTTATGAGACATCAACCTTCAGTTTGGCTTTTCCCTGCAGCCTATTGGCTGGCTAAGGTTCTTTAGGAATGTCTGACTAATGAGGTGCAGTGGGAGGAGGGAGCAACCTAGGGTTACTATACATCTGGATTTCCCCGGACATGTCCTCCTTTTGGCGATGACTTAGGGCGTCCAGGCGGATTTTTAATTTGCCCTCAGAAGGCCTCATTTGTCCGGGTTTTAGTGTTATGGGGGGCTTTGGCAGTGGCAAAGGGGGGAGGGGTGGCAGCGGAGCAAAAATGACAAATCAGTGCTGCGTTGCCCCGGAGGACCCAGCTGTGGCAGTCGTCATGCAGACGCACAGCCTCATCAGCACATGTTGTCTGGTCACCTGATGCTGCGCTGGAACTTCCTCTCTCCCTCCCACCTCATGCACACACAGTGCAGTGCATGCTGGACAGCCAAAAACAGGAGGTCTGAGATTGGTGAGGACTCTCTCTCTCACCCCCCAGGGCCGGCATTAGGGAAAGGCAAACAGGGCAGCTGCCCTGGGGCCCACAGATTCAGGGGACCCCCTGCAGTCTGAACTTTTCTTCCCCTTTTCTCTATCTCCCTCGCTTCCCCTCCTTCATTAAACAGCTAAATGTTACTTTTCAGTGGGGCCCCGACACGGCAGCTGTTTCTCCAAGCTTCCAGCAGCTGCCCCAAAGCTTTCCCTCTGTGTTGATCTGCCCTGTCATTGAGGATAATGGGGAAACAGAAATAAGGACCAGTTAAGGGGATTTCAAGAACCTGACTGACTCTCAGTATCTCTGGTGTCCCTAGCAAACTAATTTATTTATTCAATTTCTCTCCTGTTCTCTCAGGGGAGCTCAGAATGGTTTACATGAATTTATTCATGTACTCATGCATTTTTCCCTGTCTGCCCTGACGGTCTCACAATCTATCTAACATATCTGGGCCAGTGGGGAGATTAAGTGACTTGCCCAGGGTCACAAGGAGCAGCCTGGGTTTGAACCCACAACCGCAGGGTGCTGAGGCTGTAGCTTTAACCACTGCGCCACACTCTCCCCCTGTGTGTTTATTTGAATTTAATAGAGCATCTTATCTGGTGCACAGTGAAAGCAGTCTACAATCATAGAGACTATATGGCAAAAGAATTACAAATGGCAGATAGGACAGGATGAGTTCAATCACACCTTTATTTTGCACACAGATTACAAATAAGCACAGATGGTTGTTAAGGAAAGCATGGGCTTGCTGTCTACACTTCTCCCTCCGTATTCACTGTGATAGAGGATTAACAGACCCGTGAATACAGAAAAACCATGAATAACTTTGTCACATGTTGTTCGCTGTTTTCTATTAAAAACCATCGTGAATATGGTGAAACCGCGAATAACATGGTGGGAGACATGGCCTGTTCCTGAAGGAGAGGCAATACACGGTGAAGAAAGTGCTGGGAATCAGCGATTTCTCTGTGCAAGCTGATGTAATTTGGGGGGAGGAGCCAGCAAAGTAAAAACCATGAATAATCAAAACCGCAATTGCTGAAACCGCGAATACGGTAAACCAAATTTTTTCTGATGTGCCTCCCACCTCTTTGAGCAACTACAGTGGTGGCCACTTGTACTAATTTTCATCCAGCCCAATGAATGTCAATAAATCCCCAATCTTTATAAGCGGTCTGGATATTACATTGTGATATTATCAAATGTAATGTTAGAAAGGACGCCTCAGCCCCACCACTCCACCGCAAAAAATTCTTTTAAATCGCGGGAAGCTTAGTGTGGTGCTTCATCATTGGCTGTCTTTTCCGGTTATAATAAGAATATGTTCGTTGTATACTTCTTATAAAAGTTTATCCAATTTACTATAATACTTTATCATTCAATTTCATTGATAGATACTAATCCAAAGTATTGGATGATACTTATCTCAGCCAAACCAGGGGAGCCAGACCCGACATGTTTCGCACATAAATCGTGCTTTCTCAAGGGTCTCCCTGTAAAATATAGAAACGGAGCCGTAACATACAATTGTGACCCGCCCCCTCCCTACATAAAAATTAGTCCATTAAGAATCGGTGTAATATAACAACTTACCGAGGTCGCCGCCGTCATCCGACTCCAAAAGTTTAATGAGCAAAAGATGGCGCCGGCGTCCTCGGCCCGCAATTTAAATGCCACTCATCTACATTTTAGTTCCCGCCCCCCCCGGAGCCCATTGGCCAAACACAGGAAACTAATCACATCAAAGAACTCCATTCAATCATATTATTTAACCCACGGGGTTCCACTGTGTCTACCTTAAAAATAAATCTTTGTTCCTCCTCATTCAGACGTCTCAAGTCTCCCTCCCCCTCACCATCCATACTCTTATAGATAATCCGCCATCTTAACTGTTCCACAGAATGTTTATATTTAGTCCAGTGCTCCACTAAGGGAGCCTGGATTACCCCATTTAATATACGGGACTTATGCTCATTTAAGCGTAACTTGATCTTACGACTCGTGCGACCGATATATATAAGGTCGCAGGGGCAAATTATTGCATATACAACTCCCTGAGAGTTGCAATCGGTATCCAATCTAGATCTTAAAATTAAATCCCTCCCTGGGACCGACCAGTTATCACCCTGGATGGTGAGTGGACACCACTGGCATCTACCACAACTGCCGTGGTGTCCACCCGTCCTTTCCTGTCTCGTACCATACCTTTGAAAATAACACCGTTGATCCAGTAATCTCCCCCGAGAATAAGCAATTAAAGGAAAGTGTTCTAAAGATTTATGAATCTGCACTATGTGCCAAGATTTCCTGAGCATGCCCACCAGGGCTGTAGTCGCCCTGGAGAAAGGCAATACACAGGTCAATTGGCCATAGTCATCTTGTAGAATGTCTCTTGGTTCTTGCAAAAGGAGATTTCTCTGCGCAAATTTTCCCCTTAAATACGCCTTTCTAATCGAACCTTCAGGATAGCCCCTCAACCTCAATCTATCACCCAGTTTTTTAGCTTCTATTTTATATTGAGCAACTGAGGAACAAATCCTGCGAATCCGCAAGAATTGTCCAATGGGAAGATTGTACCTAAGTTTATAGGGGTGAAAACTGCTATAGTGCAGTGTGGTGTTCTTAGTCACTTAGTCACTTAGACCACCTCTTTGAGACACACTTGTGTATACCTTAGCAGTACCTTAGCAACTCTGAGTCTTGTTTTGTTCCTGCAGCCTATTGGCGCCTTTAGGAATGTCTGACCAATGTGCTGCAGTAATTTCAGCTGTGTTTTCCCTTTTACATTCTATATTTCTTCCCTAAGCTCTTTATTCCCAGAGTGCCTTTAGGAAATGGAGTACTTTAAGCAGTCACAACTTTGTGTTCCTCCTACCGTGATGGCTCTAGTATGTTGGACCTGTTGGTCAGGAAACCTCTTGGCTGCAGCACACTGCTCCACAGTTGAAGTCTGGTGCTCCAATAGGCTGTCTCAGTGCATCTGAGACAAACATACAATTATTGTTCTCTTTGTATAATAGGATATATTTGTGCACATTGGTTTACACTGTTATCTTATAGGAGTTCATAAGCACACATCTGTAGTGAGTAGGTAATGAGGTAAAGGGGATGGGATATGATATACCACTTTTTCTGTGAGGGCTGGATTTTGTATAGGATGTCCAGTCTCAGCAGTCGCCTAAGCAGCTTTTGAGAATTGCACACAGGCATCCTATATAGAATCACATCTGTAATCACCCCGATTCTCTAACCGGCATCCGTGCCACAGTGGGCATCCCTCCTGCCGGTTGACTTTGTGGGGGAAAGGTTCCCTGCTGCAGCCACTAAACTGATCGCAGCAGGGAGATTCTCTTGCTACGATCGGCTCAGCAGCCGCGTCTGTTTGAAATGTAGACCAGCATTTTGCTGGCCTACATTTCAGGCGCCTATCGCAGTCCTAGGGAGATGCCTAGGGCCGCCTAAGCTCGGCTAAGGCCACTTCCTGATGAAACCACGCCCTCGCCTAGCCCTACACACCTCTCTAGGTGCGCAAAAACACCTACAATATAGGCAGCCTGTCCTGTTTTTTTAGACAGCAGTAGGACACCTACCGGTGCCTACAATCAGAATACTATTTATGCCCCTTAACCCTTTCAGGACCATAAGGATCGTAGGCCAATTTTTGTGGTTTTGACGACATTTTTATGGTAAAAAGGGCTTGCAGATGCCAAAAAATTGATTTTTTTTGTGAAATATCATTATTTTTTTAAAAAAAAATCACACTTCTGGCTTATGGACAGTGTGGCAAGTGAATCTTCTCGTCAATCTGGCAACGACGCTAATGAATGAATGTCGGAACCAGTTTGTTTACATAAAGGCAGTATCATATGGAATCCGTACATATCAAATTTAGAACTGTAGACTATCCCAATCAAAATTTATAGGATTTTAAAGTTATGGGACAAATATGTCCCTTGGTCCTGAAAGGGTTAAAGTGGATTACACATTTTAGACAGGGTCTTATTTTGTACCTGGGGCAATGAAGTGTTAAGTGACTTGTCCAGAGTCACAAGGAGCTACAGTGGGAATGAGGTCTCATAGAATCTCAAACGTGCTTAGATCCAGCCTTTCAGAGACCGTATATCAGAAGGAAGTTTACAGCAAAGCTTCTGAGGGAGTAGCACCTCATGGGATGTACCAACTGAGCTCATCTTGTTTGTTAAAATTGGTTAATGATAAGAGTCCAATAACTTCATGTAATAATAGATTACTTTTCATCACGACGGGAGATGCCATACAACTTATTCGGAAAAATGGGGACAGATTATAGTTTTTGGTGGGAATCCTTGTGCCAAACTTATAAATTTGAATGTATAAGAGCAATACAGTTGGGGCATTATAAGAAATTCAAGGAGGTTTGGGACCCATTGACAAAATTTTGTAAAGATTGATTATTGGTTTTAGCCCTTAGATTATACACATCCAGGAGGGGGGGGGGGAGGGGGATATGCCTTTAATTTATTATTTGATTGTAATTTGTTGGTCTTGATCATTTGTATTATTCTTGATTGTCTTTATGCTATATGACAGGGTGGGTGGGTGGGAAGGGATATGTTTTTATTATTTCATTATATCATTTGAATGAATTAAGTGCTGTCTATTCGTACATTGCTTGATAATATGTTGCACTTGATGTTGACTTTTAAAATAAATAAAGATATTTTTAAAAAAAATTGGTTAATGATAAGGTATCTATGTAAATAGGTTTGTATGTTTTTTTGTCTTGTGGTCCTGGGTTCTAGAAGATCATATTTCCCCAGTTATGGTATTAGTTAGTATTGTATTTTTAGAGTTTTCATTCCTTCCAAACTCTCTCACAAAAAGGTTATCTTTCCCTTTTCATTAGCCATTGGATTATTGAAGGCCTGAGTTTAGGCTAAAGCAACATAAGCAGCTTATTAGAGTACCATATTTTGAAGATGCCAAAAAGCCAGACCAAAGAAGTGCTTGTTTCTGCCTGTTTTAGGATTATATGCATCAAAGGATTGTGGTACTATGGTACTTGTGGTACTGTGATCCTCCTCTGTTCCTTTTGTGACTCTCAGACTTTGGTGATCTCTCTAACACCCACTTTCTAGGATCTGCCATCTGAACTTGTTAGTGAGCGCCAAAGTGTTAAATATGTACCTTATTGTTATTTTGATTTCTATGAACCCCTGGTCAAAAATTACAATGCCCTTCTTGTCAGAAAAGATTATGATAATGCAAAGAAAAAATAACCAGAGCATTTCAGTTTTTAATTTTCGTAAAGAGATTATTTTGCCACTGAGTTGATGTCAATTCATGGCAGCTTTTGAACACTGAACCTAGCTCAGAGCAACTATCCAATCAGAGGGCTAATCATTCATATCATGGCATTCTTAGCTGTTGCTATTCTATCAGTTCATTACATTGTGATCTTTCTTATTTGCATTGGCCTTCATCTTTGCCAAGATGATGACTTTCTCTAATGATCTTTCTCTTCACATGATGTATGAACATCATAGTTTTGTCATTGAGTTTCCAAGGATAGCTTAGTACTGATTGATTTGTTTTTGGGGCAATTCATGGACTCCTTATTCTCTACCAACATCTAATTCAAAGGCATCAATTTGCTTCATTTTGCTTCTTCACGGTCCATTTATTTCCATCCAAATGTTGTTATTGTATTAATTAAATTACCTTGACTCAAACAAGGTAAATCTTTGTATACAAAGAAACATCTCTGTACTTGAAGTTCTTATCTAGATCCTTCATAGCCATTCCGCCAAAGGTGATTCGTCATTGGGTTTTCTTGGCTGCTTGCAATTTCATTATTGATTATTAATCCAAGCAGGTTGATGTCTATTGTTTCTATTTCTTTTCCATCAAGGATGAAATTATTAATTTTACCAGTTGTTATGATCTTTGCCTTCTTCATGTTAAAGATGCAAACCCAGTTTTGAGACTATGTTCTTTGATCTTGATGAGCAGATATTTAATAGTATCATCAGCATAACAACATTTGTTGATGAGTCCTCCATCAATTCTTCCAGGTCAGTTTTCATCATATAGTCTTGCTTCTCTGATGATTTGTTCTGCATATATATTTAATAGGTCTGGGGAAAATATGCAGCACTGTTTTGGAATCTAAGGACATAACTGGACGGACTTCTACTTTCTATGTCCCATAAATATCAAAGAGAGACAAATTCATTATGAATTAATAATGTGTGTGACTTTTGAAAAGACTGAATGGACTGTTTAGGTGTTTATCTGATGTCATTTACGGTGAAAAGGGCAAACAGAATCAGTGGCGTACCTAGGGTATGTGGCACCCGGGGCCCATAATTTTTTTTGACACCCTCCCCCCATGTAAAAAAATATTTTTTTGTAATGACCATGAAACGGAATAAATGGTCAGAATAGAAACAGGCAGTGAAAATTTTCTTTTATTGAACCTCATATATGTAACCATTATTCCAAACATAACATAACATAAATTATGTCTGAATTGTCATGATATCAGAAGTACATATGGAGTAGTTGCAGATGATGCTTGGGACAGTTCTGATTGTGTTAGTTCGGTTTTATGTGTTTTTTGAATAGAAGGGTTTTTATTTCTTTTTTGAAGGTTTTGTAGTCTGTGGTCGAGGTCAATAGGTTGTAGAGTTGGGGGTCGAGTGTTGCAGCTCGAATGGCTAGGAGGTTGTCGAACAGTTTTTTTTCTTTTGACGTTTTTGGTGTGTGAATGGTGCGTGAGTTCTCCTATGTCTGGTTGAGGTGGATTGAATTATTTAGCTGAAGAAATTAGTTACTCCCCCCCATTCCACACACATTAATTCTCTTCCATTTTTGTTCCCATTATAAAAAGCACTGATAAGTTCCCAGAAAAAAAAATACATTAATATAAGAAGTGAAAACAAAGGCCCCTACAGATGAGAACATAACATAAGAATAGCCTAACTGGGTCAGACCAATGGTCCATCATACCCAGTAGCCCATTCTCATGGTAGCCAATCCAGGTCACTAGTACCTGGTCAAAACCCAAAGAGTAGCAATATTCCATGCTACCGATCCAGGGCAAGCAGACACTTCCTCCATGTCTTAATAACAGACTATGGACTTTTCCTCCAGGAATTTGTCCAAATCTTTCTTAAAACCAGCTACGCTATCTGCTTTTACCATAACTTCTGGCCACTTCATTTTTAATCTTAGATCTTTCCTTCCAAACAGAGACCTTGTTAGATGTCAAATACAGCACAAGGTAACTTCACACGGACTTAGCTGTGCAGAAAATGTGAATCTCCTCATACACCCACCATATAGTACAAAAATGTGCAAAGGTCTGTTTTTTTTTGTCGATCACTACATAGCCTAATGCCATACAAGCAGCGCTGTTGCAAACATATTCTGAAGGTCAATGCTAAGGTTAACAAAGTTTCCTTCCTTGGACCAGAAGGAGATACTGACAAAGATCCCAAAAGAACTATCCAGGAACAACACCCAAAGACCCACTCAGTGTGTGAACCAGTTGAGTGGAGTGGACTAACTGGGGGGGGGGGGGGGTGGAAATGGGCCTGCAGTTTGCTCAGCAGAATTTCCCAGACCACCTCTTCCTCTCAACATATTGACACGCTGCCACCACCACCACCACTAGGAACACCTCACCGGGTAGGCCAGCAATGCTTATAAACTTTATAAAACACATTATTATTTTCTTATAAAGCACATATTTTAACTGAACTCTCTGACATCCTCAGCCTTTCCATTCACAAAAAATAGAAGGAAGAAAAGTTCCCATTTCCTGCTGTCTCATGTCCCCGGCCTATACAATATTTTTCTTCTGCAGACCCTTCAAAAGTCTGACCAAATCCTCGTTTCACTTGCATTATAAAGTACTGAGGATGCCATCTCTCCCCAATCCCAGGTCCTAAAGTCTAAGACAGTAGCGCAAACTAGTGCTGCCCGATTCAGGAAAAAAAATTTCGATTCGATTCAGCCTATTAAATTGATTTTTTGATTCGATTTTCCTGCCCAATTGGGTGTTTTTTGTTTTTTTTCCCAAACATCCTGGTGGGTTTATTTTATAGCTTTTTCACCCCCCTTTGGCTTCTCCTAACCACACTGGTGCTGTGGTGTAAATAAAATAAAGAACCAAAAAGGACTTTTTCTCTCTCAGTTAAATCCTAGCTCACGTTTGTGGTCTAACACCAGCTCTGGCAGGATACACATTTCAAATCTGACATATTGTAATCACAAAACAGAAAATAAAATGAATTTTTCTACCTTTTGTTGTCTGATTATTTTTCAAACCTTGTTGGTCCAAGGCTCTCGTTGTCTTCTGATAACTTGCTTGCCAGGGTCTCCTTCCTTCTTTCTTCTTTCTGCATGCTAACCATCCATCTGCCATCTCTGTCCTCCCCTTCCGTTTCTCTTCCCTCCCCCAGATGTCGGGCATCTTTCCTTTTTTTCGTCTCCCTCCACAGATCCACCTTTTCTTAACTACCCTTTTATCCAGCATCTCTCCCTCCTTCCCCACCACCCCAGGGTCCACCATCTCTCCCCTTTTTTTCCCAACTACCCTCCTATCCAGTATCTCAATCCCCCCCCCTTCACACCATCCTTTGTGTCCAATTTTTCTCCCTTTCTGTTCCTTCCCTCCCTAAAACCCATGGTCCATCATCTCTCTCTCCCTCTCCTCTATTTTCAGATCCATTATTTCTTCCCACCCAAAGTCTAGCATATACATGTCTCTTTGAACCCCCCCTTCCCTCCGTGTACTTCTACACCAGGGCCCCCCCTGAAGGCCTGCCCCCCTTAAAGGTCTGCATCCCACCCCTGAAGGCCTGTCCCCCTGAAGGCCCGTCCTCCCACCTTGAAGGCCTGTCCCCCCCCCCTTGAAGGCCTGTCCCTCCCTTGAAGGCTTGTCCCTCCCTTGAAGGCATGTCCACCCTGAAGGCCTGCTGCCACGCCCCACCCCAAAGGATCGCTCGCCCCCCCCCAGGACTGCTCACCCCCCACCACCTTGAAGGAACGCTCATCCCCCTGGCCTCCCCGCACCATTTACCTAGAGAAGCAGCCTGCAGCAAGATTGCGATGCCAGCGATCTTTGCGCTGCTTCGGCGCTGTTTCCTCTGCCACGGTCCTGCCCATCCTCTGACATCAGAGGAGGGGCGGGACCGTGGCGAAGGAAACAGCGCAAAGATCGCTGGCATCGCGATCTTGCTGCAGGCTGCTTCTCTAGGTAAATGGTGCGGCGGGGAATCCGGATGCCAGACGGGAGATCCGGACGTCTGGAGGGAACCGGATGCCGGGGGGGGGAACTAGATTGGGAACACCACCTCAGGGCTTGCATCCGGGGCAGACCTCCCCCCCCCCCCCACCCTTGATAAGCCACTGAACAGAATGCTAGGAATGATTAAGAAGGGGATCACGAATAGGTTATCATGCCTCTGTACCGGCCATGGTACACCCTCACCTGGAATACTGCATCCAGCACTGGTCACTGTACATGAAGAAGGACACAGTACTACTCAAAATGATCCAGAGAAGAGCGACTAAAATGGTTAAGGGGCTGGAGGAGTTGTCGTACAGTGAGAGATTGGAGAAACTGGGCCTCTTCTCCCTTGAAAAGAGGAGACTGAGAGGGGACTTGATCAAAACGTTCAAAATACTGAAGGGAATAGACTTAGTAGATAAAGACAGATTGTTCACCCTCTCCAGGGTGGGGAGAACGAGAGGGCACTCTCTAAAGTTGAAAGAGGATAGATTCCGTACAAACATAAGGAAGTTCTTCTTTACCCAGAAAATGGTGGAAAACTAGAACGCTATTCCGGAGTCTGTTATAGGGGAAAACACCCTCCAGGGATTCAAGACAAAGTTGGACAAGTTCCTGCTAAACTGGAACATACGCAGTTGAGGCTGTGCTCATTTAGAGCATTGGTCTTTGACCTGGGGGCTGCCGTGTGAGCGGACTGCTGGGCAGGATGGACCAATGGGCTGACCCAGCAGCGGCAATTCTTATGTTGTTATGTTCTTATAGAGTTTTCATGGCAATATTTCCAGGCCTTTCTTCCATGCAGATAATGCTAATGTTGTTGCGGCTTTTACAGAAGATGTGATCTGCTGACAACACTTTCCCATACTCTTCTTTCGAAACGGGTAGGGTAGTCTTAGTCTGGCACCTCAGCTATCCACTTTTAGAATATCTACCATTACTTGCACTACTGATGGCATAACGCTCAGCCTCACCAATGCATGCAACCTTGTGGTACAACAAGCTGCAAACCAAGCAAAGGGAAGAGAGCGTAGGTCCCCATAAAATTTGCTGAAGAAATGTGTTAAATATGTTTTAGGTAGTCCCTAACACAGTTTGTCCTTTAAACTTTAAAATAAACATTGTTTTGCTTAGAAATGAACCTGTGACTAAAAATAGTGGTCAAAATCTGGAATACTGTATCTAGTCAACAGACACAGGCATGATAGTACAAATTAAACAGCTGAAGAAGGAGCTTGTGTAAGATATTGACAGGAAGAAATAAGATAGTCTTGGGAAAACTGCTGATACATATACTTCAAGTTTGTTGGAGCTCACTAAGGAATTATAACAGGGGTAGGGAACTCCGGTCCTTGAGAGCCAGTCAGGTTTTCAGGATTTCCCCAATGAGCATGCATTGAAAGCAGTGCATGCAAATAGATCTCATGCATATTCATTGGGAAAATCCTGAAAACCCGACTGGAATATGCATCTCGAGGACCGGAGTTCCCTACCACTGAATTATAATTTATTTTGCTTCAAAATTAAACTTGCATTTATGGTGTATGGTGCTTGTTTACACTTTTGCCTGGATTCCCATATAGCAATTTTTGCAAAGCAGTCAGAAGAAGGTTGGTCTTCATTCAAGTTTATACCTATGTAATGATGCTGCTGTTGCCCCCCCTACCCCCCAAGAATTAAAGTATGTAGGACTTATATAGCAGCTTGATTCCCTAGCTGTAGTACAATAAGACTACCTCTAGGGGTCTAGGTGCCATTTTTAACCTGGACTTGAACAGTGCAGCAGTTGGGAATGGAATTGAAGGGATTGAGAGGTCTATGGTATGATGGTAGGGATTAGAAGGGGTATTGAGTTGGGGGAATTAGAAGTGGGGCTTCCCACTAGGCATAAAGGTTCCCCAATAAAGAGCAAGAAGATGCATCAAAGGGGACATCAGGAGAGGGATTGATGAGGGGAGTAGGATTGAAAGAGGTATTGATGTCAGAAGAAGTGGTCAGAAGATGGGTTTGCTCTTGACCTTTGCATCTACATAGGGAAAGTAACCATCTACTACCACTAGAGGGTCAAGTAGCTAGGAGTCACGGGCGCCATTTTGGATGTGGAACTTTGGCTCTTTCCAGAGGTAGCGCCTGCTCTGTCAAAGGGTGGGATCAAGAGGTGGGAGAGACCTGAAGGATCAAAAGAGGTAATTATTGCATCTTCAGATGGGTGGTATTGGCTGAGGGTATGGCTGCCGTTGGGAGTAACAATTTCAAAAAGCTACTTTCACATATTAGTGGGGTATTTTTCCGCATGTGCAGGTTTTCTTGTGTGTAATCACTGTTCTCTCAGGACATGGAGAGACATAGATGCACACTCCTCATATTCTTATTAGGGTTGTACGAAATATTCAGTTTGTGTCCTGAACAGTGCCCCAAATTAGAAAATGACATGGGGAAAAATATGTCCTTGTCACCGTCCTGTCCCCGCGACCGCTGTCACTGCTCTGTTCCCGCGACTACTGTCCCCGCCCTGTCCCCATGACCACTTTCCAAGCCCCGTCCCTGTGACTACTATCCCTGCAGCATCCATACAAGGCTCAGTACTGCAATATTTAGCTTATTCCTTCCTTATAAATAAAAGTTCTGGCTGCTGAACTAGAGAAAGAGATGTTTAGCTGGCTGGGCTTTGTTTATAAATTTTTATCAACACAACTAATATACCACTTTATCCTAAAACAAAAAAAAGAAATATAAATTTTTTTTTCTACCTTTGTTTTCTGGTTTCTGCTTTCCTCATCTTCTCATTCAATTCCTTCCATCCACTGTCTGTCTTCTCTCTGCATCTTCTATTTCTCTGTTAATGTGCCTCTCCCTTCACCCCCCCCACACACACACAATTGGTCTGGCACCCATCTTCTTCTCTCCGCTCCCCCCATAGTCTGGCATCTCTCTCTTCTTCCCTTCCAGCATCTTCTCCCCACTCTCTGTTCCCCATTTCCCTTCAGCGTCTTCTTCCCTACTCTCTGTTCCCCATTTCTCTTCAGCGTCTTCTCCCCACTCTGTCTTCCACATTTCCCTTCAGCATCTTCTCCCCCATTTCCCTTCAACGTCTTCTCCCCCCTTTCCCTTCAGCATCTTCTCCCCACTATCTGTTCCCCATTTCCTTTCAGCATCTGTTCCTTTCTACTCCCCTTCAGCGTCTGTTCCTTTCCTTTCCTCCACCATCCTTCCCTCTCGCCACCTCACTGCCCTTCGGCACACCTCACGCGGTCCGAGCATCTCCCTCCCTCCCCCTTACCTTCACGGTGCGTTTTAAGTTTAGAGTAACTTGTTCAAGTTGCCGGAGTCTGCAAGCAGTCACGTGCGTCTGTGGGTGGAAGCTTCTCCTCTATTTAGTTGCGTCAGAGGAGAAGCGTCCGCCCACAGACGCACGCGACTGCATGCAGGCTCCGGTGGCTTTAAACAAGTTATTCAAACCTAAAATGTGCCGCAAAGGTAAGAGGGAGGGAGGAGGAAGGAGGCCGCTTGCAATCGGTGACCGCACACGCTCCCTCCCTTAACTGCGGGGACAAGGCCATTCACTGCTCCACGGGGCAGTGGATGGCCTTGTCCCCGTATCCGCAGTGAGCACTTTTTCCCCCTCCACCGTTATGGCTGGTTACCCACGGCTAGCCGTGTTTAACAGCCACCGTGTCATTCTCTACCCCAAATACATGATTTGTATTTGGCGAATAGTGATTTCAATTTGAATATGAATAATGTAATGTAGCTCTACTGTGCTAAATTCTACTGATATAAGCACTTGATCTCTAATTTTGTGTTGTTTCTTTTATTATTTCTTATGTTAAACCTCAAAGTCCATTATTCCTATTCAATATTTGTATTTAGCCAAATTACATTTTTCATTATTTGTATTTGGCCACATAGTAAACTATGCTTTTTGGTATAGCTCTAGGTCTTATTTGTATTTTTCAGGAGGCTCTGTGTATGACAAGGCCTTTGTAAAATATAATGGGAATTTTCCACGTCCCAACTTGGACATCCTAATTCCCTTCTCCACATACTTTCTAAAATTGGGCTCTCGGCAACATAATGGATGACTGCAGACCAATGTGGCTCTCCAGGTCTGCCCAGCAAGGTTGTTAGGATTGTACCTGTAGTGCAGAGTAAGTTATTTTCCCCATTCTTTTGTTTTTGGGGTTGTACCTGGTGCGCAATGTAAGTTACGTTGCTCATGATTTCTTAGAAGAAATGCAAAAGTTATTTAATAGCTGTTTAGAGCTGAAGTGCTCAAGGGTTGTTTTGCTTCCTCTTGCCTTTTAGGGATCCACTGAATATAAATCTCCTATTTGAATTCCTACTCTTCTGATGTCTCCACTACCCCCTTCAGGAGGGCATTGCAGGCATCCACCGTCCTTTCCTTGTAAAAGTATTTCATGATGTTGCTATTGACTCCACCTCTTTGTTTAAAGGCCTGTATCCTATCAATTCTGTCCCTCCTCTCCTCTAGAGCTGTGATTTTCAATTTTTCTTCTGTTTTGACATACCTGACAGTGCTTATAAATGTGATACAGTGAACACTATCCCCCCCCCCTCCCTTTTACAAAATCACAAAAGCGGTTTTTAATGCAGACTGGAGCGCTAAATGCTCTGCACTTTTCCTGACACTCCTAGAGTTCCTATGATTGTTGGGAGCAGCGCAGAGAATTCAGCGCGCCAGCCTGTGCTAAAAAACACTTCTAAATGGGGGTAGAATTCACAACTAAACAAAAACACTCCTACATGTTTCAATCTTGACTGAAACTTTAGTATGAATATGTCTACCATTCAGTTCCATATGATAAAATAATGCACAATACTCCAGTTCCAGATTTCTTACTAGTCATATTCAAATTCTGGTGCCATCTCTATACGTCCACACTGAAATTGTATTAGCTATTTTCTTCTGATTTTTTTTTTGTCAATAATTGTAAACCACATTGAGAGGCAGTATGTGGAATATAAGTGTCATAGCACAAAATCCCTTCACCGTCATATGCTGTGAAGTAATACAAAACAACAAAATTCTACTCTGAAACAGTGGCCTACCCATGGGTGGGCCTGGGTGGGTATAGGGCCACCCATTCTTGGCTCATGCCCACCCCTCAACACTCTTCCGGTGTGGCTACATGGGTCCCCTCGCTTCCTTGGATCAGTACGTGGCCCGGCAACTTCCTCTCTATCTACCTCACCCTGTTCACGAGCAGAAGCAGCAACACACATCTGCTGCCTACGCTGATCTGCACAGGCTTTCCTCTGCACATAGGAAGTGACATCAGTGAGGGTGGGACACAGCCGAGAGAAGCCCTACCGAGGCCAGCACAGGCAACAGATGTGCTTTCCTGCTGCCACTGGTGAATGTGGTGAGGTACACTAGGATAGGGAGTTGCTGAGTCACAAACAGGGGCAAGTACCGGATCCGGGGACGGAGGAGGGGAAAGAGATGCAGGACAAAAGGGGGTGAGTGGTTTTGAAGGCCCACCCATAATAACTGTGGGCTCGCCCAGAATAACCAGTCTGGCTATGCCAAAGTTCCAAAACTATGTAAACTTAAACACACAACAAACAGAACCCATGGACAGCAGACCTGCAACATTTCCAGTTGGGGCTGGCTAGCAACATCTTTCATTGAGGGTAATGTTGAAACAGAAATAAGGACCAGTTAAGGGGATTTCAAGAACCTGACTGACTCTCAGTATCTCTGGTGTCCCCAACAAACTAATTTATATATTCAATTTCTCTCCTGTTCTCTCAGGGGAGCTCAGAACGGTTTACATGAATTTATTCATGTACTCATGCATTTTTCCCTGTCTGCCCTGACGGTCTCACAATCTATCTAATATATCTGAGCCAATGGGGAGATTAAGTGACTTGCCCAGGGTCACAAGGAGCAGCCTGGGTTTGAACCCACAACCGCAGGGTGCTGAGGCTGTAGCTTTAACCACTGCGCCGCACTCTCCCCCTGTGTGTTTATTTGAATTTGATAGAGCATCTTATCTGGTGCACAGTGAAAGCAGTCTACAATCATAGAGACTATATGGCAAAAGAATTACAAATGGCAGATAGGACAGGATGAGTTCAATCACACCTTTATCTTGCACACAGATTAGAAATAAGCACAGTTGATTGTTCAGGAAAGCGCAGGCTTGGTGTCTATACCAAATTTTTTGTGATGTGCCTCCCACCTCTTTGAGGCACACTTGTGTATACTGTACATATTTAAGATCTTCAGTCTCTCTTTATATATCTTCTGGTGGAGACCTGTTACCATTTTAATTCCCATCGTCAACTGTTCTTTTCTGTATCTGTGCCTGACACTGCTGTTAAAAGATAAGCCACAAAGAGAAGCTTCATAACATAATCTGCACTTAATCAACATCTGTATTTATAATTTTCAGCCCCAACTGTTCCCATACAAGCAGGTAGCAGATGTGGTAAAATCCTGCAGGAAGGTGTATGGGTGTGTGTGCACATATTACTTTGTGAACTATGTAAGCTTCCATTTAATTAATGAGTTTTGCCTAAGCATCTATATTTCATGCAGAAATCCTAGGGCAGGATTTCTCAGACCTGTCCTGGTGACCCTGCAGCTAATCGTGTTTTCAGAATATCCACTATAAATTCACATGAGATTAATTTGGAGGTACTGGGTCTCCAATGTATGCAAATTTACCTCCTGCATGTTGATTATGGTTCTCCTGAAAAACCCAGCTGTCTGCAGGGTAATCAGAACAGGCGTGGGAAGGCTTGCCTTATGCATTTCATATCTGATAGATTATCTTAGAGCCAGTGGATGCTCTACTCAGGTGTCATCTTTTCTCATTGCAGAGACCTTGCTAATGGTATCTTGTATCCTAATGCCATTATGTCTCAACATTCTTCACACAAACATATTCATGGGTAATTTTACAAAGCTTTTTCTGTGTCTGAAACCAGTTTTAAAGAAGGAAAATGGCTCTTACAAAATTTGTGTCGGGGCATAAGAGCCAGCTCTGTGGGTGCTTTAGCACCCCTAATATTAAACAAATTCCTTGACTGTGTCCAGAGAGGGATAGTTTCCATTGGGCTTGGCACCCTCAATCATTTTGAAAAGTTGGCTGTTAGGTGTGGAGCTGTACGAAGGGCTGTTGAAAAGTTCTCACCCAACCAACAATGCTGAGGAAGTCTCCATTGAGGGCTATACTCTTAGTCCAGCAATTTTCCACTTTTTTAGTTCTATTTTTTTCTACCGGAACGAATAAAGTGGAAAATCTCTGGACTAAGTGTATGGCCCTCGATGAGGACTGGCCCAACTTTGTTGGTTGGGCTAAGAACTTCTCAGCGGCCCCTCGTATATGTGCAAAAAGTAGGTGCACCAAAAGATGACCCTCTACTTTTCTGTGATCTTGTGTAGGCATTCCCAGCAGTGTAGGGCTGGAGCAGACTTGCAGTGTGAATGCATAGAGTACCTGCACACATTTACACGTATAAATTTGGGAGAGAGTATTTGTGTGCTGGTATGGATCATTGTAAGTGTTTATTTTATAAAGGCAAGTATGGGGAGGGACAATTCTGCCTGTAGAAATTTTTAAGACACAGAATGCACCAATATATTGCAGGAAGAGAAATATGAGCTATTTTTTAATTTTTTTTTTTATTATTTATTTATTGAAATTTTACATAATTCACAAGAATATCCTCTTGTACAAGTAAAACAAGAGAAACAAATTAAACAAACTCGCATTTACTGCTGTCAGGAAAAATTCATTCTTTCTTAGACCACTAACTCAGGAGAGGGAGGAGATGAATATATTGAAGAGATAACAAGCATAAGTAATAACTATAATCTTGAAAGGCTTAACAGTCTTTAACCCCCTCTTTTCTTCCTACTCTTAAACATTCCGGGTAGCAAGATTCTTTAAATCTAAAAAGGTGTGTAGCTGTTCTGGTGCATAGTAGACATATTTAAAACCTTGATGTTTAATCAAACATTTTCATAGATATGCTAATAAGAATGTCGCTCCAAGGGTCAAAGTCTCTACTCTCATTGCTAAGAATAATTTTCTTCGCTCCTGCGTTGTTCTCGTGACGTCTGGAAAAATCCATACTTTCTTTCCCAGAAACATTTGTTGAGGATTTCGGAAATATAAACGCATAATTGCATTCATATCTTGTTCGAAGACAAAAGATATGAACATTGTGGCCCTCTCTGTGGATTCGGAAAGAGTGGTTTCTAATAGTTCAGTAACATTTAGAGCGTCTATTGTCAAACATTTCGCTGCACCTGGGTCGGTTCCTTCAATTTTCTTTTTCGGCAAATAATAAATTCTATTAAGTGGAGGTATATGTTCAGGGGAAAACTTTAATACTTCAATTAAATACCTTTTCTACATATCAATAGGTGTAACCTCCAAGGCCTTCGGAAAGTTCAACAGACGCAAATTCAGGCTTTGGTTGTAATTTTCTATTTGTTCAATTTTTTTACTCAAAATTGTTCTTTCCTTTATCAAATTATAGGTTATAGCTTGAATATTTACCACATTGTCCTTGACTTCTTTTATCTCCGTTGAAAATTCACCTTTAGTTTTTTCCAAGGATTTCCCCAAAGTGTCCACGGTACTTACAAGGCTTGTCAATTCACATGAAGATCTGGCTACGTGGTTGTTTAACCTCTCAAGAGAGTCCCAAATCTTCTCGAGGGTAATCGCCTCCGACTTAGCTGGTTCAGAGCAAGTAACTATAATGGCTCTCACTTCTCCCTGTTCTCCTCCTATTCTCGCGAGTCCGAGCCCCTGATATGGGGTCTCCCCAGCGTTCACTTCCGCAGAGGAAGCCTCCATTCGGGCCATGAGTTGAGCAGGGTGCGGGGGCGGAGCAGGCTCCGGAGGGGAGAGAGAAACCTCCTGCCCGAAATCTCCAGCCGCTCTTCCGGCCGGAGAAAGCTCGAGTCTACCTCCTGGAGTATCGGGGCCAAAAGAAGCCACGGCAAAGTCCAGGATGGAAAGTTGAACGGGGGTAGACATCCGGGCCACAGAGGGCTCAGCATGGACGCTACCCTTCCATTTTGAGTGAGGCATCACAAGGTAGGAGAAAGAAAATTTCCTGGACCGCTGGTGTGATCGCAGGCTTCACGCTGCCGCCATCTTAACTCCTCCCTCAATATTTTTTTTTTATATTTTTGTTTGAACGGGGTATTCAGTTCTCAACTCATTTTGTGGGACTTGCAAAATATGCCTGGTGTTTCTGGGGTTCCGTTACAAGAGCTCATTAATTACTTCATAAACATTATTATATGCATCTGTTTAGCAGAGGTAGCAACAAGAATTTATTAGAGAAGAAACATTGTTAAGACAAGAATGAGGGACATAATCAAAACTTTAAAACGTCCAAAAACCTGCCTAAGTCGGCACTTGACATGTCCTAATAGCAGGGACGTCCAAGAGCCGATAAAACAAACTTTCTGGATGCTTAGCAGCACTTCTAAGCTGTTGTGCATCCAGAGCTAAAAGGGGCGTGTTGGGAGGTGTGTTATGGGCAGGAATCAGGTGGGTTTCTACCTGGACGTCCTGAAGAAATAATCAAAGCTTTTCCAAGACATCCTTTGTGGAACTTACACACTGGGAATTAGACCAAACTAAAACAGGTCTAAGTCCACCAAAGGTGACCAAACTGACAAAATGACCGCTGGAAAGTTTCAGGCATGACCCCCTCCGACAACCCAGAGATGGGGGAAAAACAGCATATTGAGGGCATGCCATCAGCTTATCACAGCAGAGGAATCCCCATCAACTGAGCTGGTTTCAGGGATTCTTGCTGGCTCAGCTGATTAGGATTCCCCCTGCCAGGATCAGCTGAGCTGCAGAATCATACACCCCTCCCCCCAACATTCCCCCTATATCCCCTAACATTTATGGAACCCCCCTCACATCCTTGCCCCCCCCCCCACTTACCATGCAAAGACAAATTAGCAGGAAGGAAGCTCACTCCCTCCTGCCTACAGGACCACGTGTTGAGAATGACGGGCCTTCCCCTCCCACTGCATCCCAAGTTGGCAGCTGTCAGGGGAGGGCTGTAGGGCTCAGCGACTCAGCTGATCCTGGCAGGGAGAATCCCCATCATCGGAGCTGGCATGAATCCCTGAAATCAGCTCAGCTGATGGGGATTCCTCTGTCACGATCAGACCAGGTAATTGGGTATGTTTACAAAACTTCTTTTGTGCGTTTTTCATGTGGACATTTTTATGTTTGGAAATGGCCAAAAAAGATAGACATCCTAAGGACCAAAACGTCTAAATAGGTCATTTTCAAAAATAAATGTGTTCCTTCACTGCTGCTGCTCTGTCTGTTGTCAACGAGTTCTGGTCTCTGGCACAACATTGGTACTGCAAAAACAGGTACTTTCTATATTTTACAAGTCATAACATTGAGCATGAAATTAACTTCCCCCCTCACACACAGAGGCATTTTGATAGGACGTATAAGTCAAATTCGGATGTTTTTGAAAAAAAAAAAAAAGGTCCAGAAATCCAGTACAGAAAATGTCCATTCAAGTGGGTTACAAATAATTAAAATCAAAAGAATAGTGCCATATCTCGAAAGAAAAGAATGAAATTTCTTGTCTCCCATGCATCTTCCCCTGACCCTCGGCTCAGAATAATCAGCAGCTGGACCAACAAATCAGGCAAATGTGGACTCTGGGTATCTGAGCATTTGATAAGAGGACAAGAGAGGGCTCAGGGTTGGGGAGGATTAAGAAGAGGAAGGAGAAGAAGATCTCAATGTGTGTAGGAAGAAAAATGCAAAGAACTGGGTTTTCATGGGGCCCAGAAAAAAAACTAGCCTTCAGTTACAGGTTCAGGTGGATCCAATCCAAGCCTTTGTGACCAATGGGCAGAATAGCATGTCAGCAGACAGATGGCAGGAAGCTGACTTTGGAACACCTTGTGCAAGCCAGGTTGGCTGCAGGCTGAGGACCCTCAAAGTCATTTCCTTTGCTGATAAATCAATGCTTTCACTGCTGCCTCATCCTCTTTTGGACTTTAGTGGCTTTACGATTTGACTCTTCTGCTGAGAGTCACCTGCACCCCTCCCCAAATGCAGCTAAAGAGAAATGCTCAGTTGCACTGGCTCCAGCTTCTCCCATGGGCTTGTGGAGCCAGCACTTTCAATTGCAGTGCTCAGGTGAACTTACTCTTTAGTCAGGCTCAACTACTTCAGCTCCCTCCCCTGTGGCTTGTGAAATCTTGCTCGTGTTGCATTTCCTCGGGGAGGTAAAGTTGTGTCACAGAAGAGTTATGCACAAATTAAGCATTGTGCAGAATTCCCCTAGCAGTAAGATATATAAGGCTTCGTGTCAAACACATGTGCATTCCTGGATCAGGCAAGAAGCATTATTTATGGAAGTGCCTGGGTTCTCAGTATGGGTTTTTAAATTTCTTTTCTGGGCCACACACACAGCAGGAGCTGCCTGGCATAAAATGCTTATAAAAGTTATAAATGAATATGAATGTTGCATGGCCAATGTGCAGAGTGCCACAGCTCTACCAGTGCTCTGACTGTAGTGTACCACGCTTGCTATTCATTGTGTTACGGTGGTGGGCTGATTGGATCTGTCTTGAGGACTTACTGCCCAAAGAGTCTTTGTTTCTTGAGTCATTATTGTTTGTGTTTCAAAAGAATATCTGCATAGAATTTTAAAATTTTGTTTAACCCCTACTGATTTGATTTATCTTGTTTAGAAGTAAGGGCCCTGATTTCTGTTAAGAAATTTACATTTTATGGCTCAGGGAGAGAAGTCAGATGTGCAACTTGTGCTTTTAAATTAGAGCCTTAGGACTGCTGCGATAAGTCTGCTTGAGCTGTTGACCTTAGATGCCTCAAACGACAAAAATATATATATTTTTTTTAAAAAAGCATAAAGAGGGAGGATGATTAATTCATTGAACTATGGATCCTGCATCCTGATATTATTCATCAAATTAAATTACTATTCAGAGTTCCTTAATTTTACAATAAATGCTTAGTTTAAAAAAAAAAAGTTTTGAAAATTGTGCTTTGAATACAAATATTTACCTGCTGCAATAATTAGAAAACTGTTTCCTGTTATTATTTAATGAACTGGAAATAGATAATGCAGAGTTTGGTTTCTCCCATTGTCCTGTAGGAACACTGTGCTCACCCAACCTTGATAACTTAGAATCAGCATTAATTGAATAGTTACAGTTGCAATTTTTCTAATGTTTTCCCATGCCTGAAACATTCCAAGTTAATGCATACTAATGACTGCCCATTTCAAATACTGAGATTTTTTGGATTGAAACCTAAGATACTTATCCATGGCAATATTACTTCCTATGTTTTAAATATTACACTGGCCAACACTCGTTTTGGTGCCTCAAATGTTAGACCTGTTTCTGGATATATTTGACTTGCTGATTCCAAAAGTGGCACCAGTTTTCTCCTATCAGCTCTAGTTTTTGAGATACAGAGTAGAGGTCTGCACAGGAATGGGGATCGGGGGAATCCAACGGATCCTGCGGGAATCCCCCCATACCCACGGGACTCCCACGGGGACCCCCCTCTAGCCAACGGGACTCCCACGGGGATGGAAGGCTTTGGAAGCAGGGTTCGTCCATATAATATAATGGACACGTCAGCCTTAGTAAAAGAGGAGGTTTATAAGTGAATTACCTGAACAGAAAACAAAAAAAGGGTTCCACCAAAGAGATTCCACAAGGAAAACAGCAGTGCAAACACAAAAGAAACTGTGGAATTGATGATCCTGTCAGAAGTAATTGCTGCTTTTTATGGGGACGGGCGGGGATGGAGGCAATTTCTTGCACGGATGGGTGGGGATGGAGAGGATCCTGGCAGGGACGGATGGGGATGGGTGGGATTTCTGTCCCCGTGCAACTCTCTAATACAGAACATGTGCCATATACCACTCTTCGCTCTGCTCACCCATTAAAAAAATCAGGATATTTTAATGTAATGTTTAAATTAGTATTTTTTTAAGCATGAACATAAGAACATAAGCAGTGCCTCCGCCGGGTCAGACCACTCCCGCGGCGGCCCAGACTGGTCACGACCTGTCTGTATCACCAGAAGAGGCTCCCTTGCCACCTTGGTTTCTCATTTAAATCCTGTCTTCCTATCGAAGTCCTAACCTTCCGGTCTTGCACATGCACGACCTGGTTTGGTTTCTATACTCATTACTTGATTAGCTTTCTATACTTGTGTTACATCCCAGCTCCTCCCTCAGTATCCCACGATCCCTTTATCCTTCAGGAATCCGTCCAATCCCTGTTTGAATCCCTGTACCGTACTCTGCCTGATCACTTCCTCCGGTAGCGCATGCCAAGTGTCCACGACCCTTTGGGTGAAAAAAAACTTCCTTGCATTTGTTTTGAACCTATCTCCCTTCAGTTTCTCCGAATGCCCCCTCGTATTTGCTGTCCCTTTCAGTCTGAAGAATCTGTCCCTATCCACCCTCTCTATGCCCCTCATGATCTTGAAGGTCTCTATCATATCTTCCCTGAGCCTCCTCTTCTCCAGAGAGAAAAGCCCCAGCCTATCCAACCTCTCGGCGTATGGGCAGTGAAGGAAATATATTAAAAATTAAAAGAAAAGTTTACAACATGAAAATCTACTTATTTCATACCAAAAGTACAAGTTTATGATACAAACTTTCCAGTCATTCGATACACAAGAAGCTCCTTTTGGAAGACTTCTGAGACTTTCATCTTGCTCTTCACTTGTCACCAAAGTTTTCTGGAAAGCGATCTAAGTGACTGTGCAGATAATAGACTTTTAACACTCATTTTACAGCCAAATCTACTAATTGTGTGTAGTTGTCTGCCTTCTTGTTGCCAGAAAGTTTTTCAAAACAAGAACAAATGAAGACCAGACACATGATTCGATTTCATTCATTGATGCTATTTATAAGTTGTCTGTTCTGTGGGCCATCAAAAATGCCTGCCTTCAGTTTTTCCATGGTAAGTCCAGGTAACATATGCGCTATGAGGGGCATTTTCAATAGGACATATAAGGCTGAGGTTGGACATTTGAAGCAGGATGTCCACAAACCCAGGAGAAAAAAATGTCCATTTTCAAAGCTGCCAGATGTCTTATCTTTTATTTTTGAAAATGACCTAAGTATAAGTTTTGGTCCTTAGGACATTTACCTTTTTTGTCCATTTTCAAAAATAAAAACGTCCATGTGAAAAACACACAAAAGCAAGTTTTGTAGACATACCCAACTACCTTGTCTTATCACAGCAGAGAAATCCCCATCAGCTGAGCCAGTTTCGGGGATTCCTGCAGACTCAGCTGAAGGAGATTCCTCTTGCCAGGATTTATGGAGCTATATTTCAGAGGATTGCACATATGCATTCCATTTTTGTTAGAGGATTGGTGAAGAACAAAATCTAGTAAATACTTTTCAGACTGCTGAGGCAGGCCCAGTTGGGGCTGAAACATGATCGTGTTGAGTCTGGTAACACTGTTAGTGGCATCGTAAGGCACCTACCTAGGCTCAATTCACAATAAAGATAGGTGCCAGAAATGTTGCCCCAGAAAACCCTGTCCGACATTTCTGGTTCCTATCTTTCACAGAAGCACAATTCAGTATATGGCGCCATTGCGTGATTGATACGTGATTGGTGGCTGCTTTTTTAGACAGTTGTCAATATCAGTGCTATATAGAGAATCCGGGCCCCTGAGACCATGCGGTAGGAGCCTCTTCTATTATGGTACCTGGGTACCCAGATGCCATTGTACAGTAGAATACAAGTGTAGACACATGCAGTTGTATAGAGTGGTGGATGAGTGGGTGGATAAATGCTATGGGTCACATGTAACTTATAGTAATCTGTAAGTTACATGTATATGTAGAAACCCTCCACCTATGCTTTTTCTTGTATACATTCCTCCACCCACCTTGCAGAATATCATTTGGGCACCCTGCTGGCATTTTTGTGGGTAAGTTCTAATATTCAAAACATTTATGCACAGAAAGAGCATATACGTGCAGGCACGTAGAAGCCATTCGAGAGGTTAATTTTATAAGGGGGCTTTAAGTACACTTTACTGTGCTTTATGTGTACGTTATGAGGTAACGTGTGCATCTACTTTGGTGTATTTTAGATATAAATGAAACAAAAAAAGCATTCTTTGAGGCATTCCAGACCTGACCCTGAGCTTGACACACTCCAAAAACCTGGACAAACAGCTTTAAAAAAAAACAACAAACAAACCATCCATCACCTGAACAGTGCTCCCAAAAGTGGACATGTCCAGGTTTTTCCGGACTTCTGATAACCCTAGTTGGAAGGGCCCACCCAAGTTACTTTGGGCCCAACCAAAATACTAGGTTTTGCTATGCCACTGGGCTGGTCCTTTAAAAAGATATTGTCTGCAGCTTATTTGTTGATTTTTATTTCTCCATATCTGATGGCACACCAGCTTAGTAGCCAAATAACCATATTGAGCCATTTTAAAAAAGCTAATGAAGTAGTAATCTCTTTCTGCAAAATCTGACCGAGTTTAACTCAGCAGCAGGAGCTCAAATTAAAGATCCTCAAGCATAATATTTGCGGTCGGGGGGGGGGGGGACGACACCTCCTAGAGCATGGGAATCCACTTCAGAAGACACTGGGGCAGTTCAAAATGGCCTCCCTTCCCTGATCCCCCTTCACTGCAGGGGTTCCTTGGATAGAATTTCCTCCCCTGGTTTGCATCAAGTGCCATCTGTCTCATCATCACGCATGTCCAATATTACTATCTATTGTTCTGTCATTAGCACACATGCCTTAAGTGACTGTGACTTCATGCAGTGGCGTACCTAGCATATATTACACTCGGGGCCCATCATATTTTGGACCCCCCCATCTGTACGAAAAACATGATTTTTAGTAACAAGCCACACGTCACACATGAGTACCTAGGAAAAGGCAGCATCTTACATACTGCAGTGAGCAGTACATCAATACACCCATTGTAAAACTAAACAAGCAAGACTAGTATAGATCAATCCTACAACGTCAATCCTAACAGAAAACCATGTCTTTCGAACACACAGAACACAGAAAACACCTTCGCCTAGTATGGAATATGTCATCACAAACTAACCCCTCCCCCTTATACAAAACTGTAGTGTGGATTTTAGCCACGGTGGTAACAGCTCTGACGCTCATAGAATTCTGAGCATCAGAGCTGCTACCACCACGGCTGGCGCTAAAAAATGCTCCACCGTTTTGTAAAAAGGGGAATAAAATAGAAATACATAGACAAAGGTTAAATTGAACCTGCAAGAAGCTGCACTATCCCCCCGATATGTTTTAAAAAGATAAGTGCTTTAATGTCATACTATAAGTTTAAAAAGTGTGCAGTAATGTTTAAGAGATTTTTTTCAAAATTTCAAAATATGGACTAATGAAGGAAGGAGGTTCATGCATTATGTTATGCTGAATAGTAAACCTTGTAATAATAATAATAATAATAATAACAGCTTATATACCGCAATACCGTGAAGTTCTATGTGGTTTACAAAGATTAAGCAAAGGTACAAATTGATTGACTTTAAGAGGGGAGGAAGAAAGAGGGTTAATAGGAAAGGAAATCCATAAGACCTGGAATAAAAAAAATAAAAATAAAAAAAAGACAGTGACAAAAGGACAATTCATTTTCACGATGAGAGAACCAGTTTGTGCCAAGACTAAACTTGTATACCTCTGATGGTCTAAAAATTAATTTAAAAACTTATTTATGGAATGTGGTATATGCACTGTTTGGTTTGATTGGTCTATCTATATGTTAGCCACGTGGGATCTCTTAGGGAGAGGAGATAGTGGATGCTGTGGATGGGCCATTTGGCCATTATGTTTCTGTTTCTAGAGCCTAAATTATAGAATTGTCCCTGTAATGCTCAAAGTTAAGGCATAACTCCTTTGAACAGTGGCTTAGTGTTTATTTCCTCATATAGACTGCCACACATGATGCTCTTTGATTTGATAACCACTTTATCATTTTAGTACATCATAAATTTTTTTATATCTTGCTAAGGGTTGCTCAGGAAGTTTAGTTGTTTATGGGGACATCTTAATTAACTGTGGTTCTCAAAGGATAAGAGGAACACAAACAGAAGCCATTGTAAAGTAATTGTGTAGCTCTCTTGACTTCAGTATTGTACTTCAAGGCCAAAAGGGAAAGACCCTCAAAGCTGATTTCATGGTGCCTTTTGATAGTGCAATATTCTGTTGCTTTATTTCAGCCTGCCTGTTCTAACAGTATAATAGATAGCAATATTGTTATGTGATATTCTACCATTTCCTCAGCTCACGTGAACCAAAGAAAAGAGTGAGGATTATATTAACTGAAGACCTCATAGTACCAGAAGACTGGAGGGTGGCCAACATAATGCCAATTTTTTTTTTTAACAAAAGGGTTTCAGAGGTGATCGGGAAATTCTAGACCAGTGAGTCTGATGTCAATGCCAGCCAAAATGATAGAGACTATTATAAACAGAATGACAGAACATATACATTAGCATGGATTAATAAGAGAAAGCCAACATGGATTTAGTCTAGGGAAATCTTGCCTCACCAATCTCCTGCATTTCTTTGAAAGAATGAGGAAATTAGAGTCAAGGGATAGGAAGTAATGTCCTATTATGGATTAAAAACTGGTTGAAAGAAAACAGAGAAAGTTTAAATGGTCAATATTCTCAATGGAGAAGGGTAAATAGTGTTCAAAAATCACTCTAAATGACTCCTACACAGCTGAAATATATAACAAAAGCTGTGAAACAAGTAGTGAAACAGCAGTAGTAAACTAGTGCACTCAGTGGAAAGGAGGAAGAGCCTCAGAGCCCTGTCGGAGAAATGCCCTTCTCTAACTAGAGAAAGCAGATCACGTCTTCGGCACAAAAACCTCCTTCCTCGCCAGAGTTACAGCAATTAACTATACACTGTTAGTACCAGTCCACTTTGTTAGTAGCATTAAACAATCCAAAAACAGAGTTAGTGTACAGAGAAAACAAAAAGGTTTACTTAATAAACTTATCTTTGTAGCCTGTTCAAGCTCAGAGCATGTCCATCCTCGTGCACTTGGAGAACTTTTGTTGAAATGCAGTTAAGCAATCATGTAAAAGATTTCCAACTCTTTAGATGGCTTTCAACATAAATCTGCCTTTCGTAAGTTAGGTCTTAATATTGGTGACTTAACTAGTATTCTTTATATTGTTACTTATTCTATAAAGTTTCATAATTCTGGTTATTGTGTATCCAACTTTTATCATTTTCTTATTAATCAACTTCCTTCTGCTTGTATTGAGATTCATAAACGTTGGGAATCTGACTTTCAACGGAACATTTCTGGTAGGTGAATGGGAGCCCTTAAGTAAAATGATCTTTAAAACATTTAGATCTGCTTCATTAACTCGGTCCATTTTTTTAATTTTTTATTTCATAGATCTATTTGGACTCCCCTCAGGCCTTATTATATTAATCCTGCTCTATGTAAAAATTGTTGGACATGCAATTCACATATTGGTACCCTTAAACATTTGCTCTTTGATTGTTTAAGGATTATTGGTCTAATGTTTGGGCAAGAAAATATACTATATAATATCTCAGTGGATCTGCATTATATGTTTATTTTTATGAAATCATTATGTTTTCAACTTAGTAAATCAGATCTTTACTTGTAGATATGTTACTGTCTTTAGCTTTAAAAGTTATGGGACTCATAATCGAAAGAGAAAAATGTCCAAAAACCAGCCTAAGTTGGCACTTGGACGATCATCAGTCAAAAACGTCCAAGTGCCGATAATAAAACCGGGTTTTGGACGTATTTAAAAACGACCTAGGCCTTCACAATGCCGCTGAGCGACCATAGCTAAACAGGGCATTTCAGGAGGAGTGTCGAGGGTGGGATCTGGGCGGGACGTGGACAGGCTTAGACTTAGTTGTACTGCATGTATAACCGAACGTTTTACAACAGAGCCTAGACGGTCTAAGTCACAAAAACCCACCTAAAGTCACCAGCACTGCAGACACAAACTACAGACCCCTACACACTACCCCAGTGATTACCGACCCCCCCCCCCATAAAAATCATAATCACACCTTTAAAATTCAGCCTCCACACCATCATCACCTGGCAGCCTGGCTCACTGCATTGCTAGTTAAACATGTGCACTCCCCTAAAAAAAACAAACAACAACCCCAAACACTTTTCTACTTCCCTATAAGTGACTTCTGCAGCTATAAGAGCTATTGGGGTGGTAGATAGGTGGGTCTAGGGGATTTTGGAGATGGTTGGGGGGGGCTGTAGTGAGATGAAGACATGGCACCCTTTTTGTAAAGTTCACAGCAGTGCCCTGTAAGGAACCCCACTATTTAGGTGCCATGTCTGGTTGTCCAGTCCATCACTTTGTAGACCCCTCCCACGTCCAAAAGGTCTTTTTCTAGGCATTTTTGCCTTGGACAAAAAGTTGGATGAAAACGTGGTATAAAGATGGACGATTTAGCATCTTGGACGATCAGATCAGCAGGACATATAGTTAGACGATTTTCGAAACGGAAAATAATTTGGACGTATTTTTCAAAAATGTGTCCTAAGCTGTTTTTTACTTTGGACAACTTGCGACTTGGACGAAAATGGACTTAGACGTTCCTTTCGATTATGTCCCTCCACGTTAATATCTATGGTATAATGTTATATTATTACACTGTTGTGACTCAAAATTTCAATTTAAAAAAAACCCTTTAGATTAGAATTTTAAAAAGTTATATTAATATCTTTGAAAAATCTAAATTATAATCTTTTATCAAAGATTTAAAATTAAGCATTGACTTAGCTATTTTTCATATCTGTATGTGATACAAACCATATTCCACCATCTATTATAATTATGGGCCTCTTCTATCAAACTGTCCTAGCAGTTTTTAGCACAGTGAGCCATGCTGAATGGCCCGCGCTGCTCCTGATGCTTATAGAGTTCCTGTGAGCGTCGGGAGCAGCGTGGGCCATTCAGCGCGGCTCTCTGTGCTAAAATCTTCTAGCGCAGTTTGATAGAAGAGGCCCATAATTATAATAGATGGTGGAATATGGTTTGTATCACATACAGATATGAAAAATAGCTAAGTCAATGCTTAATTTTAAATCTTTGATAAAACAGAATGCTAGAACATATTTAAATACTTCCTTATAGATAACATAAGTTGTTTTTGCTTCTTGGAGTCACTATTCCACCCCCCCTGTAGTGTGTTTTTTAGTGCTGGCTGCGGCAATAACAGCTCCGACGCTCATAAGAATTCTATGAGCATCAGAACTGTTACCACCATGGCCGGCGTTAAAAACCACGCTATGGTTTTGTAGAAAGGGGGGGGGGGTATATTATATTTTACTATGCTGCTTGGATAATACGAGTGTAAAACTCTTCTTTGTTCACTTGTTTAGATATTTTATGAATTTTTTAAAAAAGTTTATTAATAAAAATGCTGGGAGTAAAAACTAACTTCCTGCTCTCTTCGGCTGTCACTTAGGTTTGCCAAAGTAATATAATAAGAGCTGAGGAACAATAATGTTGGACACAGGTTTTCCACAATTTTGAAAATGATGCTAAAAAGTCAAACCAAATCAAGAAGGCAGCTGGGTTGCAGGAACTGATCTGGGAGACATTCTTTTTTTTTTTTTTTTTTTTAACCATATTTGTTACTGATAAGGCAAAAGTGACTTAACACTGGGTCCTTTGGGGAAAGAAATGTGTGGGGAATATTTTTTACCCTGCCTCCCTTTCTCTCTCTGTATTTCATGTGAACTTTGGCAGAAAAAATCTGACAAGCAGCTTCTTCATATTTTATTATGTTCCTGTCTGGCAGAATCTCTGTCAGGCAAAAACCTTGTCAGCGGAAAATCTGTCGTCGGATCAGAAGAGACAAAAACAGGTGTCACACAGGCAGTCAAAACTGAAGGCAGAGAAAAGATTAGGCTAAAGAGAGAAAGGCAGACAATTACATTAATGCCATTGCTTTTATCTTATAGTTCTGTGTTATTATCTCGGGGTGCTGAGTGCGCAATTGCCTTAAATAAAAGTAGACAGGAGACAAGGGGGGGAAACTTGATCATTATTAACTGAAGAGGCAATGTGTCAAAGCTGGATGGGGTTCAAAGTTTCTGTAGAGGAAATTTTTTTTTTTATTTACAGATAGCAACATCTGCAAACAAACTACAGTTCTGCTTTCAGCTACATAAACATAGGAACAATCTAAAATTGTTATGTTGGAAAAGGTCCAGAGAGAGGGAGAAAAGAAAAATGAGAGAGTTCATTTAGAAGGCTATTTTCTTAAAATAGTAGCAACTATATATAGATAGATATACACCCACACCCACATGAAATTGTCAGCAGCATTTTTCATGGGTTGCTAAATTTTGATAACAAGTTAAACTTGTAACAGTTTCTTTTTAAAAGTATTTCATTTGAAGATATCATGGGTACACGAACACTCATATAAGAAAACAAAACATTTTAATTCCATAATATGTTTTCATCTATTTGGTGGGGGTGGGGGGGGGGGAGAAATGATTGTTTTATGTATTAATTGTGTATTTAAAGTGCCTTCTTCGTAGTGTTTATGTCTAAATTTATTGTATGGCACTGACAAAGTTTGAAAATTAATAAAGATTAAAAAAAAAAAAACCCCAACAAAAAACAGCCCACGTCAAGGGACATGAATGAGATAATTAATAAAACTAACAAATAATCCAGATAATACATTGTGAACCTGCCGGTGCCGGGTTTTCCAGATGACCACCGACCAGGGTTCAGCAAAGACCGATTTAGACGTGCCTTCAACGGAAATTGAAGATCCTGCTGGTTCTTATCAATATAAAACAAAACAAACGTCAGGACCAATAAAGGTTTTCAAAAGTATTTGAGTCCAACTTTATTCCTGCGATAGCGGACAGCTATAGTGCAGTCTTTGCATTCAAACGCAAACATAAAAACTGGGCTTACAAAAATTACCGCCCACACCTTTCTTGCAGGTAAGTTCAAAAAATAATGTCTCTTTTGTAGCCTGGCCCTGATAGTTTCACAGTTCATAAAGGGCAACCTAAGGTTACCAAAATTACTCAGTCTTTACACTGGTTCTTTACGATGGGTTTGTTAAACACAGTTAGCAATTGCTGCCTAGGCCTGGGTTTTAGCCGGCCTTTCCCAGCCAACTTAACAACTAGCTGGTGGGGGAGGGGAGTAGCTGAATCCACTAATTTAAAGACTGCCAAAAATTGGCCCCACAATCCCTCCCTGAGGATCTTGTGTGGATTCTTCCCCACTACTACCCCTTTCTCCCGGGCAGCCACAAAGTCCCATCCAAACAGAGAAGAAAAATAAAAGTCCAAATGTTCAAACAAGAAAAACACTTTCTTCACTGTCACCAGCACTAAGACACACCTGCAGCTGTGAGCATAGCACTGTTCACACTGCCTGCCCTTGCCTTGTGCTTCCAGACAGCTTAAACAAAAAAACCAGATTCAGTAGCCACCAAAAACCACAAAGAAATCAAACTTAGCTTTGGTCCATGAAGATTGCTTCTGGTTCCAGGGAAGTGTCCATGAGTTCTAGGGCATCCTGGCTGGCTGGCTGGTTGGTCTCAGGGACAGAGGTAACATCTGCCATCTCAATATCCTGAATCTGAGAGGGTTCAGGAGCCCAGTCCCTTGAGCCTCCTTCCTGGGCTGTCCCAGGCCAGACTGACTTGCTTTTCCTTAGTTCAGCCTCTAAGTTCCTGAGCTGGCTACGCCCTAACCTGAAAGGGGGAGGGACAATCTGCTGCTTCTGCTGGGCTTTCTGATTAGCTCTAATTGGGTCCAGCAGTTGTGTCTTAGCTGTGCTGTGTGCCTGCCTCCTAGGCTGTTCTTTCTTTAAAGGCACCTCCTGCTGCACCAGGCTATTCCCACTATCATCTTCCCCTCCCCAGGGCCCTGTAACCTTGTGGTTCAATGGGAACTCAGGTCTTATCTGTTTATCTGTATTCAGCCTGTCACTCTGGTTAGCCCTTATCAAGGTAAGTTTAGGGGTAGGCGCAGCCTTCCCTAGCACAAGCCGGGCTTTAGGGCTAGGGTTGTGACAACATCTATTAACATCCTACAAGTGAATTATTTCTCTTCACTACATATCTAACTGTTCTGGCTCAAATAAGCAAGAAATGTAATAACTTTGGAGGACTGTTTTTATAATTACATTTTCACCAATGACTGGAGGTCTTTTGATATTTTTTTTTTTTTTTTAGACCTCACTTTTTGTGTGTGTGTGTTTTTGGGTTTTTTTTCTGTGCATACTGTCGTGAGGATTTCTGTCTTTCCTTTTTTCTTATAACATTTGGAGGGAAATTTTTAAAAGAAAGTGGCCTCCAAAACTACAACTCTAGAAATATTGGGAAAGTTCCCCCATCCCACAAAACAGAAAATCTTAACGAGAAGGTGACCAATAGAGTGGCTTGAAATATGTTTTCCTGAGTAGTTTCCAAAAATTGACAATACATCAGGGACCAGAAAATCTTGGACCTGACAAACTACTTTCAAGGGTAAGTAATAACATTTAGGGCTCCTTTTGCGAAGGCACGTTAGGGCCTTAACGCGCGGAATAGTGCGTGCTGAAATGCCTCGCACGCTAGCCGCTACCACCTCCTCTTGAGCAGGTGGTAGTTTTTCAGCTAGTGTGCACGGTAGCGTGCGCTAATCCGGTGCGTGTGCTAAAAACGCTAGCGCACCTTCATAAGAGGAGTCAGTGATAGCAACTGAGCCAGCATTAGATAACAATAGAATCTCTTAAACATGGAACAGTTTTTCTCTAATGGTGTGTCTTATCAACACACTTTAATTTTCAAAACCAACTATTAAGAAGCTCTTTTACATATGCAAATTGTAAATTAGAAGATCATCACTGGCACACTTTTTGGTAGAGTGGTAAGTCTGAGTTTTGAATGAAGGAAAGTGCCAAAATGTTGCAAGACACATTATTTGGTTTTGTTTCTTTTATTTTATACAATCAAATTTATATTTGTAATGTGTGAAATGTTGTTTTCTTTATTGGTTAAACAAAGTAAAACAGTTGGTATTAATCTAGCCCCTAAAAAGACCTGGATAGACTTCTCTAAATCTACTGGAAGTGGTAGGTAAAAAGACAGGATATAACCTTCTTCCTAAATAAGGGGCCCTTTTATTAAGGCATGCTAACTGATTTAGCGTGCACTAAATTGGTTAGTGCACCTTAATCAAAGGACTCCCTTATTTAGCATCTGCTCTTTTAGCAGCTTTCAAAGTGGGAATAGTCAAATGGATGGTAAATTCATCACAGTTTTCTTAGGTTGAGAGACCAAATAGGCACCTATTTTGAGGCTGTTTTGCAAAGACACATACCCCCGTAATTCTAAAAAAAAAAAAATTGGATCCAAACTTTACACTTAGTGAACAAAGTTGGGTGCCCAATTTATAGAAAGGAAAAAAAAAAAGGTCAGTTGCACGCACAACTTAATTTAATAATTGGCTTAAATTTGTGTTAATTGGCAAAAAGGGGCAGTTGCATGAGCAGCTAATCTTTGTCATTATTCTAAAAGCTGTGCTTGCAATCATGTGCAACTTCTAGGGGGAGTGGCCACGGGAAGGACATGAGTGGGTCAGGAGTGTGCCTAGGAGTTCACATGTTATAGAATACTAGTGGTTATGCAACTAACTGCCAACAGGTAGGTGCAAGCCCTGAATCACACTGGAATGAAATAGATAACTCATTACTATCCTTCCCCATCCCCGACCAAGACTTCCTGGACCATTGGAAAATGATCAATGAACAAATCCTGAACAAACTAGCCCCACTCGAATGCAGCAAAAGAATCCAAAGATCATCATCAGAGTAGTGGTTCGATTGGAACCAACTGCCACCTACACTACAATCTTGTGACAACTACCCCAGATTCAGAAAACTCTTTTTTTTTTAAGTTCAATATTTTTTTATTGATGAAAATTTGAATAAAATACATTTTATACCAAACAAAATCTTGACCAATAATGAGTGGACAGATCACACAAATCTGTCAAAACATAGAAAACAAAACACAACAGATGACAGCCCATAATATTTCAATTTAACAGCAATTTATCTAGGGTAAGTATTAAGTATACCAATAGGAAAAAAGGAACGAACCTTAAATGGAAGTATCATTAAGAATCACAAAACTTGGTTAAAGGTACTCAAATTCTATCATAAGTGTCAACATGACCACATTTTTCAGCATAAGTGCATTCAAATTTAGCAATTGCACAAATATTATTCCACCACAAGTTGTATGAAAGGTTATAGCTATTTTTCCAATTAGTCAATATAGTTTTGAGTGTAATAAGTAGAAGACACCTAAGAAGTTTACCTAGGTCTCTATTAATTTTCAGCGTCAGTCCATGTTGCTTTTAAATTAACCGAATTCTGGAATGCTTTACCGCTTACATTAAGAAGTTTAGGTTCTTTTGCTTTGTTCCGGAAAGTTCTGAAAACTTTTTTGTTTGCTAAACATATTAGAAATTAACTATTTCAGTCTACTTTTTCTTGTCAAATTTATGTATTATGTTTTACATTATTATAAACCGAGTCAAGCTCCTCTTCTAAATCTAAATCTAAACCTTAGGTTTGTATACCGCATCATCTCTACATTCGTAAAGCTCGACACGGTTAACAAGAGTTAGGGTAGAAAGGAACTCCAGTGGAGGGAAGAGGCAAAATGAAGAGAAACTTTAGAAGACTAGAATAACCAGAGAGGGAGGAGGAGTTACATTTTTGAGAATAACCAGGTTTTCAGATGTTTGGTTGTATATACAATAATAGCCAATGATATGTCTTCTTCAATTCCAGTAATGGATCTGATTGTTATCCATTCCATACTTTTTTCCAATAATCCATTATAGGAGGACACTGAAAGATCATATGGTCTAGGGTGCCCACATCGGTTTTATAAGACCAACAACAGTTAGAACTGGCCTCTGGTAACTTGGACAATTTATAAGGTGTCCAAAACACTCTGTTCAACAAAAAGTATGCTGATTGAGAAATATTAGCTTAGTGCAAAAAGTGTGTTGATTCAATCCAAATTTTTCCCCATTCATTCTCATCAATATGTTTTCCAGTGTCTTTTATCCAAATGTCTTTAACTGTATTAGACCCAGCAAATTTCTCCTTAATGATGAATTTGTACCAAGAGGCTGCTTTGCCCTTATGTCTAAGTTCGATTTGGTCATGAAGTGAGGCCAATGTGGGCTTCTTCTCACGGAGTGAAGAAATATCGAGAAGAGCCTTAGCTGAGTTGCATAATTGTAGTCATTTATCCTGTTACGATATCGGTAGACCATATGTCTCTTGTAATTGTTTGAAAGGAATCCAGGTATTATTATCATACAGTTGTCGTAATGACCATATGCCTGCAGTCCGCCAGATGGGCCAATTAATTTGTTTCCCTTGAATTAATATCTTGGGGTTATTCCACACACAAATATAAGTAGTCTCATTCCAATGCGCTTCTGTTAACTTGCCCAATTCCTGAATTGCTAGTTTGGTGGAGTGAGTCAGCTCGCTGCATTTAGTTGAAGTTGGGCTGCTCGTGAAGGCAGCCGAGAGCAGGTCACAGTTGCTCATGGAAGACTTCTCTAAAAGTAGCCAGGGAGGTGACTCCATAACAGTTTGATCAGCGAGCCAAAGTGATCTGTGTCTTGTGATGAATGCTGTATGATAATTGTAAAAGCTTGGGAATCTTACGCCACCTTTCAGCTTTTTTAGGCTTATATGTGGGGTGGAGTTGTTCCAGAGAAACTTAGTTAATAGCGAATCCATTTTTTTTTTTTGTATGCTGAAGGCAATAAATACACAGGTAACATACTAAGGACATGGTACACTATTGGAGCCAGTGTCAAAGCAAAAACCAGGAGATAAACCTCCACACACACAATCATAACCAACAGTGGAGGTTCGAGAACGATGGTGTGCAATTTTATTCAACAAATCAAAGTCTTGTGCGGTGGCTCGACACATACGTGTTTCGGCCAATATGGACTGCTTCAGGAGCCTTTGTAACTCATGATCACAATTGCTCATATAATTAAGAAACTGAAGATTCAAAGACACTCAGGAAATAAATCGTAGAAGTACAGAAGCTCACTGCACACGCCAATTCGTCGGCAGACATATCTTTGTTTAAAAGTGGATTGTCAGCAGCCGTCAGAGTAGAATGCGGTAAGTGTTCTAAGAACAGATTCATAACAGACGTGGCTCCAACTTCTGTATTGTATAAGTGACTGTAGTAAATCTGAAATTGTTCCAGTCTGTCCGAATGGTCAGTTAAGACAAGGTTATCCTCAGTTTTAATGGCAGAGATATCAGTTTGATCTCGCCTGCCTTTCAGGTAACTAGCTAAGCCATGTCCGCATTTGTTAGCATCCATGTAATAGTTGGGCTGCTGTGTTGCTGAGCATAACATTATATTTATATTTTAGGGTTTGTAATTGTTGTAAAATCTGCATATTAGAAGTACAACTGCTATACTGGGTTTCTAGAACCTTAATTTCTGTTTCCAGACCCAGCAGCTCAGCTTTAGTCTGCTTTTTCTGGTGGGCAGCATAAATTTGTCCCACAATAATATCCAAGTGTTGTCCCCAGGTTTGTTCAGGTCAAAATATTCTCTAATGGCTTTAGAAATAAGCACTATAAAGTTTTCATCTTATAGTAGGCTATTATTAAATTGCCACTGACTATGAGGCAAAGGCTTTCCTATGTTAGAAAATGTTAGCAAAACAGGGGCATGGTCTGACACACTAATTTCTTTGATAGTAGAAGCAGACATGTTGCAAAATGGTAGGCTAACCAGGAAATAATCAATCCGGGAGTAGGAGTTGTGTGCTGCTGAGTAAAAAGTGTAATCTAAGTCAGCTTCAAGCATAATTTTCCACCTATCTGTCAGTTTGAATTGGGTGATGATATGCTGTACCTTATTCCAGGCCTTAGCTTTTTTTATATGCGCATGAGGATTATTGTAACGCAGTTTATCTGGGCATTAAGCAGAGCAGTCTAAAACGACTTCAGTTAATACAGAATACTGCAGCTAAGCTCATTTTGGGGGAAACGAAAGTATGATCATGTTTCCCCTTTGTTGATAAAACTTCACTGGCTCCCAGTTCGCTTTAGGATCCAGTTTAAATGCACATGCATAATCTTCAAGCTTCTCTATGGAATATTTGATCCTTTTGTCCCCTTATGTTGGAATATCCTTAGACTTTGCCATTTGAGAAACACACAAAGATATAAGTTAACCTTCCCTTCCTTTAAGGGAATTAAATCTGCTGGGAAGCTCAGTCGATCTTTTGTTTTCAAGTTTGTAGAGATCTGGAATGAACTTCTTGACTCCATTAGGCTTTTAGGCCAGCTGCAATTATTTCGTAAATTCGTGAAAACTTTGTTTTTCTCGCAATTAACGAAATGATAATATTATAGTTATTTTTCTTATGCTTTTCTTATGTAGTTTAATGTAATGTAATGTAATTTATTTCTTAGACAATAGGGTGCATTAAAATTATAAGTAAAATAGGTACTTAGAAATTCCCTTACTGTCCCGAAGGCTCACAATCTAACTAAAGTACCTGGAAAAATGACAATTAGTAGAGTAATGAAGAAATAAAATAGAGAATAGATGAGAAAAATAAGAAAATAAACATTCTAATAAGACTACAATGATCTAAAGGACTTTGAAAGGTTGAAAAAAGAGGGGAGATAAGAATAGATGCAGAGGGAGAACCGTTGAAGCAATAGAATTCTGGAGAAATTTAAATGAAATTTGAATGATAAAATAAAACAAAATAAGTGGTAAAACAATAAGTGAGATTAAAAAATATATCATAAACTAAAAAGAATTGAAAATAAAATCAAAACAGTCAAAACTGAAGTCCAGCTTGAACGGGCCCCCGAGCCAACCGTTGGACCGATGGCCGGACTGCAGCCCTCCTCCGTCGGCTCTCCCCTGCTGGAATGGGGGAGGAGCGAAGACAGTGTTGGGTGCCCCGGTGGAACGGGCCCCCGAGCCGACCGTTGGTCCAATGGCCAGACTGCAGCCCTCCTCCGTCGGTTCTCCTCTGCTGGAATGGGGGAGGAGCGAAGACAGTGTCAGGTGCCCCGCTGGAACGGGCCCCCAAGCCGACCATTAGTCCAATGGTTTAGTTTTTAATTAGTTCTTCCTTCTCTTATGTTTTCTGCTATGTACTCTAGTCTTAATTATATGTGAACCGAGTCGAGCTCCACTGAGAGATGACCCAGTATATAAACCAAAGATTAGATTAGATCTAAAATGAGGTTAAAATCTCCCACTAGGACGCGTGGAAAAATCTTTATAGTTGTACATTTGATCAGCAATATTATTATAGAAATTAGCGTCATCTACTTTTGGACCATAGATATTCATGACCATGATTTTGGACCCTGCTATTTCAAGTACCACCAGTATCCAGTGGCCTTGTGTTTCAGTAAGCTGGATCAGGATAGTAGTATCAGGTCTATTCCTGATTATCATCATCACTCCATTTTTCCTATCAACAGAGGGTAAAAAAATTACTGGGAATGCCCAGGCTAAGGAAACCTTCTTAGACTCATACTCATCTAGATGTGTTTCCTGCAGTAGAATGACATCTGCATTGCATTCGGCAATGTGATTCAAGATTTTCTTTCTTTTGATTATATTATTAAGACCTTTAACATTTAAGGTTAAACAGGTTAAAGACATATCACATTATGCAAAATGATTTAGTATATTTGTAAGTTGGTATACAGTGGTGCCTTGCATAACGGACGCCTCGCACAGCGAACGCTGCGCATAACGAACTTTTTGTCTTGCTCCCTATAACGAACTTCGTTTCACACAACGAAGTCGCCCGAGGGGCCCGGGGGGGGGCGGAACTACTCTCGCCGCTTCCTAATGTGAGCCGGGAACAGCAGCACCCTCCTGTCTGAATGCAGTGTTCCATCATCTCCCTCCACCTTACCTTAGATACCGAGTTTTCCGGCTTTCTTTTTCGGCCAGCCACACACTTTCAAAGAGCAGCACATGCGCGCATGCTCTGTTGTTCAATCTTCTCCTCTGACGCAACCGGAAACCGGAAGTTGCAGGAGAGGAGAACATTGATCAACTCCAGCAGCTGCGCGTGCACAGCTTTTTGAAATCGTGCGGCTGGGTGAAAAAGAAAGCTGGCAAACTCTGCATATAAGGTGAGGTGGAGGGAGGGAAATGTAGGGCTGCAGAACGAATTATTTTGTTTTACATGTATTCTTATGGGACAACAGGGCTGCAGAACGAATTATTTTGTTTTACATGTATTCTTATGGGAAAACGCGTTTCACACAACGAACTTTTCGCATAACAAACTTGCTCCTGGAACGAATTAAGTTCGTTGTGTGAGGCACCACTGTACTAGTATTTGAGATTAATTAGTGCAAGAGAACCCTTGGGCTGTCATCCAATAACAGTGAAAAAACCTATACAAAAACTCATATCTTAAGGTAAGTGGAACACGGGTCAGGTAGACCACAGGTGGTGCTTAACCAAAACATTGCAGCATGAAATAGAAAAGAAACGGTGTTATCATCACATACTATAAAGCAGGCTGTAAGCTCACAAATCAGTATCTGCACTTGTAATGAATGACAATAAGCCATATAGGCAAATTAAGGGCTAGATTCACAAAGGCCACAGATTGGATCCGATCCATGAGTGATCTGAACTGTGTCTGATTCACGAATTGCCCTCATGCAAATGAGGGTGATCAGAATCATGCCTCCAACCGACCGCATGGATCACTCTCCAGCAATCCCGATGCATGCACAGACCATCTGTAGATGGTCTGCGCATGCGCTGGCCCTCCGTGCCCGGCAGAGCTGGAAACTTTTTTTTTTTTAACTTCGCGAGCCCATGGTTTTAACCCGCTTTAAACCCACGGGTTAAAACCATGGGCTTGCACTGTGGGGAAGGGCCGGAGAGTTGGGGCAGAGAAGAGCAGAGAATCGGGGCAGAGAGCAGGGAAGCAGAGAGCAGGGCGGCAGAGAGCTTCCATGCTGCATGACCCATCCGCTGAGCGCGTGGGCTGGTGTACACAGCCCTGCTACCGCTAGTAGGGTTTTTTGGAAGTTTGCTACGGCTGGTGGGAAACTTTTGGCATTAATGAGTTTCTGGATATTTGGGCTACTTTATTACAGGGGCTTGGTAGTACTTCACTGAATGTTCCAAACTTCAGTATGCTGTTTTGGCTATTTTTGTGAATTTCAAACCTGGCCACCAACAGTCTGAGGATCTGTGAACTGGCCCCCTATTTAAAAAGTTTGAGAACCCTTGGTTTACAGTATCTTGAAATTACATACATGAATGTAACTTACAGTATAATGCAATTACATATATGAATCCCTGTAAAGATTCTATCTAGCTCACTTCAGGGCAGGGTGCCTAGCCTTTCAAGTCACACAGCTCCTACTATTTTCCGCCAGATAAAGCACAATTTTTGCCATGCCTGGGCATAGACTGCATAAATGCCAATGCACTACACTACACTCATGATGCTTTTCTAGTCCGAGTATTGTCCATTCACCCCCACTCTCTGTTTCCTATCTGCCAACCAGTTTTTAATCCACATGAGTATATCACCCTCGATTCCATGGCTTGCAATTTTCCAAAGTAGGCGTTCATGCAGAACCTTGTTGAATGCCTTCTGAAAATCTAGATATACGATATCTACCATTCAAGATTCAATCTTCCTTCATTAAATACTTAGGTATTTTGTTTGGCCGGTCCTTACCAGAAACTATTAAAAAGAAATGATAATCTATTACAGTCTTTAAAAGAACTTACTGAACATTGGTCTCCTTTATCCCTCAACTGGTAGGGAAGGCTAGAAACTATAGAAATGAAAGTTGTCCCTAAAATAAATTTCTTATTAAACATGATCCCAATTAAATTCACAAACACCTTTTATTAAACAGTTAGATTTTTGGATCTGATTTCATTTGGCTGAAGGAAGAGTGTCTAGAGAGAGAGTGACAACTTCCATGTAAAGCTACCAATGAACTCAGGAAGGACTCAAAAAGTATCGTACTTTTTCAATATTTCTGCATGTTGAAAGTCTAGATAATGTTGTGTAGCTTAGTGAAACAAATTCCTTCTTTAATGCATTCTGAATTGTGACAGCAGAATGTAAAAGTGTGAAGGATGTAAAGACTTAGGACACTGTATATTCTCCAGTATGAGCATTTTGCTATAATTTACTGCCTTTGATGGTTTGACAAGTTGCAGTTCTTCACAGTTTGTCCAGTTTTAGCATATTCCTGGCCACCAGATGGGACTTTAATTATATATTTCATGTCTATGATGGCTGAGTGCTTAATGAGCAGAGCATATAGGATATGCAGAATTCTCTTTTATGGGATGGTGATTTGACTCCTAAGAGAAAAAATTCTTTGCATGCTGATCATTCATCTCAAAAAATAATGGAAAGTGTGCACGAATTCTCTAGCTTCTTTGTTGACCGTCCCTGATACATCCAGTTGAGAGCCCATGACAAGACCTGTCCTCTGACATCAGCCTTCAGAATGTAGCAAAACATTGAATTCTCAACATTTCAGTAACTACTGACTCAGGATTCCAGCATTTGCAGCCAATTTTCTTGAGAAATAGTTAAAAATGTTAGGGCTCTTCAGCTTGGAAAAGAAACGACTGAGGTGAGATATGATTGAAGTCTATAAAATCCTGAGTGGAGTAGCATGGGTACAGGTGGATCGATTTTTCACTCCATCAAAAATTACAAAGACTAGGGGACACTCAATGAAGTTACAGGGAAATACTTTTCAAACCAATAGGAGGAAATATTTTTTCCACTCAGACAATAGTTAAGCTCTGGAATGTATTCCCTGAAGTTGTGGTATGAGTGGATAGCATAGCTGGTTTTAAGAAAAATTTCAACAATTTCCTGGAGGAAAAGTCCATAGTCTGTTATTGAGAAAGACAAGGGGGAAGCCACTGCTTGCCCTGGATCGGTAGCATGAAATGTTGCTACTCCTTAGATTTTGGCCAGGTACTAGGGACCTGGATTGGCCACCGTGCGGGCTACTGGGCTTGATGGACCATTGGTATGACCCAGTAAGGCTATTCTTATGTTCTTATGACTTGTCTATGCACTTGGTAGATGTTCAGAAAGTCATATTGAGACTCACTTGTCATGAAGAAGGTCTTAGATAAGCTTTTTGTCCAAGCTTCATTTGCCACTGCAATAATCAAATAATTCTGCTGAACAATCTAACAAAATCATCTTCCGTCTTTATCTGTAAATCTGTGACATCTCTTGTAAGATCTCAGCTAAGTCCTCTTCTGAGCCAGTGACAATCATAATACCAGCAAGGATGCTCATACTCCTTCAGTCCAACTAGAAATATATCTCTGAATTATTGAAATATTCCTGGAGTAGTTTCTGCTTCAAATTACAGCTATTCAACACATAATGCTCCTCAAAATATTCTTCACAGTTCACATATCTTTGATACACAATTTACAATCGCTTAGTGGTATGGGAGAAAAGAAAGGAGAGAGCTATAATGGGAAGCCTAGCTTACAATGTTGCTTCACAAATTTAACAGGAATAGTATATAAGGTATTCAGCATTAATAGTGTACGATTCAAGAGGGGAGGGAAGGGTAGAGGAAAGAAACAGAATGCAATGCGTAATGAAGTTTGTGCTTCTGTGAATTCTGCACCCAGATGGAGATATGGCTAGGTCAAACCTTGGCCAACATTACCCTCTTTGTACTTTAGTCAACAGCTCACCCTCCCATGCTCATGACTTCATAGTTGTCCATAAGGAAATGTCCTTTTTAGCTTCATATGTCATCATGGCCTAGATCCCTATTAGTCTCTCTTTCATTCCCCCTTACCTTGTCTTTGCCCAGCCTCTTTCTCTTTCTCATTCACCTGCACCCTGCCATTATCCACATCTCTCTCTCTTTCATTCCCCCATACCCTACCCTCAATTAAACTCCCTTTTTCATACATACCCTCTTACCCCTTGACCTCAACCAGACTTTCTCGTCCTTCTTTATCGTGCCTTCACCTAGGCTCCTTTTATTAAGCTGCGATAGCATTTTTAGCGCTCGCAGAATTTTAGCGCACGCTAATTCCACACTACGCAGCTAGAACTAATGCCAGCTAAATGCTGGCGTTAGCATCTAGCACGTGTGGCAATTTAGTGCGCGCTAAGCGTATGCTAAAACCGCTATCGCAGCTTAGTAAAAGGAGCCCCTAGTCTCTCCTCTCTCTCATACTTCCCATATCCTGCTCTTTTTCTCTCACTCTCTCTGTCTCTGTCTGTCTCTCTCTCCCAGCACTCTTCACTCCCTTATCCAAGGTTCCCCTTTAATCAGACAGCTGTCTTGATGGACCTCCCCTTTCCACTGTTGCTGAAGAAGAAATATGTGTTACACTTGATGTGTGGCTCTCATTAGATCTAAGCCAGTGGTCTCAAACCCTTGGCAGGGCCACATTTTGGATTTGGAGGTACTTGGAGGGCCTCAGAAAAAAATAGTTAATGTCTTATTAAAGAAATGACAATTTTGCATGAGGTAAAACTCTTTATAGTTTATAAATCTTTCCTTTTGGCTAAGTCTTAATAATAATATTGTCATTTATAGCTAAAGAGACATACGATCAAGAAACTTTTATTTTATTTTTGTGATTATGATAAACATACAGAGGGCCTTAAAATAGTACTTGGAGGGCCGCATGTGGCCCCCAGGCCACGAGTTTGAGACCACTGGTCTAAGCTGTGTAGGTCAGGAATTTTGGTACAAGTGGTTTGGTCTCAAGTCTTATAAGAATTGCAGAATCCTTCACCATGCATCTTAAATCTAATGAGAGCTATGCATACAGGAGTACACTGAACACTTGGTTGTTTTTTTTTGGTAGCAGCCAATTCAGAGACCTGAAATATCAAGTGGAAAGGTTCAAGTTTTGGGTGCCATGGGAGCTCCAGTGATGCATTTCCTGTCAGGCAGAGGGCTGAGAGTGGGCTTGTACAGGAAGGTCCCATACCAAAGTTTTGGGTGCCATGGGAGCTCCAGTGATGCATTTCCTGTCAGGCAGAGTGGCTTGTACAGGAAGGTCCCATACCAATACGGAAACAGCACTGGAGTGCCAGGAACAGGTCTACAGGAAAGCAGCTACAGTACATGGGGAAGAACATGTGTGTGTGTGGGGGGAGGGGGGGGGAATCTGCTGTTGGCTGCTGTCCACAGGATCAAGGTAAAGTCCGGGAAATAAAATGCTGGAGTTATAAGGGATGCAGAGAGTAAGGAGATTCCGCATGGGGTGGGGGTAGTAGGGAAAAAAAGGAAATGCTGGCAGACTCATATATAGGCCTACCCCTGACTTTAAAATGGAAGTTACAATGGACAGTTTAACATGAATATTCAAAAGAGTTGCTAGTACAAGTGGCTCAGTACAGTTACTAATACATTTTGGTCATAGTTACAAGTTCAAGTAGGTCATCATTGGCTCATTCTTATGTCCTTGGTGTTGCATTAGACAGTTTAGAAAATGGCTTTTACAATTACCATTTCAGTTACTTCAAGGTTGGCTTTTAAAAGTTTTCAGTGGTCACAGGATGGTAGTGTAAGTAGTAGTTGTTTCCAGCAATTTGCTAATTGATATTGGATGGATAAAATAATTTGCCTGGTAGACTTTATAATGTTGCATGTTGGGAATTTTAAGTGGATAAGATTTCTGGTGGAATATCTGTTAGATCTGCCCTGGAATAGGATGGCCAACTCTGTTAGGTACTTGGGGGGCAATGCCTGTCAGGATCTTAACGGCACTGATGCCTAATTTAAACTTGAAGTTTGCAATTATGGGCAGCCAGTGTAGTTTTATACAGTAGGGCTATATGTGGAATTCTGATTTCCGTAGTCCATATATGAGTCTTACTGCTGCACTTTAGACTAGTTGTAGACGCGATAGCAATGCTTTAGAGCAAAGAAACATTGAAACATGATTGTAGATGAAGGCCAAAACGCCCATCCAGTCTGCCCATCTGCAGTAACCATTATCTCTTTCTCTCTCCAAGAGATCCAACATGCCTATCCCAGGCTTTCTTGAATTCAGACACAATCTCTTGTCTCCACCACCTTTTCTGGGAGACTGTGCCATGCATCTACCACTCTGTAAAAAAGTATTTCCTTAGATTACTCCTGAGCCTATCACCTCTTAACTTCATCCTATGCCCTCTCATTCCAGAGCTTCCTTTCAAATGAAAGAAACTCGACTCATGCGCATTTATGCCACGAAGGTATTTAAATATCTCTATCATATCTCCCCTTTCCTGCCTTTCCCATCTTTCCTCCAAAGTATACATATTGAGATCTTTAAGTCTGTCCCCATACACCTTATGACAAAGACCATGCACTATTTTAATAGCCTTCCTCTGGACTGACGCCATCCTTTTCATATCTTTTTGAAGGTGTTGTCTCCAGAATTGCACATAGTACTCTTAATGAGGTCTCACCAGAGTCTTATGCAGGGGCATCAATACCTCCTTTTTCCTATTGGCCAAACCTCTCCCTATGCACCTTAGTATCCTGCTAGCTTTCATTATCACTTTTCCAAACTGTTTGGCCACCTTAAGATCATCACAAACAGTCACACCCAAGTCCCGCTTTTCTGTCATGCACATAAGTTTATCACCCCTTAAACTGTACCGTTTCCTCAGGTTTTTGCAGCCCAAATGCATGATCTTGCATTTATTAGCATTACATTTTAGCTGCCAAATTTCAGACCATTCTTCAAGCTTCGCTAGGTCTTTCTTCATGTTGTTCACACCATCGGGGGTGTCTACTCTATTGTAGATTTTTGTATCATCCACAAAGAGGCAAATCTTACCTGACAACCCTTCAGCAATATCGCTTATAAAAATGTTAAAAGGAACAGGCCCAAGAACAGAACCACTGGTAACATCCCTTTCCTCAGAGTGATCTGCATTGATCACTACTCTCTGTCACCTTCCACTCAATCAGTTCCTGACCCAGCCTGTCACTTTGGGGCCCATCCCGAGAGCACTTAGTTTATTTATTAGATGCCTGTGTGAAACACTGTCATTGCTAAAATCTAAATAGACCACACCTAGCGCACTCCCTCTATCCAATTCTCTGGTCACCCAGTCAAAGAAATTGATCAGATTTGTCTGACAAGACCTACCTCTAGTGAATCCATGTTGCCTCTAGTCCTCTAATCCACAGGATTACAAAAATTTAACCATTCTCTCTTTTAAAAGTGTTTCCATTAATTTGCTAACCACAGAAGTCAGACTTACTGGTCTGTAATTCCCTACTTCTTCCTTACTTCCACTTTTGTGGAGAAGGCTCACATCCACCCTTTTCCATTCCTCTGGTACCACTCCCAACTCTAAAGAAGTAATAGTTTTGTTGACAAAAGATTAGAGATTACACTAAAGTTCAGAAAGCCTCTGTTTTGAAATATTATCTGTTGGATCTTAGCTTTCTCATCACAAGGAAAAATTGTTTTATTATTGATTTGATTGTACATAGCTCTTCATGGATAGGTGATTATCAATTTCTACTCCTCAGATTTGGGATTGTATGTGTTGTCTACTGTAATCCTTGGAGTGTAACTTGGGTCAGTTGAGGGTCCCAGCCAAAGGAATTTGTATTTGCTCATAATATAGTTAGAAGCGGTGGGTTGAGGTCCAATTTTCACACAGCCATGATTCTGCAAATGGCATCATTGTGTGAATAACACACAAACTGTGCCATGTTTGGAGGTGGCGCCCGATAACGACACCATTTGCAGAATCTGGCCCTGCTTGCTTAATCAGTAGCATAGAGTTATGCTACTATTTGGGTCTCTGCCAGGTTCTTGAGACCTGGATTTGCCATTGTGGAAACAATATACTGGACTAGATGGTCCATTGGTCTGACCCAATATAGCTATTCTTCTTTATTTATTTATTTTTAAAACCTCTTCTCCACTTAGTACCTAAGTGGCTTACAACGTAAATATACACAATCATGTATACACAGACGTAGTCTAATAATAACATTTTCCTACCAAATTCCCTCAACTCATCCCACTTCTGCTTAAACTAGCTAATAAAATTTGGATAGAACAGAATATCAGAACTAAAACACTGCTAACTTAATAAAAAGCTTTCACAAACAGATATGTTTTTAGTTGCTTTCTAAAAGACATCTTATCTTTACATAATCTCAAGTATCCCAGCAAAGCATTCCAATGATGCCTACTTGGCAGTTTATATTTCCTCTCAAGCAGCTCAAAGTCTTAAATTTACCTTCTGGAAAAAGCTGATGCACAAACCAAATAGCCCTAGCCTGCCTCTCAGGCCAGCTGAGCACTACCTCTTGCATCTTTAGCTCAACAAACTTTATAACCACCGGTGTAGCAATTATCACTGAATTATGAGATACCAAGCCTATGAGGTTCTTAATCGAAACAAAAATATATCTTTAAAACCCACTTAAATCGGCACTTGGACGACCTAAAAGACAGGTCATTCAAGTGCTGATAATCAAAACGGGTTTATAGACATATCCAGAGACTTTTTAGGCCTTTAAATGCTGCTGTGCACCCAGAGCTCAAAGAGGCATTTTTGGAGGAGTGGTTAGGGCGGGATGTGGGCTGACCTAGACTTAGTCATCATGCAGGGATAATTGAAAGTTTAACGAGACTACCGTAGTTCCCAACACTGTCCTGGAGGACCACCAGGCTAGTTGGGTTTTTGGGATAGCCCTAATGAATATGCATGAGAGATATTTGCATATAAGGGAGGTGACAGGCATGCAAATCTTCCCCATGCATATTCATTAGGGCTATCCCAAAAACCCAACTATCCTGGTGGTCCTCCAGGACAGTGTTGGGAACCACTGGCCTAGACGGAATGTATACGTTATGACTTAGGCGGTCTATAAACAGGTATAAGTGCCCAGAAGGTATCCAAAGTGACCAGATAACTGCTGCAGGGACAAAGTACAGACCCCCCCCCACCAATACAAAAATTGGAATAAAAACGTACATACCTGCCTCCGGAACATCAGTACCTGGCATAGGAAAGCCTAGTAGAGTTGCACAGAGGTGGCTTAAGTAGTCTAGTGGTGGGTTAGTGAACCATAGAGAGGAGGACCCAGGCCCATAAGCCACTCTAATCACTGCATTCATGGTGAAAAATATGAGCCCACCAACTCCCCCCCCCCCAAACCCTACTGAATTGCCATATAGGTGCCACCTGCAGCCCTAAAGGTTATTGGGGTTATAGACAGGGGAGTATAGTGGGTTTTGGGGGAGATTTGGGAGGTCACCATGACCTGCAAGGGAGTTGTGATAAGATACTTATGTACCACCCTTCTTGTGAAAGTCACAGCCGTGCCCTGTAAGGTACCCCATTAGTCTGTTGCCATATCTGGGTGTCCAGTCCATCACTTTGCTGGCCCCTCCTACATCCAAAAGGTCTGGTTCTGGGCGTTTGTGACTTAGACAAATTTTTGGTCAAGAATGTGTTATAAAGATAGATGACTTGGTAGCAAACAGCTAGATGTATAAGCAGACGATTCTCAAAAAAATATATATTTTGTACGTATTTTTCAAGAATGAACTTTAGATGCTGCTGACTTTGGGTGACTAGCACCCTAGGCCCAAAACAGACTTAGATGTGTTTTTTTGTTATGCCACTCCACATAATTAACAAACAACTTGGAAGAAATGTACTAACTATTACCTACTCTCTGCCCTCCAGACACACCCCCTGCAAGAAAAAAAAAAATCTTATTTTCTATCATACCAATATCACATGCACGTCACAGGTTGCCTCAGCATGCCCTCCCCCGTATGTTAGTGCTTACCGAAGCTTGGTAAAAGAGCCCCAAAACATTTTATGGGACTTTTGTAATTTATGTATTCATTTATTTATATCTTATAAGTATATTTTATCTGGACGATATTTAGTGTGAGGTAACCAGCCAGAAATTGCCACCATCCGGTTAACTCGCTTGGTCGTAGCTATCCGGTCATTTTCAGGTGCACTTAACCAGTCTCCTCACTGAAAATGACAGGTTAGTGCAGAACTTAAAGCCAACTATGTTGGGGACATTCCAGGAGTAGAGTCCGATTATATCCTGTTAATCAGACCTAACCGGCCAAGTTTCCATATGTGCTAACCCATTGCCAGTTAAGTCTGAATATTAACTTAACCGACCATACACTAACTGGCTTTAAAAAAAAAACCCACCAAATTTATCGCCAAAGCTCACACAGATCCCAGCACTGAATTTCCAGTTTTAGCAACAACAATGGACAAAAAAAAAACTGCTGTCCACCACCAGATGAATATCAGACATTGTTACCCAGATTCTCTAAACGATACCAGTTTCTTAGAGGCCAGTATGCGCCCAAGCTCAGTGAAAAACACCATTTAAATGATAATTTTTCATTGTTTTTCAAAGTGTCTACCTAAAAAATCAGCACCATAATCACACCTCCATAGGTGCTTTATGGCACCCAGTGCTACTGTAGGCATGGCTAATGACGGAAGTGGTGTTAGGAGTCGTATACTGCCTATGGAGGCATGATTCACTTCAAAGGCAGCCACCGGAAATGTAGGCCTGGAAAAACCTGGCCTACATTTCCAACGCCTACCTTTGCTGGAGGCACGGTTTTCTAACCGTTATGTGATTGACACTTGATCAGAGGCCACTTTTAAGGTGGTTGCCAACAACGGTGCCGGTTAGAGAAACCGGGCCAATATGTATAAGATTAATTACAAGTAATTTGTAATGTATTTCGTTTTGTTGTTTGCATAGTACCTCTGAGTTTTAATATAATTTTAGTCATTTATTCATTGTTAAATGTATGTGATATAGACGATCCCCCCTCAACCGTGGGAGATTGCTTTATCCAGCGACCAGCATTGAATTTCCAGTCTACTTTTGGCCAGCCAAGACATAGCCTGCTAGGCCAATATTCAGCAGCTAGCCAGATAAGTCTCAACAACCAAAGATAGATCACCCTTTTAGGTGGCTCTATCAGCCGGCAATATTAGCCAGCAAGCCACCGAATATTGGCGATGACTGGCTATGTCACGCAACATGGCCAGTCACTGGCCACATTGCTAAGATAGATATTCAGCGGGAGATAGCTGTCTATCTCTTGCTGAATATCGCAGGGTAGCAGGCTGTGTGCTATTTAGCCAGGCTGGAGCTGTTCCCAGCCAGCTAAATAGCGCTGAATATCAGCTTCCTCGTGTCTGTCATTTTTATGGGTTTGTTTGGGTTTTTTTGGAATTATTGTTTTAACCCTTGATTAAGATATATCAAAATATGGGCATGATAGGTTTTTGATGAGTAATAAAATTGGCTTTGGACTTTTTAATCTGCGATGATCTGGTTTCTTCTATGATCCTCTGGTTTCTTCCCCTTTTATAGAACAGAACACCTTCTTTGGTCCTGCTTCTTATTCAACCAATCTTCCTTTTCTAAGATTTTCCAAAAGTTAGTTTTATTACAATTAATACCCTTTTTAATAATTAAAAACAAAACAAAACCCCTAGTCCTATACCCCAAACAATTTGATTCCATGCATCCTGCTCATGGGGATGATGAATGAAGATGGGATCATTTTGGATACAGACAAACTTGTTCTGCTTTCTTGGGGAAAAATAAGCTCTATAGGAGAGACGGACTGCACCTGAGCACGACTGGGACGAGGATGCTGGCACGCAACGTCCAGTGCGCCATAGATTTGGCTTTAAACTGAGGAAGAGGGGAAAGCCAACAGTCAAGGGGGACAAGCTGACCTTCAAGGGGGGACAGGACTTCAAGGGGGGACAGGACTTCAAGGGGGACAGGCAGACCTTCAAGGGGGGACAGGACTTCAAGGGGGGACAGGACTTCAAGGGGGACAGGCAGACCTTCAAGGGGGGACAGGACTTCAAGGGGGACAGGCAGACCTTCAAGGGGGGACAGGACTTCAAGGGGGGACAGGACTTCAAGGGGGACAGGCAGACCTTCAAGGGGGGACAGGACTTCAAGGGGGACAGGCAGACCTTCAAGGGGGGACAGGACTTCAAGGGGGACAGGCAGACCTTCAAGGGGGGACAGGATTTCAAGGGGGGACAGGACTTCAAGGGGGACAGGCAGACCTTCAAGGGGGGACAGGACTTCAAGGGGGACAGGCAGACCTCCAAGGGGGGACAGGACTTCAAGGGGGGACAGGCAGACCTTCAAGGGGGGACAGGACTTCAAGGGGGACAGGCAGACCTTCAAGGGGGGACAGGACTTCAAGGGGGGACAGGACTTCAAGGGGGGACAGGCAGACCTTCAAGGGGGACAGGACTTCAAGGGGGACAGGCAGACCTTCAAGGGGGGACAGGACTTCAAGGGGGGACAGGACTTCAAGTGGGGACAGGACTTCAAGGGGGAACAGGACTTCAAGGGGGGACAGGACTTCAAGGGGGACAGGCAGACCTTCAAGGGGGGACAGGACTTCAAGGGGGACAGGCAGACCTTCAAGGGGGGACAGGACTTCAAGGGGGGACAGGCAGACCTTCAAGGGGGGACAGGACTTCAAGGGGGACAGGCAGACCTTCAAGGGGGGACAGGACTTCAAGGGGGGACAGGACTTCAAGGGGGGACAGGACTTCAAGGGGGACAGGCAGACCGAAGGGGGTGAAAAAGCTTTAAAATAAACCCACTAGAGTGTCAATGTGTTGAGAGGAAGAGGTGGTCTGGGAAATTCTGCTGAGAAAACTCCGGGTCCATTTCCACCCCCCAGTTACCCTAGTCCACTCCACTCAACTGGTTCACACACTGAGTGGGTCTTTGGGTGTTGTTCCTGGGATCTCTTTCAGTGGTTTGTCAGTATCTCCTTGTGGTCCAAGGAAGGAAACTTTGTTAACCTTAGCATTGACCTTCAGAATATATTTGTAATAGCGCTGCTTGTGTGGCATTACCGTAGACTATGTAGTGATGGAAAGAAAAAAACAGACCTTTGCACATTTTTGCACTAGGTATATGGTATAGGTATAGGTATTCCTGCACAGCTAAGTCCTTGTGAAGTTACGGTACCTTGTTCTTTCTGTATTTGACATCTAGCAAGGTCTCTGTTTGGAAGGAATGATTTAAGTTATGGTAAAAGCAGATAGCGTTGCTGGTTTTAAAAAGGTTTGGACAAATTCCTGGAGGAAAAGTCCATATTTTGTTATTAAGACATGGATCGGTAGCATGGAATGTTGTTATTCTTTGGGTTTTGACCAGGTATTTAGTGACCTGGATTGGCTACCATGAGAATGGGCTACAGGGCATGATGGACCATTGGACTGACCCAGTTAGGCTATTCTTATGTTCTCATCTGTAGGGGCCTTTGTTTTCACTTCTTATTTTAATGTATCTTTTTCTGGGAACTTATCAGTGTTTTTTATAATGGGAACAAAAATGGACATAGGAGAACTCACGCACCATTCACACACCCTCCACCCAAAAACGTCAAAAGAAAAAAACTGTTCATTCTTATAAACAACCGTATAACTTTTAATCTAGAGTTAGTGAGTATGAATTCAGCAACAAGAACAGAAATCACATGTTCATTCTTATAAACTATAACATTAACCAGTAGATCAAATGAAGTATCGAGGACAAAATAATCTAAATACAGTTACCATAGTTACGGTAAAGTTGTACGGTAAATAAACAAAGTTTACAGGTTTATTCAGTCATCATCATCACAGTCATCTGAATCCTTGAATCCATCAAAATCTGAATTGTCATCATCATCATTAAATAAAGTGAGCACGGCCTGCAGACGATCCTCGTTTATTTCTGAAGTGATATTGTCATCGTCGTCGTCATCATCGCTGATATCCGTGTTGTTGCCTCCTTCTGCTGCACTGGTAGTAGCCGTAGTGTCATTGGTTTTATAAACAATGCCCGCTTTTTTAAATCCGTTTACAATAGTATTTGGGGTTATTTTGTCCCATGCTGAAGCCATCCACTTGCAGACTTCTGTGAAAGTTGCCCGCTTCAGCCGCCCCGCGGGTGTGTACTCGTGCGTGCCGCTCTGCATCCACTGCTCCCACTCCTTTCTAACAAAAGTCTTGAATGGATGATTCACTGCGATGTCAAGTGGCTGCAGCTTACATGTCAGGCCTCCAGGTATCACAGCGATGTGGGCACGAGTAGAATTAATGTAGGCCTGAACATTTTTTTCTTTGTGGGCAGCCATGGCATCAAAAATTAACAAGGATTTTTTTGCAAAGAATCCACCCTGTCTTGCCCTAAAGCATTTATCTATCCACAATCTCATTATGTCGCAGTCCATCCATCCCTTCTTGTTGCAGTGCACAACCACACTGGTGGGCAGCTTTTCACGGGGCATAGTGACCCTTTTGAAAATGAGCATGGGCTTTAACTTAACCCCGCTAGCTGAGCAACCAAGAACTACTGTAAAACACGTTCTTTCATGCCCAGTTGTGGTGATGGCAACAGATTTAGTACCTGTGGGGGCTACGGTTCTTGTCGGTGGAATGTCGAATGCCATTGGAATTTCATCCATGTTGATGACGTCCTTTGCAGTGATGCCAAGTTCAGATATTTCTTTGGCGACAAAGTCACGGAAATCAATCAATTTTTGCTGCCAGTCATCCGGAAGTCGCTGGCCAACAGTTGTTCTCATTCTAACTGATAGTCCGTTCCTTTTCATAAATTTTGAGATCCATGTGAAGCCAGCTTTGAAGTCGGGTATTCCTCTTCCATTGGCAAGTAGTTTTGCCTTCATCTGAATCGCAACAGTAGAGACTGATTCATTTTGCTCCCTTCTCTCCAGAATCCACTGCTTCAAGTCATCCTCCAGCTGAGGCCATTTTGGTTTGGCCCCACGACGTGCCCGTTTGCGCGGATTGCATTTCTCCAGTTCCTTCTTATCTTTTCTCCATTCACGCACCGATGTTTCTCCAACATCGAACTCTCTCGCTGCGGCCCGGTTGCCTATTTCCTCAGCTTTCACAACTACTTTAAGCTTAAAGTCCGCTGTATATGACTTTTGTCTCATTCCTTCCATTATGGCGGTAAATTTAAATTTAATTGATAAACTCTACTACCGGGTAGATAAATGCAGAATACCAATCTGAAGAGATCAAATTACTGAAATGTGGGCTCTACATGAAGCATTAATCTTTTATAGGCTTACCCAAAGGCTGAGATGCTGTTGTAAAGGCAAAATGGTATTTACTGGGCAAATTACAAGGCCAGATAGAGGGGGGACAAAGCCACATGGTCAAAAGCACACCGTGACAAAGGACCGCCTTGGTGACAGATCAAAAGCGCGCCCCGACAACCCGGCGCAGAAAACTGAGCAGCAAGCATGCTCAGACCATCTTCTTTGTCTGTAGATGGTCTGCGCATGCTTACAGAGCGGCAAGCAGGACAGGGCGGCGAAACGAGCAAGCGGAACCAGAGGAGACTCAGGGCAGGGCTGGAAACGAGCAGGTGGGACCAGAGGAGACTCGGGGCAGGGCTGGAAACGAGCAGGCGGGACCAGAGGAGACTCGGGGCAGGGCTGGAAACGAGCAGTCGGGACCAGAGGAGTCTCGGGGCAGGGCTGGAAACGAGCAGGCGGGACCAGAGGAGACTCGGGGCAGGGCTGGAAACGAGCAGGCGAGACCAGAGGAGAATCGGGGCAGGGCTGGAAACGAGCAGTCGGGACCAGAGGAGACTCGGGGCAGGGCTGGAAACGAGCAGTCGGGACCAGAGGAGACTCGGGGCAGGGCTGGAAACGAGCAGGCGGGACCAGAGGAGATTCAGGGCAGGGCTGGAAACGGCAGGCGGGACCAGAGGAGATTCGGGGCAGGGTTCGAAACGAGCAGGCGGGACCAGAGGAGAATCGGGGCAGGGCTGGAAACGAGCAGTCGGGACCAGAGGAGAGTCGGGGCGGGCGAAAGGAGAGTCGGGGTGGCCAGAGGAGAGTCGGGGCGGCATGCGCGGTATACAAAAATTTCTGTACATAAAGTTGTGTTTTTCGCGCGCTATACCTGTGTGCGCGTTTTACACGGGTGCGCGTTATCTATGTGAAAATACGGTAATTATCCATGTCAACTGCTGAGCAGGTTGTAAATAGGAATGACAGACAATGTCTGAAATGTCTGTATGCAAATACCAGAAGCCTAAGAAACAAGATGGGAGAGTTAGAATATATTGCACGAAATGAAAGGATAGATATAATAGGCATCTTTGAGACTTGGTGGAAAGAAGGTAACCAATGGGACACTATGATACCAGGGTACAAATTATATTGCACTGATGGGGTGGGTCAAATTGGTTGAGGCATGGAGGGCCTGGAGTCAAATGGACTGAAAATACAGAAACTAAAACACATCTTGGAATATCTGTGGGTAGAAATTTCATGCGTAAAGGGGAAAAGGATAGTAATAGGACTATACTACCGTCCACTTGGCCAGGATGAACAGACAGATTCTGAAATGTTATCAGAAATTAGGAAGGATAACAATCTGGGTAGTACAGTAACAATGGGTAACATCAGGGCATGCTAGGGAGATAAAACTTCTTGATTAAATCAAGGACTGCGAGGCGGAGCTTACCTTTATTGACTGGTAATCATTGTCAATTGTTAAAATTTATAAATAAAGAATTAAAAAAAAAAATAAAAAATCAAGGACTGCTTTATGGAACAACTGGTTCGGGAACAGACAAGAGGTGATGCAATTCTAGACCTAGGTAATAATGCTGGGGCCATTTGATAACAAAAGTTTATAACATGATTAGATTTGATATAATATCTGGAGTAAGTACACACAGGAAATTCAATATAATAGTATTTAACTTTTAAAAAGGAGACTTTTCCCCTCTTCTACAAAGGCATGTTGGCGGCTGCCGTGCGGTAACGGCCCCGAAGCCTATAGAGATTTAAAGGGCTTCGGGACTGTTGCCGCACGGCAGCTGCTAGCGCGGCTTTGTAGAAGAGGGGGTATGATAACAGTGGCATAGTAAGGGTGAGTGGCACCCCCCTCCCCCGCCCTCTTCCTCGTGCCCCCTTCCCTTTCCCTGTTCCTTTTGGACTTCTCTGGCGTGAGCAGCATGCCCACATCAGTATCGGCTCGCCCTTTGACATCACTTCGTAGGTGCGGGTCTTGGAAGTGATATCAGAGAGAGAGCACTGATGCTGATGCAGGCAGCAACCTTGCACTGGGGAAGTAAAAAAGGTATGAGGAAGATGAGGAGCATACACATGTGGCAAGGAGAGAAAGGGGGGAGGAGAGGAGGAGGAGAGCTACACCTTTAGGAAGACAACCCCTCCCCCCCCGCTACCCCCTTAACATAACATGACATAAAAACTCACTTGTATACCACAAATATCGTTAAGTTCTATGCGATTCACAGAGATTAACAATACAAATGAATTAGCAACCAGTGTCTAACTTCCAAAAGATTCTATAAAAAGATGCATCTACACCACTGTATGATAACATGAAAAGAATGATAAAAAAGAGACTTAGGGGCTGATTCTGGAAGCGGTGCCTGCTAAGCCAGGCGCCTGAACAATTGGCACTTGCTGCGTGTCAGTCACCAACAGATGCCACTTCCAGAATCACGGCTACTACAAACCCTAGGTGCTGGAAATGTAGGCCAGGGTATCAAAGGCTTACATTTCTGGTGCCTAGGTGCATCAGAGAATCATGCATAGCAATGCCTAATTCTGGCGCTTTAGGCATTACTAGGCTTTTGTTATGCACCCCGAACATGGGCACCAATTGCAGAAGACGCCTAGCATTGCCTGTTTATGTGAATTGTTTTATAATTGGCTTTTAATGATTGACATTCAATTATCACAACACTTAAAGCCGATTATAAACAAGTTAAGCACTGGTAGACATGATTCAGATGCTTTCCGCTGTATAATTTTAGATGGTCCATACAGAATTTTCTCCTTAGAGGAATAGCTGCAAAGTTCAAAAACTTACATTAGGCATGGATGTTATTTATCTGGAAGCCCAGACCAGATGTATTTCATCTGTTAAAAAAAAGAGGAAGGAAGAACAAATGGCAGCCAGTGTGGTTAACAGGTAAGATGAAATTATCTAAAAGAAAATCTTTCAGAAAGTGGAAGAAGGATCTGACTGAAAATAATAGGAAATAGCAGAAGGAATGGCAAATCAAATGCAAGGTACAGTACTTCTAAAGAAGACTTTGAAAAGAAGATTTTGTTGAAGGTAAAACACAGTAAAAACATTTTTAGGTATATTAGAAGCAAAAAGCCAGGGAAAGAATTGGATGGATTACCGTATTTTCACGCAAATAACGCGCACCCGTATAAAACGCGCACACGGGTATAGCGCGCAGAAATCACGATGATATGTACAAAAACTTTGGTATACCGCGCTCACGGGTATACCGCGCATGCTGCCCGACGCTCCTTTCGCCCGCCCTGACTTTCCGTGCGCTGTCCCGACTCTCCGTTCACCCCCCCTGACTTCCGTGCACTGTCCCCCCTTGAAGGTCTGTCCCCATCCTGAAAGCCTGATGCCCCCCCCCCCGACGTCCAATACATCCCTCCCCCCGAAGGACCGCCGACTCCCCAACAATATCGGGCCAGGAGGGAGCCCAAATCCTCCTGGCCACGGCGACCCCCTAACCCCACCCCGCACTACATTACGGGCAGGAGGGATCCCAGGCCCTCCTGCCCTTGACGCAAACCCCCCTCCCCCCAACGACCGCCCCCCCCAAGAACCTCCGACCGCCCCCCCCCACCCCCCTTCCCCGTACCTTTGGTAGTTGGGCCAGAAGGGAGCCCAAACCCTCCTGGCCACGGCGACCCCCTAACCCCACCCCGCACTACATTACGGGCAGGAGGGATCCCAGGCCCTCCTGCCCTCGACGCAAACCCCCCTCCCCCCCCAACGACCGCCCCCCCCAAGAACCTCCAACCACCCCCCAGCCGACCCGCGATCCCCCTGGCGACCCCCACGACCCCCCCACCCCCCTTCCCCGTACCTTTGGTAGTTGGCCGGACAGACGGGAGCCAAACCCGCCTGTCCGGCAGGCAGCCAACGAAGGAATGAGGCCGGATTGGCCCATCCATCCTAAAGCTCCGCCTACTGGTGGGGCCTAAGGCGCGTGGGCCAATCAGAATAGGCCCTGGAGCCTTAGGTCCCACCTGGGGGCGCGGCCTGAGGCACATGGTCGGGTTGGGCCCATGTGCCTCAGGCCGCGCCCCCAGGTGGGACCTAAGGCTCCAGGGCCTATTCTGATTGGCCCACGCGCCTTAGGCCCCACCAGTAGGCGGAGCTTTAGGATGGATGGGCCAATCCGGCCTCATTCCTTCGTTGGCTGCCTGCCGGACAGGCGGGTTTGGCTCCCGTCTGTCCGGCCAACTACCAAAGGTACGGGGAAGGGGGGTGGGGGGGTCGTGGGGGTCGCCAGGGGGATCGCGGGTCGGCTGGGGGGCGGTCGGAGGTTCTTGGGGGGGGCGGTCGTTGGGGGGGGAGGGGGGTTTGCGTCGAGGGCAGGAGGGCCTGGGATCCCTCCTGCCCGTAATGTAGTGCGGGGTGGGGTTAGGGGGTCGCCGTGGCCAGGAGGGTTTGGGCTCCCTTCTGGCCCGATATTGTCGGGAAGTCGGCGGTCCTTCGGGGTGGGGGTGCGAGTGGTCCTGCCGGGGGGGGGGGATGTATCGGACGTCGGGGAGTCGGCCGGGCAAGAGGGCTTGGGCTCCCTCTTGCTCCGATCGTGGATGCGGGTGCGGGTGGGAGCGCGTGCGAGCGGTCGTTCGGGGTGGGGGTGCGAGCGGTCCTGCTGGGGGGGGTGAGTCGGGCGGGGTGGGAACTATGTTTTAAAACTTTTGTATACCGCGCTCACGCATATAACACGCGAGGGGTATGCGCGGTAGGTAAAAACGCGTATAACGCGCGCGTTATATGCGTGAAAATACGGTACTAGATAAACGAGGGGTAAAAAGGGCACTCAGGGAAGACAAGGCCATAGTGGAAAGATGAAACAAATTCTTTGCTTTGGTCTTTACTGAGGAAAATGTGAGAGAGATACCGGTGCCAGAAATGGTATTCAATGCTGAGGGTTAGAGAAACAAACAAATCGCTGTAACACTGGAAGATATAATGGGGTAATTTTACCATAGCAAATCACATGGACTGGATGGTATACATTCCAGAGCACTGATAGAATTTAAAAACGAACTTGCAGAGCTATTTTGTAATTCGTAATTTAAAATCCAGCATGATACTGGAAGACTGGAGGGTGGCCAATGGAACCCCAATTTTTAAAAAGAGTTCCAGAGATGATATGGGAAATTATAGACTGGTAAGTCTGATATCAGTGCCGGACAAAATGGAAACTGTTATAAAAGATGAAATTACAGAGCATATACATAAACATGGATTAATGAGACAAAGCCAACATGGATCATGGATTTAGTCAAGGGAAATCTTGCCTAACCAATAAGATTAGGGACTGTTAAAAGATAGAAAACAGAGAGTAGGGTTAGATGGCCAATATTCTCAATGGACAAAGGTAAATAGTGGGGTTCCCCAGTGGCTTGCTTTTTAACATATTTATCAGTGTCTAGAGAAGGGAATAAAAAGTGAGATAATTAACCCCTTCCTTTACAAAGCCACATTTTTAGCACTGGCTGGGGCAGTAACAGCTTAGACGCTCATAGGAATTTATGAGCGACTGAGCTGTTACCACGGTGGCCAGTGCTAAAAACGTTAATGCGGCTTTGGAAAAGGGGGTAAATCTGCCAATGACAGACAGTTGTTCAAAGTTATTAAATTGTAAGAAAATTGTAAAAAATTGCAAGAGGACCTTGCAAGATTGGGAGATTGGGCATCAAAATGGCAAATTACATTTAATGTGAGCAAGTATAAAGTAATGCATATGGAAAGAGGAACCTGAACTAGAGCTACGTGATGCAGGGTTCCATGTTAGGAATCACTATCTATGGATGATACTTTGAAACCCTCAGCTCAGTGTGAAGCAGTGGCTAAGAAAGCTAATGGAATGTAATGAATTATCTAGAAAAGAATGAAAAACAAAGATGAGAATGTTATAAAGCCCATGTATCACTCTATGGTGCAGCCATATCTCAAATACTGTGTGTAATTCTGTTCACCACATCTCAAAAAAAGATATAGCGGAATTAGAAAAGGAATGCAGAAGGGTGATGAAAATGATCAAAGGGATGGGATGACTTCCCCATGAGGAAAGGCTAAAGCAACTAGGGCTCTTTAGCCTGGAGAAGAGACAGCTCAGGGGTGATATGATAGAGGTCTATAAAATACTGAGTACAATGGGTAAATGTGAATCGCTTGTTTACTCATTCCAAAAAGTATTAGGGCTAGGGGATATGCAATAAATCTACTAAATAGATTTAAAACAAACCAGAGAAAATATTTCTTTACTCAATGTGTAGTTAAACTCTGGAATTCATTGCTGGAGAATGTGGTGAAAGCAGTTAGCTTAGCGGGGTTTAAAAAAAAAAAAAAAGACCTGGATCATTTCCTAAAACAAAAGTCCATAAGCCATTATTAAGATGAATTTGGGAAAATCCACTGCTTACTTCTAGGATAAGCAGCATTAAATCTGTTTTATTCTTTTGGAATATTGCCAGGTACTTTTGATGTGGGTTGGCCACTGTTAGAAATAGAATACTGGGCTTGATGGACCTTTGGTCTGTCCCAGAATGTCAGCTCTTATGCTCTTATGTTTAGTCAGTTAATACTTATATGTTAGTGACCTTCATTATAGAAGAAAAAAAAAACCCCAAAGCCTTCTTCCATATAAAAGAGAGCTTTCTTGCATTTTCCTCAGAATAGATTGCTAGGCACTTGCCCACTCATCCAATTTTACAATCTCAGGTGGAATGTGATAATAGCAGCGAAACTGCACACCATACCTCCTACAAGATACAGACTGTCACATAGTGATGAAATGATTATTTGAGTGTATGAAAGCAAATGCTTGAAAACAAGCCATCAAGAGCTGTGAGGAAGACCTTTTTTTGGGAGGGGTGGAGAGCTTTCTATTTTTTCTTTTTCTTTTTTTTTTATAGATAACACAGCATAGAGAACACAGAAAAAGCACCTAACAGTAATGATGTAAATTTTTTTTTCTAAGTACTGGTGTTTGAATTGGAAATAGTAACTTTCTAGTAGTTAGCAAATACAGCAAGCCCTCAGGTTCACTGAAAACTGATGTGTATCTATTACCTCAATTTAATAATAATAATAATAATAATAATAATTTATTTGTTATATACCACCAAAGCCGTAGTAGTTTGAGGCGGTTTACAATAAAGAAGGGCTGGACAAATAGCGAAAATAGGTACAATCAACGGAAGAAGATACAATTAAGAGGGCTGGATAAGCAGCACATTTTTTTGAACTGGATACAGGTACAATATAATATAAGAAGGACAGGACAATCATTGAATGAAAGATGCTACAATTAAAGGGATGCAGGATACTGGTACAAGATAATAATGAGGGTCATATGTAAGGGTGGGCAGGGAATAGGGGGGAGGTAGAGAGGTCATGGGAACATGGATGGGTAGAGGAATTAGGTTATAATTTAGAACTGTGCCTTAGGAATCGTACATGTATACTCATATGGCTTTTCCTTTGTAAATATATAATGCACCAATGGAATTAGACATGCAAACTTTTGAGAAGATCATGGTGACATAGAGGTCTCCCAAAGACTAGCAAGTTAATATACGGTTTGTTTATTTAATTATTTAATTTACCACTTATATCCTAAGTGGTTTACATTCAGGTACTTTATCATATTTCCCTATCTGTCCTGGTGGGCTCAAACTCCTATCTAGTGTACCTGGGGCAATGTGGGGATTAAGTGACTTGCCCAAGTTCACAAGGAGCAGTGAGGGATTTGAACCCACAATCTCAGGGTGCCGAGGCTGTAGCTCTAACTACTGCGCCACACATACCCCAACCAAAGCAAAGCAAATTTATAAAATTTATTTTTTCTCAAGTCAAAAAACTGTGAAGTAAGCACTTCAAAATTAGAATTTGCCACAGAAATACTTGACATTCTAGTAAAATACAAAGAGCTCTTTCAGGTCATTTCCACTTGAATATCAACTTCTTTACTCTGCAAAGTATGTGGTTTGGAGATTCATTAAGTCTTTTTCTGCCTGCACATAATTGGTAAGCTTTCAGTTACTGCACACACCCAGAGGAGTGAAATTGCAAAGCCAGTAAAATCCCAGTAATATGCTACCACAAAATGCCCGTAAAACAAACATTTTGATACGGAAAAAGTAAACATTTTATAGAGAAAGTTTGTGCAAGTTCTTGAGATAGCTCAACATGGAACGATTGCTGTCTTTTCAAGCAGCCTCATGGACTAGGGATCTGACTCATATATTCACACTTTCAAACTTGTATCAACAATTTTGACGTGCCTTAAAGACGCATCTTTTTATGGAATCTTTCAGAAGTTAGATATTGGATGTTTATTCATTTGTATTACTAGTCTCTTTGAACCACATAGAACTTAATGGTATTTGCGGTATACAAGTGAGTTTTTGTTGTTATGTTATGGTGGGGATAGAAAAAAAGAATATTAGAGCAGTAAAATAAACAGTAGAAAGGAAGTGGGAGGAAGTGCAATGCTTGATAGGAGAGAGCATCAGTGAAGCAGTTGTGGAAAAAAAAGGAGTTTACATACGCAGGCTGTCATCATAGAGAAAGCTGAGTGATCACCTTTAAGCAAATATATGTCAAGGTTTCTGGGTAAAAGAGCGGCATAAGTTGTAGGTCCCCCAGTTGTGAAACTCTATGCCATCACATCTTCGAGAGGAATATTCTCTGGATCGATTCAAATCAAATTTTAAAACTTCTTTTTTATTTAAAGATGCATTCAATTTTTAATCCCCCCAATTACATTACATTACATTATATTATATTAGGGATTTCTATTCCGCCATTACAAGGTGGATTACAAAGAATTATCAAGGAATTATTACAACAAGAATTTACCCCCCCCAAAAAAGAAAGAAATTTGGTCATTTTCAAAGAGAGTAAGAAATGAGTATGGGGTATGTTGGCTTTATTGAGAGGTGGTGTTTGAAAATTGCGGTGTTATTTTTTTTTCAGGGATTTCATGAAGAGTATGGTCTTTATTTCTTTTCTAAAAGTTTTGTAGTCTAGGGATGCCATCAGTAGATTGGCAATTTGGTTGTTTAATTTGGCTGCTTGAGTGGCTAGGAGGCCATCATATAGTTTTTTTCCGTTTGACCTCCTTAATTGGGGGGGTATGAGAATGGGGTGTGAGTTTTCCTATGTCTGGTTGAGGTGTTGTGGATGAGGTGGTTGTTCAGGTAGTTTGGACTGTCTCCGTATAAAGTCTTAAATAGTAGGCAGTAGAATTTAAATTGTATTCTTGCTGGGATTGGAAGCCAATGCGATTTGAGATATGCTTCTGTAATGTAGTCATGTTTCTTCAATGAGTAGATGAGTCTTAGTGCTGTGTTTTGGATAATTTGCAATTGTTTTGTTATAGTTGCAGGGCAGGGGAGATAGAGGATGTTACAGTAGTTAAGTAGGCCTAGTATTAGGGACTGAACTATGAGCTGGAATTGTGTTTTCTCGAAGAATTTCTGAACTTGTCTTAAGTTTCTCATGACTGAGAATGATTTTTGTATTGTTTTATTGATTTTCGGTTGCATGATGCAGCTTCTGTTGATTGTTATTCCTAGTAATTTTAGGGTGGCTTATATGGGGTAGTTGATTGTGTTGATTTCAAAGTTGGTTATGGTTGATATTTTGTTGTTTTCTAGGAGGATGAATGTAATTTTATCTGGGTTCAATTTCAGTTTATGATCTTTCATCCAGGTTGCTACTGGTTTTAGTGTTTGGTGTATTGTGTTTGTGATGGAGAGTTTTGGTTGATCGAAGGGTATGAGAATATCTACTCTTAACAACAAGATGAAATTTCTCCCTCCTTATTTACCATTCATGTCTCTCTAGCCTATCAATTATTGTATTTCAACCCCATAACCTAATATAATGATGATGTACGTCTAACATTGTTTCACAGGTGTGAGTTTTTGGCCAATGACAATAAGAACGCCAGCTGAAAATCATCAAAGATTGCTGTGTGATATAAGTTTTTGAGGCTTTTTCTCCACCTGTCTTAAATCTTAATGTTAGATCTTAGAGTGATAACCCGCTGCTGGTGAGTGACATTTTTTTGAATTTTTGGATATGTATCTATTACCCATATTTTTTTTCATTTTACCTTTGTATGTCGCTTAGAAGTCTGATAAGTGGGATAACAAATTTTAAATAAACTTGAAACAAAAAAGACTTAAGTCACGATTTCATATGCTATCACACTTGTTTTTCTTTCCAAACTAGAATTCACCTGATTTCAAGTTTATTTAAATTTTGTTATCCCGCCTTTTCAAAGTTTCAAAGCGGCTAACATTCATAAAACAATTAAGACAGAATAATAAAAAGACATCAAATACTAAAATGACATCATTTAAAAAAACAAAACAGAACAAAAACATCAATGACAACAACTAAGCATTAAAACATACGACTGTACTGGCACAAAAAGGAGGGGGCAGAACTACAATATTTTTGAAAGGAAAGAACAAATAAGGATAAAACAAAAGGTAGGGTGAACATAGAAGATTTTCTGAGCATAAATTCGATCACATCATGTACAACCTTCCACTAACAGTCTTTCTATGGAAAATGGATTTTCCAATGAATGCAGGAACATGAAAATACTCTAGTTTGTGCCATATATCTTTGTTTGTATGTTGGTACACAAACTTTTATTCATGTTGAGTAAATTTTTTTATATGCATTCTAGATATGGGAAGTAAAAGAGAAGAGATATGTCACACTGTAACGATGCACTAAACCTTCCTCTTTGAAGCTTTGGCTCACATTCAGCTTTGTCATATATGGAAAAGACACTAACCTCATTTTAAAGGCAATAAGCTTTGCATTGCCAAATGTGCTGAATTAAAGGAGGTCATTTTTCAGCAATCCATGGCCAATGTAACATGAAACAGATGAGATACCTATTTAAAATGATGCAGACTTTTAGTTGAACTTTCTATCCAAGAGATACCATTGAAAATCCACCTATATCTTTGAATAGATGTTCTTTTAAGAATCTAAGAAATGCCATGCGAAGTCCATTGTCTCTCTGGAAATTGTAGCAGAGTACACCCTCCCCCTAGCTTTTCTGTTTTTCATTTGTAGTTCTGCCCCAGCCCTCACAATCCTGTTTTGAATGAGCACCCCCCTCTCTCATAGTAATGTAAACTGCTTAGACATTTTTATCCGATAAAACTTGGAAACTTAGAAGCTTCATCTCCTTTATCATGTTGGTCCCTCTTTTTTGAACCTTTTCTAATTCAGCTATATCTTGTATGAGATAAGGTGATCGGAATTGAACACAATTCTCAAGGTGAGATTGCAACATGGAGTGATACAGAGGTATTATAATATTCTTGGTCTTATTTACCATCCTTTTCCTAATAAACCTAGCATTCTGTTTGTCTTTTCTGGCCACCAGAAGAAGCCGTAAATTTAGCCTTTTCTCGATTATTTCATTTTCTGCCAAGCACTAATGATAGCATTAGCATGAGGCCACTAGAATACATTTACTTGGGTTTCCTTACTGCCTCCTGTTAAGAGGTGTCATGCAATCTCTGTCCCTTATTCCAAAACAATGATCTTATTTTTACTTTCAAATATACTTTGGAAGTCTTTCAAAACACAGCAAATGTCTTAACTCCTCCAAGTGTGCATTAATTCACTTTAAATTTATGTATAACAATTTTTATTTAAAGAATCAAATAATCAGTACAATAGGATAATACAAAAATACATTCAATACAATAAGAATTACAATAATATTTCGTACAAATTTAAATCATTCTTTCAAATTTAATTTCCATATGAATTAATTCAATCTTATCTACACCCCCCTTAATTCCATCTCCTATCCACTATCTTCCCCTAAATGAAATCCTTCACCCTGGATGAAAGTTGACAAAAATAAAGAATTAAAATAAATAACTGGAATGTATATTTTTGAAAATATACCCATCGGGCCTCAGCACCACCACTCCACTGCACTAATAATTTCTCATAGCGGGAATAATTACATGTAAAATCATCATTGGCCCTTTAGTTCTTATTTTAAATTTTTAATTCATATTTCTTTTCAAGGCTAGCATTTCTATATTTTTGAACTATGCATTTCAATATTTAAAAAAAAAAAATGAACCACTTATCTTTAGTTATTCACTTTCAATTAATTCAACCCGGTCTTGCTCTTTAAATCTGTGGGAGTTGGATGACAAAAGCAGCCATGGGGGACCCTTGAAAAAGCATTTGTTGCGAAACATGTCAGGTCTACGTCTCCCAAGGGCGAGATTGCTTGAAATTAAGCAGAAACATCAATCCAATACGTTTTTTTTTCAGGTAGTATGCATCAGTACGCAGCGCCAACATCTTTTCAGCCTGTCAAAAATGCCCACCAATTGAGATTCCAGCAAAAATGAAAGCAAAAATCAGCTCGAGCCTTTGAAGATTCTATGCGGGTTCAGCGCTTGCTGGTTCATCCCGCTCAGACATGCAAAACCTGTTTCAGAGATGGCAAACACTGAGCACATACACAAGCTCCAGGGCTCCGCACTGCTATTTTCGTAGTTTCATTTTTGCCACAGACTCTGCAGCAGCAATGGTAATAATGCGAAAAGGAAGGAGAGGGGAAAATCTGTAAGGAGGAGGGGCGGAAGGGAACTGAGGGAGAAGTGAGGAGGAAATAAGATGAAAATTCTAAACAAGATAAGGGAAGAAACAGGTAGATGCTGGACATGGGAGAAAGGGTTGGAAAGAAAAAGGGATTTTGGACAAAGAGAGTGAGTGAAAGGAAGAGAGAAGGATGCTGGACATGGCTGGGGGAAGAGAAAGGAGATGTTGGACATGAATGGGGAGATGCTGGACATGGATGTGATTTTGTAAGTTTCCAGTTAGTTTTTCTCTGTGCATTTCTACTTTACTTTGTGGTGACTTGTTTTGTATTGGTGAAACTCTATGCATATGTGGCTAAGGTAATGAAAATCTCAGCACTTGGTTAACTTAAATGGAGACTATTGCATAATTCAGTCCGTTAAATGCAAGACATTATCTTACAAATGTGCCTCACTCCAATTTGAACTCCTTTATTCACAAATTTTTTTGTATTTCATAGATCCTCAGAGGGCCACCACGCACTCAAATGTATTTCATAGTGCGGGCTTTATGCACCCTTTCGTCACTGGACCTAATTTTTTAGTTAAGTGTAACATTTTAGTGTTATGACTAAAGTATAGGTATTCTGAAAGTACTTAGCTTTTAGTTGACGCTAGTCGGGAGGGTAGAAACATAAATGTCCATGACTAAAGTATAGGTATTCTGAAAGTACTTAGCTTTTAGTTGACGCTAGTCGGGAGGGTAGAAACATAAATGTCCAACATGTTTCGCCCGTCTGTCTCACAGGGCTTTATCAAGGCTCCCTCTCCCTAAAAAAGTTTACAAGTAAGTCGAGTCATAAACAGGTTTCCTAAGTATCTATACCTTAACCGTAAACCTATATTTATCATTCTTATTTATCTTTAAAACTGATGATTCCTTACCGTTCAGTAACAACTTTCTCCAACCACTGCGTCATTGACGAAATGGCGGTCACGTATTTAGTCAGCTGTTATATACGCTATCATCACGACGACGTCCCGTTTTCTAAGGGACGTCATAGTGTGACGTACAGTTTACCTACTGGCTTATCCTTAGTGATTTTTAGTGATTTGTATACTGGAAAATGACAATAATGAACCCCAGGATTATACTCATATTAGTGAAGCCCACTCCAATTCGTTATTTAATCCCTTAGGGGCCACCGTGTTAAGGCGATAAATCCACCTTTGTTCAGAAAAATTTAACCTACCCTCCCAGTCCCCCTCCAGTTCTTCATCATTCATGGACTCAATCACCCTCCATCGCAGCTGATTAATCTCATGACCCTTATCAAGCCAATGTTGTACTAAAGGAGCCTGCAACGTCCCGGTGTTAATACGAGATTTGTGTTCGTTGAGCCTTATGTTGATCGCTCGCTTAGTCCGGCCCACATACACCAGATCGCACGGGCATATTATGATATAGATCACTCTAGCAGTCCTACAGTTAGTATTAGATCTAGCTGTTACTACATACCCTGATTGGGGGTCGATCCATTGTCTCCCTTCTAATATGAAGTCACACCATTGACAGTGATGACATTTACTGTGTTCTGCTTGTTCTAGAGGACGTGCTATTTTTCTCAAAGCTTGTCCAATAGTCCTACCTCTCCGATAAGAAAAGAGGGGCTGCTCCGTAAATATCTCATGGAGGTTTAATATGTGCCAATGCTGCTTGATGAGGGACGCCAGCACCCCTGAAGCTTTGGAGAAAGGGAGGACACAAATCATTCTACTATCCTCCAGGGTGGTACAAGGTTTTTCCGCTAATAATAACTCCCTTTGGGCATATCGTGCCCTCAGATAGGCTCGTTTGATGGACTTTTTAGGGTATCCTCTCTCCAAAAACCTATTACCCAGGTCTTTTGCTACTCTTTTGAATTCTTCTAAGGAGGAGCATACTCTCCGTACCCGTAGATACTGGCTAATGGGCAGGCTAAACTTCAGTTGGTAAGGGTGGTAACTATCGAAATGGAGCAGGGTGTTACGGGCCACCGGTTTCCTATACAAAGTTGTCTCTATCCTAAACTGGTCCTTACTTATCAGCATGTCTAAAAATTCAATCTGAGTGGGAGCATACTCTCATCAAGCAGCATTGGCACATATTAAACCTCCATGAGATATTTACGGAGCAGCCCCTCTTTTCTTATCGGAGAGGTAGGACTATTGGACAAGCTTTGAGAAAAATAGCACGTCCTCTAGAACAAGCAGAACACAGTAAATGTCATCACTGTCAATGGTGTGACTTCATATTAGAAGGGAGACAATGGATCGACCCCCAATCAGGGTATGTAGTAACAGCTAGATCTAATACTAACTGTAGGACTGCTAGAGTGATCTATATCATAATATGCCCGTGCGATCTGGTGTATGTGGGCCGGACTAAGCGAGCGATCAACATAAGGCTCAACGAACACAAATCTCGTATTAACACCGGGACGTTGCAGGCTCCTTTAGTACAACATTGGCTTGATAAGGGTCATGAGATTAATCAGCTGCGATGGAGGGTGATTGAGTCCATGAATGATGAAGAACTGGAGGGGGACTGGGAGGGTAGGTTAAATTTTTCTGAACAAAGGTGGATTTATCGCCTTAACACGGTGGCCCCTAAGGGATTAAATAACGAATTGGAGTGGGCTTCACTAATATGAGTATAATCCTGGGGTTCATTATTGTCATTTTCCAGTATACAAATCACTAAAAATCACTAAGGATAAGCCAGTAGGTAAACTGTACGTCACACTATGACGTCCCTTAGAAAACGGGACGTCGTCGTGATGATAGCGTATATAACAGCTGACTAAATACGTGACCGCCATTTCGTCAATGACGCAGTGGTTGGAGAAAGTTGTTACTGAACGGTAAGGAATCATCAGTTTTAAAGATAAATAAGAATGATAAATATAGGTTTACGGTTAAGGTATAGATACTTAGGAAACCTGTTTATGACTCGACTTACTTGTAAACTTTTTTAGGGAGAGGGAGCCTTGATAAAGCCCTGTGAGACAGACGGGCGAAACATGTTGGACATTTATGTTTCTACCCTCCCGACTAGCGTCAACTAAAAGCTAAGTACTTTCAGAATACCTATACTTTAGTCATGGACATTTATGTTTCTACCCTCCCGACTAGCGTCAACTAAAAGCTAAGTACTTTCAGAATACCTATACTTTAGTCATAACACTAAAATGTTACACTTAACTAAAAAATTAGGTCCAGTGACGAAAGGGTGCATAAAGCCCGCACTATGAAATACATTTGAGTGCGTGGTGGCCCTCTGAGGATCTATGAAATACAAAAAAATTTGTGAATAAAGGAGTTCAAATTGGAGTGAGGCACATTTGTAAGATAATGTCTTGCATTATGTGGCTAAGGTAGGCATTCTGTTGACATGTAATTTCTATCTTGCTTGTTCTCTTTTCCCAATAAGAGGTGTGTTAATGTTCAAGGACCTGATGTAATATTTGCAGTGCTCTCTTGATGTGCCACTTTTCGTCATCATCATCCAACCTACCTGAAAACAACCCCTCTCATAAGAAAACAACCTAAATCTCATATACCTTCCATACCTCATGAAAAGATGCCAACATTACTAAATTTCTTGCCCTTAGGTTTTGCCACCCTTTCACTTGAAAATCAGGCACAGATTTAGGAGAACTCTTTAAAATCAGCTTTATCTACCTTATCTGCACTTCCTACATCTAAATCACTATCAAAAACACATAACCAACCATGGTATCAGGATAGTTTCAGATTACTTAAATTGGCAGTTCAGACAGGCCTAACCTGCCTAGAGAAAGGAATGTTCCTCGATAGCTAAGCAGCTTTGTGATTCTAATCAAAAAAGCCAAATGTCAGTTTTTCAGTACATGTGTCTCTAAATCGACTAATCCTGCTAAACACCTTTATTTATAGATCCCTTGAAAATCACCCATCTTTGACAGACATGTTAAGAAACATTAGCTAATATATGTATTTGTCATAGAATATAATTCTGAGTGAATTTAAGTGCTGTTAAAGTGTAAATGACTGTATAATATGTCGCACTTATTTTTGGCTTTAAAATGAATAAAGATTTACAAAAAAAAAGAAACATTAGCTAATAACTTTGCATTAGTGATAATAGAACTGTTACTATCTACCTTCACCAATTACCATCAAATAAACCAATTTGGATCGAAGGTTCAACTGCCCCACTAGGCCGAATCTTTTGTATTGATTTACCCTCTGAATCAACGAACTTAATTGTGTCTTCAAAATGGCATACTTTTCAGATCCAGACCACTTTTTCCATTTTAAAAGTTCTCTGCTCTATGAGATTGACAACCTGCCACCTAGACTCTCTCCCTTATTCCTGGATTTAAAAAAAACCCAGATAATGACATGATTCCATTTGTCCTTTCAATGATAAATAATAGTTTAATTACTGGTATTGTTTCTCCTCAGTGGAAACAATCCATTTTAATCTCAAAACTGAAAAAAAAAATATTTAAGATCATACCCAATAACTATAGGCCAATGTCTAATCTCTTCTATCTTTCTGAAATCACTGAAAAAACTGTTTCTACAACTCAGTCACTTTCTTGAACAGACTTTAGCCTTACATCCTCGACAATATGGTTTTCAGCCACACCATAGCACAGAAATAGTCATTACATCTGTTATTAGTGAAATACATTCCCATCTCGGAAAAAATTGTGTCGGGGTCACAATTTCACTCAATTTCTCTGCTATCTTCGACTTGGTTAACCATTCCCTTCTTCTATCATGACTTTCTGGAACAGTTTTACCTTGGTTTTCCTCTTTTATTCAAAATAGATCCTTCAGAGTCCTGTCCACTTCTATTTGCACTGTTTCATCTAGTAAAAAAAACTTGCATGCGGTATACCTCGGGGCTCTATTCTTTCACCTATGTTCAATCTCTTTCTCACCCCACTAGCACTGCTTATTCAAGAATGTGCTACCGTCTCTTTCCCTATCTACACATATGACATTCTTCTCTTAGACCCTACAACTTCCATAAACCCTGATCTCCAACCCCTATAGGATGGTCTCAGTAAGATAGCTGGCTGGCTTTTTTAATCATCATCTAATTTTCAACCTGGACAAAATGGAAGCCTGTTGGCTTTCTGGCCATCTACCTTTACTCAACTGATCAAATTTCTATCTTAGACACTAAAATTACCCCAACCAACACCTTTTCCTATCTTGGTATAATCTTTGACTCAGAGCTATCTTTCGCCCCGTGAAATCAGCATTAAGCAAATCCTGTTTTTTTACCCTCAACCATGCACTGTTAGAAGTTTCTTCTCCTCTACTGTATTTACCGGCTTGCTCTGTTTTTTATTTTTATTTTTTTCAATTAAAGGCAGTATAGCAAATCATAAATAAATAAAATAAATGTACATCCTGCAGATATTGCAAGGGTGCATAACTACTGTGAAATGGAGCCCTGGACAGTCGCCCTCTCCACTAAAGTTGGCTCTATATACGAGTTCGGGCACCGTTTTCTTTTGAGGAAAAAAACATTGCATCAAATTAATCACTTTTCAGTAATCTTTCAGCTAATCTTTTCATTTTATTTTAATCATGCATTGATTGTTTATCCTTTTTTTTTCTTTTTCTTTTCACTATACCACTTCAGCTTTGGACAAGCTTAGTACCCAGCATCTATACCATCCAACCCAAGTGGAGATTGTACAGTCCAACGTAGTATTTGACATTAGCAGCCTGATGCTCTACGGGACCCAAGCCGTGCCAGTGCGTCTTAAAATCCTGCTTGACCGGCTCTTCAGTGTGCTGAAGCAAGAGGAAGTGCTCCACATCTTGCACGGACTAGGCTGGACACTCCGGGACTACGTGCGAGGCTACATTCTTCAGGTAAGAGGGTTGCTTGGCATGACAGTCTGGTCTAGTGGCTAACATTTCTCTAAAGAGTGCTAATAAGTTGTGCACAAAAATAACCTTCAGCTTTCTTTCCTTTAACCTTGCACAGTCATGTCTAAATAAGAAAGCAATGTGTCATAATTCATGTGCTTAATGCATGAAGACATTGCGTGTAAGCCTGGGATAGATTTAGAATAAAGAATGCATACCGCCACAGATTTTCTTTTATTAAAACAATATTTTGAGCCAGATACAGTATTAGTTTAACCTCTGAATCAGACATCCAGCTTCATGCCTGTGAATTTCTGTTTTTAGCAATTAAATACACAGGGGTCCTTTTACTAAGGCGCGCGCTAATCGATTTAGCACGCGCTAAATGCTAAGTCACCCATTATATTCTATAGCGTGCACTAAATTAGCGCACCCAGTAAAAGGACCCCACAGTTCCAAACTTGCATGAGTTTCTCATTTTAAATTAAGGAAGGCCTGCGGATAGGTGCATGTGGGTATCCAGAAAACCTGACTGGCTAGGGTTCCCCAGGACAGCTTTAGGAACCACTGCCATACATGTACAGATTTATTGATCCAGGCAAAATGCGATGTTAAGTCAGTAAAAACGGATATGAATTTAACATAACATTTATATTCAGCCTTGTATACAACACCTACTATATCAACATAACATAGTTAGCTTAAGCAGACAAACATGATTTCTCTTTCTCATGAGATCCTATACAGTATGTTTGACTACTTACCTATGAGCTTTCAATTCATTTTAAGTTAGAAGGTTTTAATTTGCCCTTCCTTGGTGAATGACACCAAAACACAGGTCTACCAGTCACCTGAACTGTATCATTGGGCAACACTTTCAGTTCTCCAGCTACTTGCTCTAAGTCAGTAGTGATCAATCTAACCCAGTGGTCTCAAACCCGCGGCCCGGGGGCCACATGCGGCCCGCCAGGTACTATTTTGAGGCCCTCGGTATGTTCATCATAATCACAAACGTAAAATAGAACAGTTTCTTGATCATATGTCTCTTTAGCTATAAATTACAATATTATTATTAAGACTTAGCCAAAAGGAAATATTTATAAACTATAAAGAGTTATACCTCATGCAAACTTGTCGTTTCTTTGATAAGACATTAACTACTTTTTTCTGAGGCCTTCCAAGTACCTAAAAATCCAAAATGTGGCCCTGCAAAGGGTTTGAGTTTGAGACTACTGATCCAACCGGTCTGCTTTTCTGAACATCGCATTATTAAGAAAAGAATATCCTGAAAACCAGGGAATGCCACCAGGATGGAACTGAAAACCATTGCAATATGGAGACTCCTCCATGAGAGGGTATATATATTTGAGACCGGACAGGCACAAGAAGCTTGGTAAGCCATTTAAGAAAAAGCACTTCTGTGCACAGGGAAAGTGAGAACAAAATGATAAGAAATCAGAAGTGATGGGGAAGGAGCGCTGACAGAATCCTAGGAGGCAGAAGCTGAGAAAGTGATGTGATACAAGTTTCCACCTGATTAAACATAACTCAGAAAGGGAAATTATGCGTGTTGAGAGTTATTTTAGAACAGAATACATACTGTAGGCAGGAAAGGCACATGGCCATATCTGTTGTGGACCTTTTCTGGTTTTCTAAAATTACCTCAGGGAAAACGGATGCACGTGTTCATACCTGCTCCAAGGCAGGTGTAAGGTGTAATTAAACATGTGTTATGTACTGGAAAGAACAGGAATTTTATAAAATGTATACATAAGTGCTTCCCCCCCCCCCCCCGGAAAATCTACTCATATAGGCATGTAAGTAAGTGGTATGTTTTTGTCTACCTACTTTCCCCATATATACTTTGATGTTACAAGGGCTTATTTCAGCACTTAAACTACTGTTCTACAGGCTCATGTCTCTTACAAAATTATCCCTATTGTGGCTTAAAACTGTGTAATGAGATTTTATATGATGTATAAGTTTACCCCCTCCCCCCCACCAGAAGTGCAGGAGCTACTGATGCCATTCAATGGACTCAAATAGCTAATTTTTGGTTTTCATTTTTCTTTCTGTTTCATTTATATATGCTCATCTTTTCCATTACAGTCAACTTTTCAAAATGATTAGGCTGTTAACACAAATTATTCAAAATATCTGCCCCCCCCCCTCCGTATTATTTGTCAAAGTCCTTCCGTTCCCTTACCATCTAATTTCTCATCTGACTCGGTGAGATGAGGAAGAGAATGCTGATGTCAAAGACACCTCTACTACCTGGAGCTACAGTCACACTTTGGACCATGAGGGACATCATACTGAGAGTTGAAAATATGTCACTTTACATTCAGGTGGCAGAGGAATAGGCCTTGGCCCAGGGCATTGCTATTGGCCTTCTCTTCTTGTTTGATCGGAAGCCACAGAAAGTGAGAGTGGAGGGGAAGGATGGGGTTAAACAGAGAAGCCTTACTTTCTTTGTTAGAATAGGGTTACTAGATTTTCCTTCGGGAAAATCCGGACCCATGGCCATGCCCCCAGGACTGCCCAGTTCTGCCTCTGTCCCACCCTGATCCGCCCCCCACCCAGCCCCCAGAAGGCATCTGTGCATGTGTGGACACAACGCAATGACATCACCGTGTTGCATTCCCGCCTACACGGGAAGCTTTTCAATACCCAGACAAAGTGCCAGGTATTGAAAAGCCGTCTGGATCCCCAGACATGTCCTCAAAAGGAAGACATGTCTGGGGAAATCCGGACGTCTGGTAACCCTATGTTAGAATATGAGCAAGCACTCAGAGCTGCTGGCCAAGGGCCTGGCACCTGTGCCCCTTCCTCTTGCTGGCATGTCCGTGGACTGTGTTATTTGATTGCTGAATAAACCCTCTGCTCAACCTGACCTGCATTCTGGTGTACATATTCACTTAAAAGTAGTGCTGACCGATTCACGATTCGAATCGATTCACCTACTCAAATCAGGTGATTCAATTTGAATCGATTCAATTTTTTAAAAAATCAGCCTCCTGATTCTTCGATGAGTGACCCTTCCCCCCATGCCTTCCTAAAGCAGTAGCAGCAGCGCTGCCGCTTGCTGGCCGTCTGCTGCCGCTCCTGCTTGAGGGAGGAGGATCAGTTGGAAAGGTCTGCATGTTCCTCCAGCACCTTAAGCTAATACGGCAGCCTGCAGGATCGCTGGTGCTATAGCGATCCCTGCAGCTGCTGTTGTCCTCAGTGGCATGTTCTCTCTGCTACGGTCTCGCCCCTCCTCTGACATCATTGTCAGGATCGCGGCAGAGGAAACATGCTGCTGAAGATGACGGCAGCTGCAGGGATCGCTTTAGCACCAGCGATCCTGCAGGCTGCCGTATTAGCTTAAGGTAAAAGCGGGGAAGCTGGGGGAACATGCAGGCTTGCGTGGGAAGCACGCCTTTGCGGTGGGAAGGCAGGCCTGTGCAGAGGGAGGAGGAGGAAGAGTGCCTTTGCAGCGTGGAGGCAGGCCTGTGCAGAGGGAGGAGGAGGAAGGAGTAAGAGAGGGGAAGGGAGATGCCAAACCTGGGGTGAAGTGAAGGGCAGAGAGAGACCAAACCAAAAAGAGGGGTAGGAAAGCAGAAGAAAGGTGCTGGACTAATGGAGAGAGGGAGAGAGAAATGCAAGACCACAAGGGGAAGTGTACAAGAGGGACAGATACTGCTTCAAAGTAGCTGGGCAGGGTGCAGGATGACAGGAAAGAAAGTAGGAGAAAGCCTGTACCTGGGGAAAGGGATATGGGAGGTAAGGAAGAGAGAAAGAAGAAACTGGATATGGGGAGAGACATGAAACAGAGATAAGATGCTGGGCATGGAGGGAGCACAGGAACAGGGACACAAGGGGTCACTACTGGAGAAGAGAATAGGGACAAGGACACAGAAGAGAGATGCTGGATGAAAGGGTAGTTGAGAAAAGAAGAGATGGTGAATCTGTGGATGGTGGGGTCCATAACTGCAGCTGCGGGGGGATGGAGATGAAAAAAAGGAGAGATGCCAGACCTCTGGGGGAGGAAAGGGAAACAGAAGGGGAGGACAGAGATGGAAGATGGATGGTTAGCACAGAGAAAGAAGAAAGAAGGAGAGCCTGATCAGAAGACAACCAGAGCCTAGGACGAACATGATTTGAAAAATGACCAGACAACAAAAGGTAGGAAAAATAATTTTATTTTCTGTTTTGTGATTACAATATGTCAGATTTGAAATGTGTATCCTTCCAGAGCTGGTGTTAGACCGCCAACTTGAGCTAAGATTTAACAGAGAGAGGAAAATTATTTTTTGTTTGTTTATTTTGTTTACACCACAGGACCAGTGTGGGTAGGAGAGGGCAAAGGGGGTGAAGAAGCTATAAAATAAACCCACCAGGATGTTTGGAAAAATCCACCCAATTGGGCAGGAAAATCAAATCGAAAAATTGATTCAATAGGCTGAATTGAATCGAATCGGGCAGCACTACTTAAAAGAGAGTGAAAGTTACCATTCAACTGGAAAAAAAACAGGACATGTCCTCTTTTTAGAGAACTGTCCGGGCTCTTGGACAGACTTCCAAAACCCAGCATTTGTCCGGATTTTGGAAAGCCCTTACAAGCTCCAGCCGCATTTGGAGGAACTCTGAGCATGTGCGGATGACATCACATGCATCCACGCATGCTCCAAGCCCTCCAGATGCGGCTGCAGCTCATGGCAAAGAGAGGAGGCTTTATGGCGGCAGGGTTGAGGGTGGAATAGGATGGAGATAGAAGTGGAACCAGGCGGGTTCTGAAGGTGGAATGAGGCGGGATCATGTGTCTGGGGTTTTCTTTTTTATATATATAGAAACATAGAAAATGACGGCAGAAAAGGGCCATGGCCCACCAAGTCTGCCCTCCCCAATGACCCACCCCCCTAAATTCTTCCTTGAAGAGATCCCACGTGCTTATCCCATTTTCTTTTAAAATCAGGCACGCTGCTGGCCTTGATTACCTGCAGTGGAAGATCATTCCAATGATCAACCACCCTTTCAGTGAAGAAATACTTCCTGGTGTCGCCATGAAGTTTCCCACCTCTTTTTTTCAACGGATGCCCTCTTGTTGTCGTTGGTCCTTTAAGAAGAAAGATATCTTCTTCCACCTCGATACAGCCTGTGACATATTTGAACGTCTCAATCTTGTCTCCCCTCTCTCTGCGCTCCTCGAGTGAGTACAGCTACAACTTACTCAGCCGTTCCTCGTACGGGAGATTCTTGAGACCTGAGACCATCCTGGTTGCCATTCGCTGAACCGACTCAACTCTCCGCACATCCTTTTGGTAATGTGGCCTCCAGAAATGTACACAATACTCCAGATGAGGTCTCACCATGGATTTGTACAATGGCATTATGACTTCTGGCTTCCGGCTGACGAAACTTCTGCGGATACAACCCATTATTTGTCTAACCTTGGATGAAGCTTTCTCCACTTGATTGGCCGTCTTCATGTCTTCACTAATAATTACCCCCAAGTCTCGTTGTGCTGTAGTCCTTGCTAAGGTCTCACCATTTAGGGTGTAAGAAAGCCCTGATGGTAATGGTCACAATCAAAAAAATAACTATACTTAGAGAAAAATATTTTAAGGGTAGTTTCAGCTATTTGACTCTTCTTTGTGCCTCAGTGCACCAAAGATGTGGTTAAATCATGGAGAATGTTGATCATTGCAGCTGGTTTGCTTTTCAGGGAAAGAGGGAGGTGGTGGACAGGAAAACGGTGACAATTAAAAAAAAAAAAGTGTGGGATGAACACAGAGGCTCTCAAATAAGAAAAAATTAAGGCCAGTACTGGGCAGACTTAAGCGGTCTATGTCTGTAAATGGCCGTTTGGTTGAGGATGGGTTGGGGAGGGCTTCGATGGTTGGTATGGTTTAGATGGGCTGGAGTGAGCTTTGATGGAGACTTCAGTAGATGGAACCTAAGCATAGCACCGGGCAGAGCTTTAGGTTCTGGCCCAGCAATAGCTAAGAAGAAGGAAAATTTAAATTAAGTCAGTAATTTAAGGAGTGGGTAGGGTTGGGCAGACTCGATGGACCATTCAGGTCTTTATCTGCTGTCATCTACTATGAAACGATTGATTTTAATTTTTGAAAAACTTTTAACCTGTAATTTAAATTTTTTAAAAAGCAAATAGACAACTTTCAAGGACAGTACTGCTAACAGAGTGATTAATATTTTATCCTATTTAAATGATCTTATGACATTCAGGGCTGCTATACTTAAAAATATATTAACTGTACTACTGTATAGAAAACTCTTACTTTGAACAGCATAGGAGCAGTGTAAAGTCCCCAGAATGCACTATTACTGGGAAAGCCAGTTTAAAGGGCTAAAATTCAATGATATCACAGCCCTCAGGGCATCAATATTACTGCGATTGCCCTCAACAACACTGTATTGAGTATTATGTCAGTTAAGGAAGAGTAATTGTGGAAGTAGGTTAGGATGGTTGTTAAAGTCTTATATATATCGACCTGGTTAGCAATTGGCTATGGATTGTGTTGCTGGCCAAATTAAGATGTACGTGGCCTGGTCACGGTGATGTGTATGTTTTGAGTGTCATATGATAGAGGCAGTAAAGCAAAATGCTCATTTTACTGCCTATCTTGTGCGTTTTTGATTTGTATATGCTTTTGCGAGGAATCCTTAGAATAAGGGGTAGGGGATAGATGGAAAGGAAACCCTGTGCACTTTGCTTTATGGAAGTACTCAATTTTCACTGATTACTACAGTAGGTGAAGAGTTGCTATTTCATATGTTTTCTTTAATGAAGATTGCCAGAGAGGATAAGATTAATTTGTGCCTGCCTGCACCCAGCTCTTTTTTTTTTTTCACACTGAGTGGGCTGGAAGCAGTTGTACAGAATCAGCATCGAACCAGTTCCCTGCAAAGACCAACACTGGCATGAAAGCTTTATTTACATTTCTTTTATTTATTTATTTAAAAAATTCATAGCCCGCTTAAACCTAAGCGGGTTACAAAAAAAAAAAAAAAAACAACCCAAAGAAATCCATACACAATCTTAAAATAACAAAATAAAATCAAGACATACATATTAAAATGTTCTTCTCAAAGTGCATATTTTGATCCAACATTCCTCCGTACTATTTTCTTTCCATCCTAAGAAAAAAAACTTCCACAGAGAGGGGTGTTTTTAAAAGATTTTCTTAAATTGCCAAACATCATTAACCAATCACAATTGCCCAGTCAGATTGTTCCATAATTTCACTCCAGCAAGTGAGATAGCAGTAACCCTAGTGCTTGCATATTGCACTTGCTGTAATCCAGCAACTGATAAGTGCAATGCCATTTCCGAGCTCGGGGGTCGGCAAGGCCGATATATAGCCAGAAGTTGTGACAAATACCATGGAGTCTTTTGATGAATCGCCTCAATAATCAATATCAGCACCTTATTTATTCAATTTTGAATTTTTAGCCTGTCTTCCCAAAGGAACTCATAATGGGCTACCAATCAGGTACTCAAGCATTTGCCCTATCTCAGTGGGCTCACAGTCTATCTGATGTACCTGGGGCATTGGAGGATTAAGTGAGATGCCCAGGGTCACAGGGAGCAGCACAGGGTTTGAACCCATAACCTAAGGGTTAAGAGACTGTAGCCCTAACTGCTGCACCACACTCTCCTCAAATGCTATATGGGCCTGATTCTGAAAATGGCACCTGCCACGGTAGGTGCCTGCAAAACAGGCACCTACCATGTGTCGATCGCCGGTAGGTGTCGTTTCCAGAATCGCATCTATTTTCTTCTACAGATGCCTTAAATGTAGGCCAGCATTGTACAGGCCTACATTTAAGGTATCTTACTTGCCTATGCCAGCCTTAGGCATGTCTAGACGCCTCTGTATGTGTACAAACAATGCCTACATTGTAGACGTCCTTCGCCCCATCTTTTTTTTTTTTTTAACGTGCATCCCAATTGGTCCATTAGATGGCAGTAGGACACCTACTGCTGCCTACAATTGGGATTCTGTTTTTAGAATCAGGCCCTATGTGCCGTAACAGGCAACCAATGTAGTTTCCGCAACAAAGGGGTAACCTGCTCCAATCTATTGCCTCCACAAATTAAATGTGGAGTAGCATTCTGAACTATCTGCATTGCCTTGTATCTTGACTTACACTGCTTCTTTTTAAGGTGGTTTACATTCAGGTATTTTTTTCCCTATCTATCCTGGAAGGCTCACAATCTATCTACAGTACCTGGGACAACGTACAATTAAGTGACTTGCCCAGCGTTACAAGGAGCAGCACAGGAATTGAACCCACAACCTCAGGGGTGCTGAGGCAGGGGTTCTAACCTCTAGTTCACTCCTTCCTCCTAAGTTGCTGGATTTCTGTGCGTGGATATATATCATTTCATTATAGATTTTATTTAAAATTCTTTGTTGAATCTCAAGTTATCAGAACATTAAGGGAGTATTTGATCAAGCTTTATTATTTCATGCCATGTGTAATGTCTGTTTTATATACAGAAAAGGGCCTTTGTAGAATTGCATGGCTGTAGATTGCACACACTCATATGTGTTACAGGATTAGATATTTCCCCTGGGTAGAAAGTGATTAGAACAGGGGGGAGCTGCAATTATATGCATATTTCTTAAAGTATCTGGATATCTGGAGGGAGGAGTAGCCTAGTGGTTAGAGCTACAGCCTCAGGACCCTGATGTTGTGGGTTCAAGCCCCACATTGCTCCTTATGATTCTGAGCAAGTCACCTAATCCTCCATTGCCCCAGGTACATTAGGTAGATTGTGAGCCCACTGAGAAAGCTAGGGGAAAATGTTTGAGTACCTGATTGTAAATCACCTAGACTAGTGGTTCTCAAACCTATCCTGGGGGACCCCCAGCCAGGCAGGTTTTCAGGATATTCCAAATGAATATGCATGAGCCAGATTTGCATGCTTCCCACCTCCTTTATATGCAAATCTCTCTCATTCGTATTCATTAGGAATATCTTGAAAACCCAACTGGCTGGGGGTCCCTCATAAGAATTGCCATACTGGCACAAACCAAAGGTCCATCAAGCCCAGCATCATTTTTCCAACAGTGGCCAACCCAGGTCCCAAGTATCTAACTAGATCCCAAGTAGTAAAACAGATTTTATGCTGCTTATCTTAGGAATAAGCAGTGGATTTCCTCAGGCCATCTCAATAATGACCCATGGACTTCTCTTTTAGGAAACTGTCCAAACCGTTTTTAAACCCTGTTAAGCTAACTGATTTCACCACATTCTTCGGCAAGGAATTCCAGAGTTTAATTACACATTGTGTGAAGAAATATTTTCTCTGGTTTCTTTTAAATCTACTACTGTACTTTATAGCTTCATCTTATGTCCCCTAGTCGTAGTATTTTTGGAAAGAGTAAACAAATGATTTACATCTATCCTTTCCACTCCACTCAGTATTTTATAAACCTCTTATCATATTACCCCTGAGCTGTCTCTTCTCCATTGATAGGTGGTATATAAATAACCAATAACAAATTTAAAATACAATCTGGACAATATTCAGAGCAAGTTACTTGGGAAGAGCCATCAGCAAGTTAACTTGCTCTACCACAGCTATTCATCCTTTTCAGTGGCCTAGGAAGTGACAACAAAGGGTGAGCCGACACCGACGTGGGCATGCTGCTCACATCGGAGAAGTTATAAAGGTAAAGGGAAGGGGGCACATGCGTGGCGGGGGGTGGGGCCCCATCACCCTGTGCACCGCTCATCCTTACCACTCCACTGATCTTCCTCTTAATATTTCTTTGGGAGCTGGAAAAACTGTACTTGTAGAAAAATCTTTGATAGTATTAGGAATTGTCTTAGACTCCATTTTATCCTTCCAGCAGCAGATTAACAATAATCTGTGATAAGGAAATGTTTTCTGAGTTTGCGTAGTTTAAAAACAGTTTGCGCTCTATTCTATCAACATCATTTTGCCATTTTAATTCAATCTGTTATTTTAGCACAGCTTGATTTCTGTAATTCTGTATAGTGTAGCATAAGTAGAGGAAATCTGAAGAGATTACAGCTAATTCAAAATAAATCTGCACGTCTGATTTTCAGGAAAACAAAATTTGATCATGTCTCCCCGCTTTTAAGAACTCTTCATTGGTTACCATTCAAATTGAGGATCAAATTTAAATGTGATGTCACACTTTAAAATTAATAAATGTCAGTCTTCTGAAGCACTAGTACCATTAATTATGAATTTATGAAGCTGCGTTAGGCTGCTTTTTAATCAATGGCCAAGGTGGTATTAGCTTCGACACTTATAGGATTTCTATGAGCATCAGAGCTTTTAATGCTGCATTTGGTGATTAAAAAGCCTAACATGGCTTCATAAAAGGGGAAGGGGTGTGAGATTATTAGACAGAATAAGGATAGATCTTTTTATGCCAACATGCCGTCCTATCCTACGTTTACGGGTTTAAGTACAAAGACATTTCTTTCCAGGATTTTTATTTTTGTTTTTATATCTCATTGGGACAATTTTCCTCCTTATCTAAAAAGCTGTAATTCCTATTGGTTTTTTGAAAAAAAAAAATTAAAAACTTTATTTCAAACCTCATTAGCTCATTCTTAAAGAAAAATGGTGTATTATCCTTTTGCAAGTTTTTTTGCAAACCACATCGAGCCCTATCTTGTTATAGGGAATTTTGTGGTAGAGAAGATAAAAGAACAGAACAAAACATAGCTCACCCATTCCACTGCTTTGAACCTTCAGTCCCTTCCCCAATATCACTGCTTTCAACTTTGAATCCCTTCCCTGACTGTGATATGTATTTATCAGCAACTTCAACCTTTTCTCTGACTAAGGGCTCCTTTTACTAAGGTGCGCTAGGGCTTTAACGCACGGAATAGCGCGTGCTCCATTGCCGCGTGCGCTAGACCTTAACGCCAGCATTGAGCTGGCGTTAGTTCTAGAAGCGTAGTGCGTGGTAATTTCCTGCGTGTGCTAAAATCGCTAGCACACCTTAGTAAAAGGAGCCCTAAATAAACTATAAACCAGGGGTGTCCGACCTTTTGGCTTCCCTGGGCTGCATTGGCCCAAAAAAAAGATTCTGGGGCCGCACAAATGTAATGTAATTTATTTCTTATATACCGCTACATCCGTTAGGTTCTAAGCGGTTTGAAGAAAATATACATTAAGATTATAAATGAGAAGTAAGAAGGTACTTAAAAAATTCCCTTACTGTCCCGAAGGCTCACAATCTAACTAAAGTACCTGGAAATTAATAAAGAAGAGAAAATAAAGATGGTTGAAAAAAGAAAAATTCTATGTGAATTTATAGGATGGAAATTAAACTGACAGTGAAGAACTGTATGAAAAATACATATGGAATGCAGATAGAGAGGGTAGGTTACAATCTATTTATGGTATTTGTTTAATTGGAAGGTGTTAAGGTGGGTAATTTGGGGGAAGGTTATCTGAAGGTAGGTGAATCTTCTGGAGGTAAAAGAGGAGGGGTTAAGATATTTGGATGAATTTTTTGAAAAGCAGGGTTTTGATTTCTTTTCTGAATGTTTTGAAGTTGTCTGATATTGTCATAAGATTGGAGATGGAATGGTTGATTTTTGCTGCTTGTGTTGCCAGAAGGTTGTCAAACATTTTCTTGCGTTGTGTGCCTTTGAGTGGGGGGAAGGCGAAAGGGTTCGAGGTTCTTCTGTGTCTTGAGGTGGAGATTTGGTTTAAGCGGTTGTTTAGATAGGAGGGGGAAGAGCCGTGTAATGCTTTGAATATCAGGCAGTGGAATTTGAATTGGATTCGTGCTTGTATGGGTAGCCAGTGAGAGTCTAAGAAGGCAGTTGTTATGTGATCATATTTTTTGAGTGAGTAGATCAATCTGAGGGCGGTGTTTTGTATGGTCTGGAGTTGTTTTATCATAGTGGCTGGACAAGGAAGATATAGGGAGTTGCAATAATCCAGCAAGGCAGAGGAGGGAGCCGGCAAGACGGTAAACACCCGGGGTCATTGGAGGAAAACACTGCATCGCCTTTGACCAGGGCCGCATAAAATACTTCACGGGGTTGCGTGCGGCCCTTGGGCCACAGGTTGGACACCCCTGCTTTAAACTATTGTGCACTGGATTCCGAGCTAACATGCAAGCTAGACTGACTGCAACCAGTCATTCTGGCACAGTAAGCTTTTGAGCATCCGAGCCTGAGATTCTTCCTCTCCCTTCCTCCAGGACCTCATACTTTAGTTGCACTAGTGAGTTTTCTGCTGTGTTTTCCTTTATATTGTCCGAGTGCCAGCATCTCCCTTTAACGAGAGACACAGCTACAGAAGTGCATAATGAGATGCAAGAATAAAGTAAACCAAAACTACATTCAGACATCATCGTAGCAGCCAGCATGTAGATTGTGTTGTGAAAACACTTCTGGCGAAACCAACAATGAAAAAATATGTTGTTGCATTGCATTTGATGGGCAGGAATGCTTCAGGCATGCTGACAAAATAACTCCATTTGTGTGCATTTGTTTAAAAAAAAAAGAAAGAAAAAAAAAAGTTGGCATTGTTTCTTGTTTCCTGATACATCTCCTGAGCATTAATTTCAGCTAGACGATACTGTAAATAATTGTAACTGTCCTTAAATAAACACTGTGGTGGTTTGCATTGTGTGCTTTGTAATGATTTTGTGGCTTCTTTTCGGTTCTGTTTTGTTTGCGCTGACATTGGAACCTCACTGATGGCTCTCTATGAAGTTATGTTTAGGAAAATGCAAAACACACTTGTAGTTTTCATAAACTTGGCCACACAGATGAGTGTCCCTGGGCTCTTTTGGGTAAAACAGAAAAAGAAAACCCCAAAAAACAAAGCGAAACAGAATTTTCAGCCAAAGCATATCTTGCTGTCGCTTTGGGAATGCAGATACAGGGGTTGATATTCAAAGCAATTTAACCAAGACCTGGATTTGCCCCGAAGACTGCTTCAGTTGCCACCCTGAGGCTATCTTTTCTCACATACAATACACTTCACCCAGTTGGTCATGAAGGTGATGTTAGGCTGTTACTCTTGCCATCTTATAGATATCAACCCCTTCTTCTGCCTCAGTCTCACTGCTCTCCCTCCTTTGAATTCCACTCCATCTGTCTATTTGCTCCTCTACCCCTCTGAGAAGCAGTCATTTACTGACCCCCTGATAAGCCCCTCTCTTCTTTTCTCACTGACTTTGACTCCTGGCTGTCCTTCTCTCTCAAACCCTCATTTCCTTCCCTCAACCTTGGTGACTTCAGTATCCATGCCCCTCTGACTCCTATACTCAGGGCAGGATTAATTTGTCGAGGGCCCCTAGGCACACAAGTACACTGGGCCCCCTGCCCCACCCCACCATGCGCCCAGGCGGAAATAGGAAGCTGCATCAGAGGGAAGCTTTGGGCAAGCAGCACCACTTGCAAAATTACAGTTCCCATTGCCTTTCTTACCCGCTTTGCTTGCTTGTCTTACTTTCCGTCAATGGGGGGGCTGTGTTGCTGATCGGGGGGGGGGTGCATTGCCGATCGATACTGGAGGGATCCATCGCCGTTTGGAAAAAACAATGTTGATGCCCTCCTTCATTAGGCCCCCCTGACCATTTCGGGCCCTAGGCACGTGCCTACTTGGCCTGTTGGTTAATACTGAACTGCCTATACTTTCAGGTTTCTCGATCTAACATCCTCATACAATCTCCAACTGTGCTCCACCACCTCTACGGATCAGAATTTCCACTGTTTTGACCTTGTCTTCTCTGCCAGCCAGTGGCGTAGCGAGGATGAGAGTTTCATAGTTTATTTAAGTTTTGATTAAACGCTTATCCAAAAGTACAAAGCGTTGTACAAAATATTTAAAAATAACTGGGAGACGAACATTTTTAAATTAATTAGATATAGACGAACTAAACAAACATACTTATGACTTGAAAACAATGGGAAAAGAGGGAAGAACTTCAATTTTATAAAAGGAAAATACAATAGGAAAAGGGAAAAAGTTAAAAATTGCTGGAGTAGATACATGTATAAAAATCAGTTATAGGCATCTTTAAAAAGTAAGCATCCAGGGCAGTGGCACCTCTCCCCTGCCCTCTTCTCTGCCCCCAGCTCCTTCCCCACCCCTTCCCTACCCCATATCTATTTTAACTTCCCCAGTGTGAGCAGCATCACCAACTCGCTGCCTGTGTTGGCTCTCCATCTGATGTCACTTCCTAGGCATGGGACCCAGAAGTGACATCAGAGGGAGAGCTGACGCTGGCACAAGCAGCAGGTTGGAGTTGCTACTCACGTCGGCGAAGAGATAGAGGTATGGTGGGGGGAAGTAAAGGCACGTGCATGGCATGGAAAGGAGTGGGAAGGAGTGGGGAGGCTGGAGAGGAGGAGGGGTGCCAGCACCCTCACCAAGACGGCGCCCAGGGCGGACCACTCCCCTACCCCCTTACTACGCCACTGCCGCCGATTGCTCTACTACCAAATTCTGCACCTTAACTCTTTCCTTTCTCAAATTATCACCCTCCCCACCCCAGACCTGACCAATCACTACCCATGCTTTCAGGCTGTTGACCCTGACACCATCTCCACCACCTTCAACTACTATGTCATACAAGTCTGTCAATGAAACCATCTTCTCCTATAACACCATTCTCTCCCCTGCTCTTGACATTTTTGCTCCTCTCATTTCACGTTCTCTAAGGCGCGCCAAACCCCAACCCTGACTGACCCCCAACATCCGTTACCCACGCTCCTGTATCCGATCTGCTGAATGTCTTTGGCTTAAATCTTGCACGCTTGCTGACTTCATACACTTCAAATTCCTTCTGACATTCTTCCAGTCTGTTCTCTCGCTTGCCAAACAAGAATGCTGCACCCATTTAACTAACTCTCATAGCTCTAACCCTCACTGTCTCTTTGGTACACTCAACTCAAAGTGCCCCCAACTCCAATCCTCCCTTCACTCCCCCCCCCCCTCAAACGATGGCAGAGTTCTTCTATGACAGAATTCACCTTGAGTTCTCCACCAGTTCACCTCCCCCCCACCCCATCCCCCTTTCCAATGTCCACTCTGTCAACCTCCCTTCAACTCCTGCCACCTTTTCTGAAATCACTGAAGAGGAAACTGCGCATCTTCTCTCCTCCTCCAAACCCACTACCTGCTCCTCTGATTTGATTCCCACCTACCTACTCAGCACTCTCTCTCCCACTGTCACATCCTCACCCCTCCACTGCAACTGTTCCTGATGTCTTCAAACATACAATAGTCACACCTCTACTACAAAAAACCCTCACTAGACCCCACATCTCCCTCCTCCACTTCTTATCCAAGCTACTTGAATGTGCTGTTCATTGCGGTTACCTGGACTTCCTTTCATCTGAAGCTATTTCGTCTGCCACTCGGATGCTTATAGGAGTATTGTGTTTCGATCATAATCCACCTGTATTGAAGAAATTGCATTGGCTCCCAGTGCAATTTCACAGACATTGCAAGATTCTGAAATTGGTTCATCAAGGCATTTATGGTAAACTTCCCAGATATTTTAGTGAGATTTTACAGATTTATAAGCCAGGATGTACACTGAGTTCCGAGAAACGCATATGTTGGATGTGGGAATAAGAGGTGATTACACACTCCTCATCCTATCTAAGTTTTAGAAAACTAGTCAAAACTAACTTGTACAACAAATTTGTAACCTAAGACCTCTTAAAGCCCTTTCCCTTTTTACTCTAACCAATTTGTAACCAAGATCTCTCAAGCCTTCTTAGTACCCTGCCTACTTGTACTTGATGACTTTACAGTGTTCCTATTTTCGCTGATCGTGCGCTGATCCAGCTCCTCTTATCTCTGTATCCTGCTCACATGTATCAATGACGTCTCATTGTGCCTATCTTCGCTGATTGTCCAGCTCTTCTTATTGTAAACTGCCTCGAACTATTATGGCTTTGGCGGTATATAAAAATAAAAATTATTATTATTATTATGTACATTATATGAGTACATTGAAATCTTTTTCAGTAGCTGGTCTGACTTTATGGAATGGTATTTCTAGAAATTTGAACTTCTGTGAGAATATGCTCGTTTTTAAGAAGCTATTGAAGACAGTTTTTTGTCCAGGCATTTCGTTGAAATGATTGATTGTATTTAAGAAGATTTGTGTATTAGAACAATCATACATATGTTCTATTGTATTTGTTGGTGTAAATAATAGTTGTTTTTTTATTTAGTAAATGTCTGTCTGAGACTGTGGATGTTTTATTGTAAGCCACCTAGGTTTTAGGAGGTCCTTATTTTTCCGCCTAAATCCACTTCTCCCTCCCCCCATTCTCTATTTCTGTGGATAACACTCTCCTCCTCCCTGTCCTGTCCCCTCGCAAACTTGGGGGTCATCTTTGACACCTCTCTCTCCTTCTCTACTTAGATTCAACAAACCGCTAAAGCCTGTTGCTTCTTCCTCTGTAATAGTACCACGATCTGACCTCTCCTTTCTGAGTACACTACCAAAACTTATATCCACACTTTCATGATCTCTCACAACTTGTTTCTCTCAGTCTTTCGCTCAATCATCTCTCTCCCCTTCAATCCATTCAAAGTTCTGTTGCCTGACTTATATTTTGCCAGAGCCACAATATTCATATTACCCCTCTCCTGAAGTCACTTCATTGGCTTCTCGTCCATATCCGTATACAGTTCAAGCTCCTCTTACTGACTTAACAAGTACATTTGCAGCACCCCCCCCCCATATCTCTCCACTTATCTCCCCCTATTCCCCCAATGAACTCTGCTCATTGGATAAGTCCCTCTTATCCACAACCTTCTCCTCCACTGCCAACTCCAGGCTCCCTTCTATCTTGCTGCGCCGTATACCTGAAACAGACTGCCTATATCAATCCATCGAGCTCTGTCTCTAGCAGTATTAAAATCCAAGATAAAAAGCCCAGTTTTTTACACGTTTAACTCCCTCTCACCATATGATACTAAACTGTGTTTTCTCCTCATACTTGATATTGCAGTTTTGAGCATAGCCATATATTGCAAGGCTACATCTAAATATTGACCCAATAGTATTTATTTAGCTGAAACTTATAAACTGCCAAGCTGGGGAAGAACCCCCCCCCCCTCCTCAGTGGATGACAGCAAAACATATAGCACAAACTAACAATACTCTAAATCGTAGTAACATAGCTAATGACTTACACTAGTATTCAATAACAAAATCTTAGTGCCACGTTACCGTTAGCAAATTAGTACCATAGAGCAATGTCAGAGTGCAGAAGAGGTGCAATAGGGATATGAGAGAGTGCATTGAACACATGTATCAAAATTTGAGGAAGGTAGCTTTGATGGCCATGAAATTTAGTCTTAATAAATGGCTCCCAATTACTGAAACTGAGTGGAGGAGTAGCTTATTGATTAGTGAACATAATGGCCATACTGGGACAGATGAAGGTCCATCAAGCCCAATATCCTGTTTCCTCAAGTACTTAGCTAGATCCCAAGTAGTAAAACAGATTTTATGCTGCTTATCCTAGGAATAAGCAGTGGATTTCCCCAAGCCATCTCAATAATGGCCTATGGCCTTCTCTTTTAGGAAATTATCCATACCTTTTTTAAACCCCGCTAAGCTGATTTCACCACATTCTGTGGCAATGAATTCCAGAGTTTAATTATATGTTGTGTGAAGAAATATTTTCTCTACTTTGTTTTAAATCTACTACTTAGTAGCTTTATTGCACACCCCTTAGTCCTAGTATTTTTGGAAAGAGTGAACAAGTGATTCACATCTACCCTTTCCACTCCACTCATTATTTTATAGAACTCTATCATATCACCCCTAAGCTGTCTCATCTCCAAGCTGAAGAGCCCTAGCCACTTTAGCCTTTCCTCACAGCAGTTCCTTGTAACCCTGGGCAACCACTTAAACCTCCATTGCTCCCGGTACAAAAAACACCTTAGACTGCGAGCCCTATAGGGTCAAAGTACTTGCATATATTTCTAGACTCTATATATGGCACACAAATGTGGGCACTTGCACAGTTTATTTATTTGTTTATTCAATTTTCTCTACTGTTCTCCCAGGGGAGCTCAGAACGGTTTCCATGAATTTATTCAGGTACTCAAGTATTTTTCCTTATCTGTCCCAGTGGGCTCACAATCTATCTAATGTACCTGGGCAATGAGGTACCACGTAGCCTGCTCAGGGTCACAGGGGACAATGGAGGTCTGAACCCACAATCACAGGGTGCTGAGGCTTTAGTTATATTCTCTGTACCACAATCTGACATCATATGGTATAAAATAGGCCTAGTAATGAGCCAATTAGTGCCAAAAATTGGACACTAGCTATTCTATAAAGATGCACATGCAAATTGTTTAGCATGTAACTGAAAAGGGGGAGTGGCCATGGGAGAGGCATGGGTAAGTCAGGGTGTTCATTACAGATGCATGTAGTATTATAGAATTTGGGATACCTGTGCCTAATTTACCTGCAAGGATTTATATTAGGTTTCAACAAGGTGGATCTGACTAGTCAGAAAGACTTGATTTAGATCATGGTTTTCTACAGACTCATTCTTGCTTGTATAATCTTAATATTTACAGCCAGATCTTATCAGAAAGGCCAGTTCTTGATATACTACTCAAAACAGCCCACTTCAGAGTTCCATCTAACATCTTGTGGGAGCATTAGCCTGGTTCCACCCATTATTTTCAGAGCAGCAAAATGATTGTTGTGGAAGTATTTACAGAACAATTTCAACAACATTTCGGTGGCACTGAAGTCTTTGGCTAGGAGGTGCTGCAAATGAGCACCACAACTATATTTTTAGCTTGGTATTCTCTTCGTGCTCTTCTAAATTTCTTCTCATCTTGGATACATTTGCAGCATTGTCTGTGACTAAACTGGTACTAGACGTGAATTTTTGTTCACCTAATATTATTTCTTTTGCTGTTACTTCCTGTAAATATTCTGCTATATGTGCATTTCCTGATGTATCAATTGTTCCTGCAAAAAAGACTTCCCCTTCTTCTGTTGGTATATAAGCACATACAACAGGATCATTGTGGTCATTATTCCAATTTAAATTTTTTTTAAAAATCCAATTTATTTTAATTGTTTTTTATCTACCCTGGATGTTAGTTGCTATGAATCCTCATGTCCAAAGATGGCACAGATCCCGGCGCTATGCATTATTGTATAAATGATGCCTAACTCAGAGCATAATTTATAGAATTGCGCTAGGTGTACATATTTTTTGGTGCCCAAATGTGGGCACCATTTAATGAAGCTAGTCCATAATGTGTACAGTGCTGAGTAAATCTAGTAGCACTATAGAAATAAGTAGTAGGATTAAGTTGCAGCCTTGCAAATAGACCAACCCAGCTATTGATTAGTTCTCTGACTGTATTTCAGAATTGACTCCTTCATAAATTATCAGTGTCTTTATTTGCTAAACAAATCGTGTAGAGAATAAAAACAAATTATTTGGATTATTCTCGTATTCAGTTGGCAAAGCACTAGTGTACAGTTGTGAATCTTCAGTGAGCCAAACCCTGTAAGCTGGTTTGCTGCAAATCCATGGATAAGATTAAATAGATGAAGCATCCATTTAGAGCTCATTTTAAAGTTATGACCTTCAAATGTGTACATTATAAAATAAATGCACAGTTCAATCAGCTCATCTCTTTTGGTGTACATCTTTTTGGAGTTAAAGGCTTAATTTGTCAAATCCTGGACCTACTCTTTATTTGTGTAATTAAATGCATTAACCTCCCCCCCTTTTACAAAACCACAAAAGTGGTTTTTAGCGCAGGTTAGCATGCTGGATGCTCTGTGCTGCTCCCGACGCTCATGGAACTCTATGAGCGTCGGAAGCAGCGCACCAGCTGGTGCTAAAAACCCCTTTTGTGGTTTTGTAAAAGGGAGGATAAGTTCTCTATTTAGGAAGTAGTTCTACAAAGTGTCCCAAAACTCAGGCACCAAAATGCTGGGCTCCAAGCAAAAGTTCTATTACAGCTTCTGGGTGTCCAGATTCCATTATAGAATATTAGCATAAGTTACTGTTTATGCGCCAACATTTTAGGTGCACCAACTTATATACCAAAATGGTAGGCCTGAATCCAGTTGAAAAATGACACTCTTCTAAACATGCATGTGTAATTAGAGGAGATACCCATGCCCTGACCATGCCCAGGCCACATTTGAAATAGGTAAATGAAAATAAGCATGCAGTACCTACTATGAGCAGAAGTGGTATCTTTAATGTGTTACTGAGTTGATACAGAAGAGTGACTATTTGGGGTTTTGCCAGGTACTTGTGACTTGGATTGGCCTCCGTGAAAACGGGATTCTGGGCTAGATGGACCATTGGTCTGACCCAATAAGGCTATTCTTATGTTCTTTTTTTTAATTAAATCTTTATTAATTTTCAGATCTTACAAAAAGTGCAGCATAACATGCATGTCATATCCATAACAATTAAGCACTTATAAACACTCAGAATCAGTTTATCAATATCCCTCCCTTCCCAACCATCTAAGAAAAGAGCAAGGAATCATATAAACATATGCCCACCCTCCTACCCCTGGATGTGCAAGTACTATATCAGCAAAAATAAAACAACAATTCTACAAAAGACGCCAATGGACCCCTTACTAATTTGAATATTTTTGTGTTCCCTGCCAAATCAGCATTCATTTTTTCATATTTATACACTACTGTGGAACAAAAATGGGACGGAACCTCAAAAATGTAGAAAACAAATCAAGTATACAGGTTCTACATACAACTGTGTCTATTTAAACAAGAGGAAAAGACCTCAGAAGCCTGCACCATATAGAATATACAATTCACTTAATGGTTTTTCAGCAGGACAGGTTCTCTATCATTGGTCTCAAAAACCTCTTGTAACCGACTGACAAAATTTAAATTGGTGTGTTTAACACTCTAACATTCATTATTTCAATCGGTAATAAAGTGCACTTATCTTAATCTGTGATAAGAGCCCGTCGAAGCCAATACCCTGGCGAAACGGGTCCCGTCGGGCTTCTGAGGTCTTTTCCTCTTGTTTAAATAGACACAGTTGTATGTGGAACCTGTATATTTATACACTAAACACAAATTTGCCCACCAGAAAGTGAAATTGAGATGGTCCTAATTTTTCCAGTTATCAGCTGCGTAGCTGTGATCAGCTGCGTGATCAGCTGCGTAGCTGTACCCATCCTAATTAAGAAGAGTCGGCCTTTATATCTATCCAACGGGGGCTTAACATGCAGCACAGTTCCGCAAATCACTAACTCATATGTCAGAGGGAGCGCAGACTCCAAAATATTATTAATATGTCCCCAAATCGACTTCCAAAAGCTCAGTATCATAGGACAATAAAATAGTAAATGATCCAGTGTTCCTATATATAGATGACAGTGCCAGCATCTATTAGATTTAGCACTATCCATCTTATTCATCCTAACCGGGGTCCAAAAAGAACGGTGCAACAAAAAAAACCATGTTTATGTTCTTATATTTATATACTGAATATCATACAAGTATGCAATCATGTTAAATTAAAACAAATAAATATTGCTTATGAGAGGGAGCTCAGCAGTTAACCAGCCATCCTCTTAGGCTCCAAGTTCCGGAATCATTAAATTTTACTTTTAATGGTCATTTTACCTTTTTAGGATCCTCAGAATCGAGCACAGTAGTCCTTCATAGTTTCTTACAAAAACTGCTCAATCGTCATCAATATTTTATTGTGTTTTTGTTTGTCTTTACTCAAAATATTAGTATAAATACTTTTCTCTTTTATTATATAAATAATGCTAACGCCCCAAAATCAGGCACTTATATTATGTATTAAAGTTCTGTCGGCTCAGGACCTGCTGATATGTTTTGCCTCCTCAGCTGTATCGAGGCTGTCCCCTAAGTGTAAAAAATATACAAAGTTACTACGCTCTACCCCTGTTTGTTATTATAATTATGTTAAATAATCAAACTTTAATTCATTACAGTAAATTTATTTGTTCTCTTACCTTGAGGTATTATGCTCCACCATCAACCCAGCTAGTTACTCTGGACAAGATGGCGGCGGCGTTGTTTCAAATGTTATTATTCAGAATTCACTGTGACCAGTTTATTCAAGTACAGTCAAACCTCGGTTTGCGAGTAACCTGGTTTGCGAGTGTTTTGCAAGACGAGCAAAACATTCTCGCAAAACTTGTCTCGCAAACCGAGTGTTGACTCAATTTGCGAGCACCCCCCCCCCCAAGAACCGGCATCGCAACCCCCCCGCTCGCAAAGCCACCCCCCCCCGCTCGAACTGGCACCCCTCCCCCCCCCCGAGATTCTCGGTGAGAGGGAGAATTAGAAGGCCTTGAGCATGTGCAGATGCATGCTCAAGGCCCGGCAGAGGCAGGAAGATCTTCAAGCGGCACCGGCACGTCCTGTGGGCTGCGTGCTTATATGTGCGTGTGTGTGTGTGTAAGTTCAAGTTGTTCGGGATGGGGGTGCCAGTTCGCGTGGAGGTGGGTGCCGGTTCGCGTGGGGGGGGGGCCTTTGCGAGCGGAGGGGAGAGCAGTGCCGCTGGCCTTGGGGGGAGGGGGGGAACGTATCAAAGCGAGTTTCCATTATTTCCTATGTGGAAACTCACTTTGATATACGAGTATTTTGGTTTACGAGCATGCTGCTGGAACGAATTATGCTCATAAACCAAGATTCCACTGTACTGTACTCTAGGCATCCTACGTTTTCATACTGCCCACTATTTCCTGCTATTCACTTTGTCTTTTCTCCATATGAATTAGCATAGCAGATAGCATACATACCCTATACGGTCTATCAAGTTACAGTAAAGTTATCCACTCAATTTCTAAATTTAACTCTATGGGAGTTACTGTGTGTAGAGTGAATATCCATCTCTGTTCTTTATAATTTAGAAACTTTGTCGCAATTATAAACAGGTGTATTGTGAGTATGGTGGCTCTCGCAGCACACATTGAAAGGGAGAGAGATGGTTGAGTGGTAGACCCGAAAGAAAAAAGTTGCAGTAATGTAAGCGTGAGGTGATGAGAGAGTGGATAAGGGTTTTGGTTGTGTGCTTAAAGAGGAGAGGTCAGATTATGGTAATATTATTGAGCAGGGGTCAGCAAACATTGTTTGTAAAGGGCCAAATAGTAAGTATTTTAGTTTCTGCGGGCCAAGGGGCAAACCCAAGGATAGTTTTGTAGATAGGCCTACTTAAATAACAAGCATAAAAACAAGTTTTTACAAATTTATTGAACAAAATATACCATAATAATAATAAAAACTATAAATAATAGATTTAAATAAATCAATTATCTCTGGACACATTTCTTCGGCTGCAACAATTAAACATGATTTAATTAACTCGCCATCAGTGAACAGCTTTCCTTCTTTGGCTAATAAATGAGATACTTATAAACTTACTTATAGTTGCAGCCTCATTTTCATTTTTCATTCTCATGAAGAAATTGCGTTGCGATGAAATATTGGATATGGATATGCCCTGGTCATAACATGAGAATGATAAACTATACAGAGAACTATTACAGATTCACGATAGAACAGCGCAAGCAGAATAGCGATACACGTAGTACTATATACACTTCCAAATTGTAACTGCAACTAAGTGTCGTCACAGCAGAGGCCACCAAGAGCGAGAGAATGAGAAGCTACAGGAGCGCCACTTGCAGTCTTTCTCGCGGTGTCAGGTCAAAAGCGTGCAGGGACAAAGGCACGCCCAGACAATTGAGCGCAGCGCGTGCCGCCGCGCCACTCTAAATTACTGTTTTTAGTGCTCCGACGGGGGGGCGTGGGGGCGGACCCCCCCCCCACTTTACTTAATAGACATCACGCCACGTTGTGGGGGGCGTGGGGGGTTGTAACCCCCACATTTTACTGAAAACTTCACTTTTTCCCTGTTTTTAGGGAAAAAGTTCAGTTTACAGTAAAATGTGGAGGGTTACAACCCCCCAAACCCTCCATAACGCCAGCGCGATGTCTATTAAGTAAACTGGGGGGGTTCCCCAACAAACCCCCCCGTTGGAGCACCTAAAAACTGTAATTTAGAGCGGCGTGGCGGTGTGCGCTGCGCTCAATTGTCGGCGCACGCTTTTGTCTTTCGCGCCGTTGTCTATGAACCCTTTCTCGCAACTCTAAAATTTCAAAGTATGCGTTATAACGGCTGACAGCTGAATTGCAAAGAATTTGAAATCCATTCTTAGCTCCCGAGCCATACAAAAAGAGGCGGTGGGCCGGAATTGGCCCACGGGCCGTTGTTTGCCAACCCCTGTTATAGAGGAAGAAGTGATGGACTTTAGCAGTTTATTGGAACTGAACAGAGAAGAAGAGAGAGGAGTTGAAGATGACCCCAAGCTTGTGAGCTGATGAGACAGGAAACAGGAGAGGGTTGTCCATAGAAACAGAGAACGGGGGAAGTATCTTATATTTTGGCTATTTTGGGAAAGAGAATTGCTGCTTCCATTTATTGTACAAGTTTTAAGAAATATAGCCCTGACCTTATGTTGACATAGATCATCCCGCTACCCCTCTACCCTGATCTTTGTAGAATATAAATATTATACCTAAAGCCCCACCAGCATTAGTTTGTTTGTGAGATTCAGAATCACCAATTTTCTGACGTGAAAATTAAAAATCATAATAATTGAAAGAATACAACTGAAGGAAAGGGAGCGATTTGTTGTTCTGGGTAGGGAAAAGAAACAGAGGTTAAACCCCTTCTTATTGGTTAGTTGTGTTTTTTTGTGGGGTTTTTTTTTCATTAAATCATTTATTTTTAACTCTGCATGACATACTTTGCATCTATTCTTCTGCTAATGCCATGAAGGAAAAAAAAAATCTTTAAAAGACATTTTTCAGCTTCATTATCCTCCTCCGCCTTACGAATCATATTTTCAGATTACAGTTATCGTCTCGTTTGACTCTTCTCTGAGCCCTGCGATGACAGTGGTGTGGCCTTTGAATGAGCCAGTGCTCCGGCACCTCATCTCTCTCCCCTCATTCTGCCCCCGGCTCTTTCATTTGTAGTGATGCGTTGCATCGGGTGACAGGCTGTTTCATTCGTGCTTGAATAACTCGAGATTTGAATTCTTACAGCTTGTAGAATCCGTGTAATGCTTAGCAGTAGGTACAGCTGTTAACTATTCTCTTATAAGTAATCTTTTTTTCTCCCCTCTCAACCTGTCTCACAGGTAGTGTACCTGTCACCATTAATAACTCATCGGCAGCTCCCTGGTGGTTAGGCCCATCACTTGTCATTCACGCTGGAGTGCTGCTCGGGCATCCCCATCTAAGCTCGCACAAGATCCTTCAGCTAGTCACTCAAATCAGCAGCGGTATTGTTTAAGGCCTCTGGCTTACAGGGAGCTACACTGATGGGCTTCACAGCAGGGTGCTGCTTTCACCCCCTCACACAACTAATTTGACACACAGGTTTATTTTTTATTTTATTTTTTTTTTTACCCTGGGCTTTTAGAAATGTTGCTTTTTGCAGCATCTTCAAGGTAGACATTGAGTTATGATCTGTGCAGCCGGGATCACGATGTGCTTGTTGTTTACCTTGCCAGCAGTGTAGAACTACTTCTTCTCTTTTCTTTCTTCCTCTTCTTTAGCGTTTAAAGAAAAGACAAATCTAGACCCCCAAAGTGATGAGGCCATGCCGTTTTACTCTTGTCGATTTGTAACAGATCCAGGCGTTTCTTAGTTTTCAAAGTAGTGACAGGGCGAAAAATAAAACTACTTAAAATAATACGAGGAGTGTTAAATAATTTATCTACCTCAACAGGAAAGAAAAGAGTTTTCAAAAAGTTTTGTTTTATTTTTCAATAGACACTTGATAGACACTTCATCCACTTTTCCTGCAAGGACTTTAAACCCTTTGAAAAGAATTCTTCTGCTTGACCTTCAAACCAAAACGTCACAGCTTCTTTGACGTCTTCATCACTTGAAAAACGCTGTCCACGGAGAAATTTCTTCAAAACTCAGAACAGGAAATAATCCGAGGGAGCCAGGTCAGGACTGTAGGGTGGATGGTTCAGCTCATATGAAAGGCATTCTGGGAGAAAAAAAAAACAGCGAACATATTATAAAGGGAAGAGAAATTTTAGATGGAACTCATTAGCAAGAGGGCCAGAGTTTAAAGGGTAGAATCAGGGTAATTGATCTAGGTCTGATGATATAGGAGACCACTAAATCTGCCTGAAGCTGAAGAAGTCATAGCTTGCACGAGGCCTCAGGGCCCCATCATGTTTAACAATGGTTCTGTTAGAAAGTATTGATGAGGGAGTTGTGGAAGTTAGTGGTGACAAGGAACGTACGTTTCCCAGGTCCTTTCATCTCGTTTTTTACCTGATACGACAGAACTCCCCCCCTAAAAAAATTTCAAGATTTTTCTGCATCATCAATAGTATACACTAGTATACAGTAGTAAATGGGGAAAAACAAGTGAACAAAATGAAAAATCCTATAAGTTACATGGAAGGCCAAACAAAATGAAATTTTCTGCCCTGCAAACCCAGTGGTGGTAGCTTCTGTAAGTAGTCACAAGACAGGGGGCTGTCCTCTTGCTAATGCTGTATTGGTGTGTGGCAGTTTTGGTCACGTCAAGTGTTCCATTTTAAAATCTGTCAAATTATTATATCATTTTGTGCTTGTGGGAGGAGGTGGATAATGCTTGCGTGTCCATATGTTTTATATTGGAATTGGCATAGTTTGAAAAGACTCTTTAATCTTTGTATTTATTTTTAGTTGTTATACAACTTTATGATGTCTGTTAGTTGTAAGCTTCTTAGATAGGTTGGCTGTAAATGCTTTTAGATACACCTCCAGTGTCCCAGTGGGAACATTTGTGAGGTGCATTAGGGCTCCTGAAGAACATGCAACCTACAGAGTGCTTAGATGTAACTTTCAGAGGCAGATGGCTCTGTTCTGGGAACACCGGAAACATGCAAAACCACGCACAGCACAACATTTTATGTGGCTCAGAGCTGCCTATCATTGTGGTAGCATGACAAGTGCTAGGGACCAAATTGGTCCAGGTATTTTGCTCAAGAGATTTGTAAAATTGAAGTCCTGGTCAAGAGCTGTTTCAGAGATTCACACAATGGAAAGCTCTGTAGTACATGTGCCAGAATGGCAACTGCCAGGGAAAATTGGTAGCAGAGGAAGGATTATGTGGTGACCACTTAGAACTAGAATTATTACATGTGGAATCAATCAAAATTTGTTGGTTTTTTTTTTAAACATATTACAATTTTGGCCCTCCATTCTCTTCCTCCTTTGGGCTTTCGGCACAGTTGGAATCTGTCCTAACTGGGATTATTGACAGCTCCAAGTGGCTTATTTAATGTCTTTATTTTGTTCTTGTTCTGACCCCTGTTGTCTCTGCTAGCCATGGAAGGCGCAGTCCTCTAGCTGAATAGCACAAACTGCAGCTTGTTCCCAAGACCATTACAATTATATTTATTTATTTATTTAATACATTTTCTATCCCATTCTCTCCAAATAATTCAGAATGGGTTACAGGTCAAACATACATAATATACAGTTAATGGGTTATGATTTACCATAATTACGATACAAATTTTTATTCTATCTTGGCACATACTAGGGGTGTAACACCAATATGCATAATATACCGTTTACAGGTTACAATTTGCCATAGTTGCAATGCAAGATTTTTCAATACAAATGTTTATCCTAACGTGACTCATACCGGGATCTAGTGGCCATAAATATTTCTTTGTAATCCATCAGTCATGGGCAGGGGAGTTAGAAGAGGTATGTTTTTATTGTTCTCCTAAAGTTGAGGAGTCCTTCAAGGGATCTGATCCATGGGGCAGTATGAAGTGGATGTAGGAACGTCATTTGGTGATTTGCAGTTGAAGAGCATGACCAGGGGTTATTTTGAGGGATATTTCATTCTGGGAGTGGAGGGACCTGTTTGGCACGTATGGAGGAAGCTTGGTCATCAACGTAGCCTGGTGCCATGTTGTGCAGGGATTTGAACATCATCATCAGGCCCTTGAAGATACAGCGTTTGGCTATGTGCAGCCAGTGAGCTAATGACAGGGTCATGGGAGACAGGGTCATGGGCACTGAGGTTTTTAGAAGTCTGATTGCTGCGTTTTGTACATGCTGGAGATGTCATATGTTTTTCGCCATGAGACCGTTGTAATCCATGCAGGAGAATACTAAGACATAGATTAGTTGGGTGAAGTCAGACTCTGAAAGTAGTTCCTTATTTTTCGGAATTGTCGCAGGAAGTAAAGTCAGGAAGATACCACCTATTCTTGTAGTTGCCAGTAGCGGTAACTTGGAAATGAATGGCTGGGTTTCCCTTTCACACTAGTGCTATGAATGGTGCCTCCACCATATTCTCTTGGATTTAAGTGGATGTGAAATCTAAGTCATGAGGCAATGGAAATGAAGTCGCTTGCCCAAAGTCACAAGGAGTGCCAGTGGGAAATGTGGAATTTAGGCCCTGGCACCCATGGTTATCCGCCATCTCTACTATTTTGGTTATGTTACCTCATCTAGTGCTCATGGGCTCGTCAATACACAGGGTTGAGAAATATAAGTAGCAATAACATAATCCATTTCTTAAAATATTTATGAACTAAAAACGGTTTCACATTTTCAAAAGCAAAAATAAGAAGGTTGCGCTCCAATCCGTAATGGAATCTCAATGCCGATTTTGTTGGCTTGAATTATAAGCCTTCTGTTCTATCCACTATGCTACTATTCCACTCCAGACCACAGCCCCTGCCAGCCCTAGAAGCAGGAGCCGGAGCCGGGCATGGAACTTGAACCCAGGATTCCTTCATGGCAACACACTGTCAGGCTGTTCCCTGCAAGTTGATGTTTGAGCATCTTATCAAATGAATCTGTATCTGTTGTCAATATGTTTTTTACCGCAATTAAAAGAGAGTAGTCAGAACCCACATTCAAATTCTCTGAAGAAAAGGTAAGGCCCCTATTAAAATGAATCAGATTGAACAGTGCCATTATAAACCAATTAAAAAAAATAATAATTTAAAACAATGTAATTTTTGGGTAGGCACCTAACTCAATAGACACCATGTAGACATCTACACCATGACGCTACCTGTGCCTACCTGAAAAGTAGGCGTGGTTAGTGGGTAGAGCTTGGATATGGATTGCTTTAGACGCCAGTAAATTAGGACAAGAAAATCTTGTCCTAATATAATGGAACCTAACATTTTGACATCAGTGCCTAAGTCAAGTTAGGTACCACTAGGCACAATTCTGCAAATGGCGCTTAGCGGTTGATTGACAACAATGCTGAGCGGTGCCTAGCCACTAGGTGCCATTTATACAATCTGGCCCAAAGCGTCTGTGGAGTGAGTGTTTTAAAAGGAGCAGAAAAACAACAAAAAAAGTTAGCTGAAGAGCATTCTTGTGTGTTTTCTTAGGTGGCTGGCATCATGATTGTTACAGTTTTCTGGGTCTCATCATGTCTGGATAGCTAGAACCAATATTTCAGCCATCATGCTGTGGCTTTTTTCAGGGTGTGCTACGAGGTCTGCAGTTTGTCTCTCCCCTCCCCTCCCCCCTAGTCAGAACTGTCCCAATTGATTTCCAACTTCTTTCCCACCAGAATTTAAATTGCAACCAACAGATTTTCCCGCCTAAATTCAAATTTGTGGCCAACGGACTTTCACCTCAAGCCCCAACCAATCAGGTTTGAGGACCCACTATATATAAAGAGAAACTGCAGACCTCACAGCATAGCCTGAAGAAGCCATACCATGATAGCTGAAACAGCAGTTCTACCTACCCAGATGCGTTGAGACCTGGAAAACTGCAACAAACTTTCATGTGTGACTGACTTACCTTCTGTGCGCTTGGGAAAATGAAGTAAAAACACATTGTTTTTGCTTTACTGTTATGAACGTTAAAAAAAATTCAAAAGAAATCCAACGTGACCCCCAGGCCTCTTGGCACCCACAGCTGAGTGCATCAGGTCTTCACCGCCTTCCCCCTGTAAAAATCCATAGTGAAGTGTGAAAAGCATCAAAAAGTCTCACTTCTGCCAGCGCAGCTTTTCAGTCATTTGCCAGCACCTTCATCTTCTCATATGTTTCTAGCTAAGGTCTAACATGGAACAAAAACCCCGACAGCAATAGAGACCAGATGCCGATATTTCTTCTCTGTCACTTGGCTGCCGAGCAGATGGAATTCATATCAGCCGGGCATGCTGAGGGGAAGAGGCCGAGGCTGCCAACATGTGGAACTGGGGCTGAGTGACATTTTTGCTAATGTTTTGTCCTTGTAGAACATTATGCTTCCTCTTGGCTTATGAACTGCGGTTTTCCTGACTCAGACAAGGTTCCAAGCCCAGTCAGAGTGGCTGGCCTTCCTCTCTACCACCCCCACCCCCCACCCCCCATCCCAGAGAGAGTTGGGAGCTATGGAAGGCTTTGCACAATGGAGAGCTTTATTAAAATACCTGACATCTGCACGCAGTGCACCCAGATCATGTTAATCCTTGTACAGGAATTCACTAGGCATTAGCAGTCATATTTTTTTGTCTGGTTCCCTCTGCTTGTTTGATTTGTATGATGAATAAAAGTTTCTGGCAAAAAGCAGCTTTGAGCACTTTATTCGACATAAGCAATTTTCCCAAGAAGGACTGTCATGAATGGTCTTTGAAGGAGAGTATGAATCTAACAGAAAAGGGCTTTCTCCTTCCGTTGCTTTCAGACGTCTTGAAAAGAAAAATATTTTGAAATACACTTCTGGAAACCTAGAAGGCACGCTCTCTGTGTCTGGAGGCCTGGGCAATGTGCCGTAAACAGAGGGATCTAATAGATGGGCCTAAGATCGAATGTTATCAGTGGGCGGCTGTGAAATTTAGAACAAGAACCAACACTAAAAGAAAAAGAAAAAAATGCACTAAAGTCAGTTAAGCAGTTAACAAGTAAATTAGCACTCACCATTAACATATAACTGCAATGAAAGCACAGTGGCTTGACATTTAGCTTATATTAACTCTTGACTGCATAGTTTGAAACCGAGCAGAGGATGGGCATGATTTGTGCCTTGCGATTAATGCATGAAACTTACACAGATTAACTGTCACCACAGCAGATAACACAGATCACTTAATGCCACCTCTTATTTATGAGAAAGAGAGGCCCTTTTTCCTAATCTGTGTTAAGCGTTAACACTTGCCGAACAGCAAAAAAAAAAAATGGATTACTACGGAAAATGTTATGGGTTCAAATGATAGTTTTTGAATGTCCACGTGCTAACTGCACACCAAACAAAGTTTTGTAATTTTTTGAGGGGCAGAGAAGGGGCATTTCTGCACTAACCAGTTAGCATGTCTACATTACTTTGCTAAGTGGTTAATGCGGATAACACAGGAGCCCTTATCACCCAGAAAATAGGTGTTGGTAAGTTGACAACGTTAGCCCATGGCCATTAATAGAAAAAAGAAAATCAGGGTGGTAAAAATGGCAAGGGTGCTCACTAGGGGGTGCACTGATATCACATGACGTAATGTCCTTCGGAGAGGATGTGGTCAGGGATACTCCTTGGGAGGACATTAGTGACCTTGGACGTGTGTAGGGGGAAATCTTATTCTTCAAGTACTCTGAGCCATTTCCTTTGAGGGCCTTGAGAATTGATTTCAATTTAGCCCTGTGTTGTCCTAGTAGCCAGTGAAGTTATTTGCAAAAACGGTGCAATATGATCACATTGTTTACCGCCTTCTATTAGTCTTGCTGCAGCATTCTGAATCAAGTAGAGCTGACGCAGACCCTGTGTAGTCAGACAAGGGTAGAGTGCATTGCAGTAATCCAATCTTGATGTTATCATGACATGCACAACTGGGACAAGATTTGCCTTCTCAGTGTAAGGCAGTGTATCGCAAACTGTGTGCCCCGAGATACCAGCGAGGAGGAGAGGTGCCAGCTGACTGCTTACAGGACGTGCCTCTCACAGTGAGAGGGACGTCCCGTAGTTGGTAAGCCGGTGCCAGCGCCTCTCCCCCTCGCCGGTGCCTCTGCCCCTTCTCCTCACCCCCTCCTTCTGCAGCACCCCCCATCCACCGATAGTAATAGGAGGCTCAGGGATGTGGCTAGAGGACATCCACCCATGCGTGGACATCAACGTGATGTCATGGCATCGATGCCCGTGCATTTCCATGTGCCCTCCAGCCACAGCCCTGAGATTAGTGTGCCGCAGTTTAAAAAGTTTTCAACACACTGGTGTAAGGAGAGGGGCTGCTTATTTGTTGCAAATGATAGAAGTAGCTCTGAAAGGTTGATTTGGATTGGGGGGGGGGGGGGTCAGAGTAAGTGTTGAACCTAGCTGCATTTCAAGGTTCCTGACTTGTGATTTGAGATGGAGTTTGCATTTCCCCAAAGAGATTTTGATGTCTGGTATGTGCCCATTTGAATTAGGGACCATAGAAGCTTGGTTGGGGGGGGGGGGAGGAGAAGTAAAAATAAGAGTTTTCGTGGATCTATCTAGTATGTCTCAAAAATGACACCAAGAAATTTAAGGTTGAAATCTAGGCTTTAGCCCTTGGTGCTACCTTTGTATTACGATTTTAAAATTTATATACTGTATATTACCTATAAAGTTTACATAATAGCAAGCATAAAATGTTAAATAAACATACATAGTTCAATTATTGCAGAGCAACACTCTTAAAATATGATCAATAAGCACCAAAAAAAATTTCAAATCCAGTTTGAATATAACATTTCAACTCAAAAAAGCATTCACAGACAGTTGGGTTTTTAACATTTTCTTAAAATTCATTCTAGCAGCACAAAAATGCAAAATTCTTGGTAGGGTATTCCACAGCTTTACGCCCGCTGCCGACAACATAGGGCTCCTTTTACGAAGCCGTGTTAGCGGTTTTAGCGCACGCTAAACCCGCACTACGTGGCTAGAACTAACGCCAGCTCAATGCTGGCGTTAGCATCTAGCGCGGCCGGCAGTTTTGCGAGCACTATTACGTGCGGTAAAGCGCTAACGCGGCTTCGTAAAAGGAGCTCATAATTGCACCAATCTTGATGTGGGAGATTAGCATCTTACCCTCTGAACATAATTTCATGCTGTTTTCTGATCTCAAACTTCTTTTGGGCTAATAAATTAAAAAAAAAAAACCCTTGAAAAACAGCAGGAGAGGCTTGGTACAAAGTCTGATGAATTATGGAAAAAATTTTGAATTGGACTCTTTGCTGAGAGAGTAAAATATATCAGTTTTTTGACCCTAAACAATTAATTCATTTTTTTTTTTTTTTTTAATTCAAAAGCAGTTCATATCCAGGTTTACTCTCATAGCTGTAAAGCTGGTTAGGTCACTAGCATGGTTTATGTTTGCATAGCATGTCACTTGTATTTAGGTTTATTTTATTTTTCCTTTAAGTATTTTTCCAGAATCTTGGATCTTTAATTTACTCTTTTTTGGTGGACAAAAAGATAATGTAATTTTTGTGTGAATTGCCTAGATTATTATTCCAATTCCTGTTATCAAATTGTGATATGAACGTGTATTAATACATTGAAAAAAAAAAAAAAAGCTCAGTTTTATTAGGGTTCAGGCAAGGTTTGTTGTTTTTAGCCTATTCTTGAATTGATGTTAGATAGATGGATAGATATAATTGTTTATTTCTTTGAATGTCATGCATTTATGTCTTTGGCTAGGAAAAAGCAAAGTCAAGTACAGTGAAAACGAGTCGTGTTTACAGCATCACATAAGTTTTTATTTATATATCGCATAAGCTTTGCGGTTCCATGTGGTTTACAAAAGAGGAAAAGCTGACCAAAGTCAGTGAGCTACAGCATAAAAAGACAGAAGGAGTAAAATTGATTGAAGTCAATGAGCTACAACATAAGAGGGAACTGTACTAGTTAATAGGTTTACAAAGGTTGGCAATTGGTGTTGGCAAGGAGGAAGAGCAGGGCAATAGGCCGAGTAGTGATTTGTAGAAGAGGTATAGCCAACCAGTGTCGGTGATCTATACCTAGACTTGGCAAGAAGGATTGCAGAATTCTGTAACAGATCTGGTAACGGTTATTGGGTTATACTTTGGTAAACAGAAATCTTATTCCTTTAAGAGCTCTTTTTACAAAGTTGTAGTAGCAATTCCCCCATGGCAAATGCACCAAAGCCCATTCAATTCCTATGGTTTTTGGTGAAATAAGCATCAAGAGATGAAGTTATGCAATATTCACATTGGGGTTGTGTATAAGATGGATATTTTACCTCTTCATATACCATAAGGCTTTTACCCATAAGTACTTTTGGATGGGGAATCAGTCAAAGAAAAGGAATTAGTTACGGTAATTTCTGGAACTAATTAAACTGAGAAGTAACTCGCAATTGTAATTAATTACTTTTGAAGAATAACTAGCCCAACACTGGCCACAGATTACATAGTAATAGAAACACAGAAACATAGAAACATGATGGCAGATAAAGGCCAAATGGCCCATCCAGTCTGTCCATTTGCAGTAATCATTATCTCTTCCTCTCCCTAAGAGACCCCCATGTGTCTATCCCATGCTTTCTTGAATTCAGACATGGTCTCTGTCTCCACCACTTCTTCTAAGGGACTGTTCCACACATCTACCACTCTTTATGTAAAAAAGTATTTCCTTAGATTACTCCGGAGCCCATCACCTCTTAACTTCATCCTATGCCCTCTCATTCCAGAGCTTCCTTTCATATGAAAGAGACTTGACTCATGCACATTTAGATCACGTAGGGGTCCTTTTACTAAGGCACGCTAGCCGATTTAGTGCATGCTAAATTCTAACGCATCCATTGTATTCTACGGAAGCATTAGCATTTATTGCATGCTAAATTAGCTAGCGCGCCTTATTAAAAGAGGGGGTAGTTATTTAAACGTATCTATCATATCTCCCCTTTCCCGCCTTTCCTCCAAAATATATAACATGACTTGCAGTGATACACTGCAAGTTGCAATAGTAAAAAAAAAAAAAATGGTAAAACTACCCCCACTTTTTTCATAGATATTTTATTAAATTAAAAAAAACAAAACCAATGAACAATACATAATGCACCATAATAAACAAAATAAAATACTGAGTACTAAATATTAGTCTTGGGATACAAAAAGGTACCATACAATCATAACACAGTATATAAATCAACATTTATGTAAGGGCATCCATATTTTGTTAAATCGCCTCAAGTTGCCACACTTAACTGCAAATATTTTTTTCATGCTTAACATATAGACACACCAAGTTCCGCCAGTTATTGCAATCCAATTTAGAAATATATTTCCAGTGAAAAAGTTTTGATTTAATAGTTATTACTAGGTTTTTTCAATAATTGAGTTTTATAAGTATACCATACCAGACCATACTTTCACCAACGCCACTTTGCCTTAGTTATACAGTTGACTACTGCAACTCAAGTTTCAAGTTTATTAAAATAATTTTTTAGACCGCTTAATCAAATATCTAAGCGGTTTACAATGTAGTGTTACATAAAAACATATATCATTATAAAAACAGGGGATACTGGAAGACAATCCGAGTATTAAAAGCACGAGACGTACGGACCTACTGCAAACAATAGGAGAGCGGGGAAGAACTACAATTTTTATAGAAAAGGTGCATCATGAAAGGAAAGTACGATAGGCTAGGGTAAAAATTAACAATTTACTTTATGTTTTAAATTTTGGAATTTTAAAGTTTTAAAATTTTCAAAGTTTTTTTTTTTTTAAAATATCAAAATATCTATATCTACATGGGAATCAACACCACTCTGATTCACAAAATGCAACTCATCCAAAACACTGCTGTCAGTCTAATCTTCAACCTGAGAAAATATGACTTGATTACAGCCTTCATCAGGCAACTGTACTGGCTACCCATCCCATCACGAATAACCTTCAAAACTTCATGCATCGTTCACCGTATACTTTACGGAAACTACGCTGCTCCTCTCATCCAGCTCTTCTCCAAGGCATGGTCTTCTTCTCTCAGAACCCTCAACAGAATACTTCTAAATCTCCCTTCCACAAAAAAAATCTGCAATACAAGCGTGTTTTCCACTCCATGCTCACCTTTCTAGGCGTGAAAATTTGGAATGACCTTACTGAAATGACCAGGATGGAACCTGGATGACTAGGATGGAATTCTGAAAGAAACTGAAAACTCATCTATTTGACACCTAATCACTTGTATCCTCTTCTCCTCCTGTATCTTCCTGCCCTCCATTGTCCTCCCTACCCTCTTCTAACCCCTTCCTCTGTAATGTCGCCAAGAATTTGTATAGGTATGTGCGACGCACAAATGGAAGAAATAAAATAAATAAAAAATAAATAAGTATCAGACCCAACATCTATCCCAATAGTGCCCAATATGACTATTCAATAAGTTAAAGGTTCTGACCTAGAAAGTACCTTAGATATAGTTGACCAAACTTTATCCCAATAATCAACCACTTAAGGACATGTGAACAACATATGCTCCAAAGTGCCCACTGCCAGCTTACATGACCAACAAACATTCCTCTGTTTACCATCTATTGTAGATATTTTTAATGGTGTCCATAAAGCTTTATGCATAAGAAAAAAGACAGATTGTATTATACTAACCGAATGTAAAGAAGATGTAATTGACATCCAAATCTTTTCCCATTGTGTTTCTTCCAACTGAAATCCTAAATTATGTTCTCAAGTACATTTTTAGCTGGGGTTATTTATCACCTGGAAACATCAGGCTGCAATGCTTCTGGGCCAGCAGAGCAGGCACCCCTCCCCCCCAAACTGTGTACTGCCCATCTCCCCAAAGGCCTTACTCCCCTTGCTCTGGCTCCATCCCCACAGCCTCAAGCTCTGCCAGCCCCTCTAAAGGGCCCATCATTTTAAACACTGGTGGTCTTTGTCTCTTTGGAAAGGAGCAATGCCCAATCACTCCTGCCCAGTCTGATACCATCCACAAAATGATGCTCCGAGCGATAGTCTCATGTGATTACTACTAGGGATCACGTTTCCTCATTTTTAGACCTCATTTTAACACTAGTGAAGAGAAGCACCCTTGTCCGTTTTTTAAAAAAAATGACTTTATTGCCATTACCAGGGCCAGCTTTAAGGGAAGGAAGGCAGAGGAGGGTTTGGCAACAGGAGGCCTCGACCTCGCCCAGAACTGAGGAAGGAACAGGGCATAGCCAGCGGGTAAGCTTTGAGGTGCCCTCTTAAATTTTGCAACCATATCTGACGCTGGTCCTGGTGATTACCTGACTTGAAGAACACCTCCCACACATTGCACTTACACGGTGCTGGTGAATAACTGCCAATTACTTGTGTCTGTAAGGAGCTGGTTGTGCAATTCAGGTGATGAAAGATAATGATTTCAAGATATATACCCCTCACTCCAGTGGTAACCAGCACTCTGCTGCTTCCCTCTTTATCTCCTCTTCACATCCCTCTCCCCACCCATTGATAAAATGCTTGTTTTCTTGATGTCAGACAAGGGCTGCAGCTGGCCAGAGCAGCATTAGGAATGTTGTTTTCTCAGCATTCCGACAGGCTGATTCTGATTTAGGATATTTGCACTTTTCAGGTACCAGTAAGAGTTTATTTAAATAACCCTCAGAGCAGTGCTTGAACCAGTCCTAGACTACCTCTATATGTAACCTTCTCAATTACAAGACTAGTGTGTTTAATGTTTATAGGAAGTATTAAGAACTACAGAGGCACCCTTGTTTTCATCAGGCCACCCCGAAATGCAGGAGGGCATAAAGCACTTCACAAGCAGTGGTAGAAAATAAGCAATGTTGTTTTTGAAAAAATTTCATTTTTTTTTTTTTTTCCCTTTTGAATCGGCTAGTGTCTTACATAAGGTCGTCAGTTTGAAGCCTTTGGCAGAAAACTTCCATTTTTGGTAGTGACAGCTTAGAATTTCTTTCTTTCTTGTCTTTGGTTCTTTTTCTTCTCCTCTCTCTCTTTTTTTTTTTTTTTTAAGAAGTGTTTTTCCTCTCAAACAGCCATTATCTTCAAACCTGTTTCATGTTATCATTCTCAGATGCCTCTTTCCTTAGTTTCTCGGAACAAAATGTTTTTTCCCCCCCTCTCTCTCTCTTAAGAAAGGAGTGGAGAGTCCATATGGTTATGATTTGGGAATGTCAAGCTTGATTTTTAAAAGCTTGAAAAAAATTCTGCAAAAGCTGCACCTTTTTTTTCTCAGGGCAGTGAACTTGCAGGAGGAACATCAAAGGCAGCATTCACTGGATGAAGGTGATTTCTCTGCCCCCTCCATTCTTCTCCCGACCAGATCTTTGCCAACTGTGGTTTAGGTGATTAGAGTCAGACCTTGCAGACACCTTCGAATCCTCACAGAAAGTGTCAGATCTGTTAAGACGATTCATGGCTGAATGATATAGTCCAGACAGCTGGGGGAGAGTTGGTGAGGAGTGAGGCTAGGGGTAAAGGGAGAGGTGGAAGGGACCTTGGATCCTGCCTTTCAGTGCTACTTTCAGTCTCGAAGGATGGGGTAACTAGAGTGTTGCCATCCGTTACCATCCATCTTCTTTCACACAGTGTATGACTGCTCACAGTCACGTTTTTTGTTCCCCTTTGGTCTGGAAGGAGGTGAGCTCCTTTTCAAGCTGCCACAGATTGCTGCTTTGCAAGGGGCCGGGCTGACATTGCATCCTCTCAGGACCGATTCCCTGGTCTCTGTTTTCTGCATTGAGTTTGTGTCTCCACCCCCACCCCCACCCCCCAAAAAAAAAACAACAAAAAACTGCCTGATCTGGAAAGGCTAACACTTACTCACTGCTCTTACTGATATGAGGGTTCCAAACTGATACCTAATAGAACTGATACTACACTTCATTTCACATATCGTTCTCTTCACACCCTCTCTCGATTTTTTTTTTTTTTTCCCCTTTGGATTTGATTACTTTGTAGATTTGATTCATTGATCAAAATATAGACTACATTTCTAAAAATTAGTTTAGAAAACTGGGTTTGGTGGGAAAAGAAGTGTTTCTTCAAGGTCTGGCTGGAGTGGACACTGCTACATGCTGCCATCTGGAATAGATGAGCTTAATTCCTGACTCTGCCTCCTGCACCTGAGGCCTGAGAAGGCTGAGAACAGAATAGAGGTAGCATTTATGGCCCCCAGGTCTTGGCCAAGAAATCCCTTGAATTGGTTGGGAAGAAAGGCTTATGGTATCATAACCTGATTGAGAACAGTTGCCCCCGAACAGAAATAAACTGTTGGATAGTTTGAAGGAAAGGAAAGTACTTCTAGATTAGCATTTCTAATGCCTCAGTGCGGTGGAGATTTATGCGACTGTTGCATTTTAGGTTTATTTTTGAACAACATGCATGGACAGTGGTTATAAAATGTCTACACACAATTGAAAGGTTTTGGGTTTTTTTTTTTTGTCAGAGTGCATATATTTAAATAACAAATTTTTCCTATTATCAACACACCACACTCCACACCTTTCAGAGGAAAAGTAGTTTTACAAGTATTATATATATATATATGTATGTATATATATATATATGCTTTGCCTCCAGTAAAAAATACTTTTCCCCTGAAAGGTGTGGAGTGTGGTATGTTGATAAGTAGGGAAAATTTGTTATTTAAATATATGCACTCTGACAAAAATAAAAAAAACCCAACCCTTTCAATTGGGTGTAGACTTTTTATAACCGCTGTCCATGCATGTTGTTCACAAATAAATAAACCTGAAATGCATATATCTTCACCCCACTGAGGCAGTGGAAACATCTTTGACAGCAATTACAAATGCTGTTCATCTGTGAGTCTGATAGTATAGGTTTCCACTGTGTACATTCTAGACCAGTGTTCTTCAACCTTTTTACACCCGTGGACCGGCAGAAAAAAAAGAATTATTTTGTGGACCGGCAAACTACTAGGACTAAAATTTTAAAATCCCGTTTCCGCCCCATCTCCGCGAGCTCAGTCCCCACAAATCATCTGATCCCATCCACACAAGCTTCAGTTATGATTTTATATTGAATGTATTTTATTAAAGTATAAAAATAAACAATATTCTGTACAATTATCATTTTATAAATACAAATAATTCAGAGCAAGGATCAACAAAACCCCTGTCTCCCCTTCCCTTCACATATATCCCCTCTACTATCAAGAAAACTGAACAAGCCAAATTATTACAGAATGCTACACAGAAATATCATGCTAACAGAATACTGCAGTCACACATGACAGGAATAGTTTTAGGGGAGTGCAACTAGGGCAACTGCCCCCTGGTCAGAGAGCGCCCTAAGCCAGCTGGAAGCTAAAGAAGCACTTCCTGGGTTTTGCAGTCCCCAGTTATGTCTAACACCAGCTCTAGCAGGATATATATTTCAAATCTGATATATTCTAATCACAAAATAGAAATAAAATTATTTTTTTCTACCTTTTGTCATCTCTGGTTTCTGCTTTCAATATTCTTTTCACTCTCTTCCTTCCAGTGTCTGCCCTCTCTGTCTCTTCAATCCAGCATCTGCCCCTTCCATCCACTGTCTGTCCTCTCCCCCTTCCATATGGTATCTGTCTTCTTTCTATGCCCCTCTCCCCTTTCCATCCAGCTTGTACCCCTCTCTCCTTTTTACATGATTCATTCCAGCTTCATTGCTCTCTTCATTTTTATCTCTCCTACACCAGATCTATCATCGTTGTCCCTCTCTGCTTATTTTTCTGCTGACCCCTTTCTATCATCAATCTCTCTACTTTCTCATGCCTGTGTCTCCCCTTCCCCTCCTCTAATCTCTCTGCCAGCTGTTTCCTTCCTTTTTTCATTCTCCCTTCCCTCTTCCTCCTCTCCAGCAGTAACTCTCTTCCCTTCCTCCCCTTCCAGCAGCATCTCTCCTTCTCTCTCTCCAGTAGCAGCTGTCCCTTTTTTCCCTTGCCCAGCAGCTTCCCAGACTCCTTTCCCTCCTCCCCTCCCAGCAGCATCTCTCCTTCTCCTTCCCTCCAGGTCCAGTAGCAGCTGTCCCTTTTTTTCCCTTGCCCAGCAGCTTCCCAGATTCATTTCCCTCCTCCCCTCCCAGCAGCATCTCTCCTTCTTCTTCCCTCCAGGTCCAGTAGCAGCTGTCCCTTTTTTTTCCTTGCCCAGCAGCTTCCTAGATTCCTTTCCCTCCTCCCCTCCCAGCAGCATCTCTCCTTCTCCCTCTCCAGTAGCAGCTGTCCCTTTTTTTTCCTTGCCCAGCAGCTTCCCAGATTCCTTTCCCTCCTCCCCTCCCAGAAGCATCTCTCCTTCTCCCTCTCCAGTAGCAGCTGTCCCTTTTTTCCCTTGCCCAGCAGCTTTCCAGATTCCTTTCCCTCCCTCCTCCCAGAAGCATCTCTCCTTCTCCCTCTCCAGTAGCAGCTGTCCCTTTTTTTCCTTGCCCAGCAGCTTCCCAGATTCCTTTCCCTCCTCCCCTCCCAGAAGCATCTCTCCTTCTCCTTCTCCCTCTCCAGTAGCAGCTGTCCCTTTTTTCCTTGCCCAGCAGCTTCCCAGATTCCTTTCCCTCCTCCCCTCCCAGAAGCATCTCTCCTTCTTCTTCTCCCTCTCCAGTAGCAGCTGTCCCTTTTTTTCCTTACCCAGCAGCTTCCCAGATTCCTTTCCCTCATCCCCTCCCAGAAGCATCTCTCCTCCCTCTCCAGTAGCAGCTGTCCCTTTTTTTCCCTTGCCCAGCAGCTTCTGATAGTGGCTTTCTCCCCTCCCAGCAGCTCTTCTTACTTCCCAGCGCAGCGATTCAGGAAGGCAACCTCAGCTCCTTTGTTGGGTCACGCCACCTCTGAGGAAAGAGGAAGTTGCATCATCAGAGGCAGCCCCGACTCAGCAAAAGCCCCGAGGCTGCCTTTGTGAATCGCTGCGCTGGGAAGTAAAGGAGAGCTGCAGAGAAGGGAGAAAGCCACTGTCGGAGGCTCCCCAAGATCTCTCCGGCCCAGCGCAGACTTCAGATGTTGATCTTGCTGGCCCTGCGCGGACCGGCAGGAAGTTGAAGTAAGTCAATCTTGCCGGCCCTGCGCGGACCGGCAAAAATTTCCTGCGGACCGGCGGTTGAAGAACTGTGTTCTAGACCATTCTTCTTTACAAAACTGTTCAAGTTCTTGTCAAGTTCCTTAAGAAGTTTTGAAGGGCGTTAATCTTAAAAGTTATGGCATGGTTTTTGACTGAACTGAGGTTGAAGTTCTGATTGGGTCACTCAGAGACAGTTATCTTTTTAGAAACATAGAAACAGAGTATGACGGCAGAAAAGGGCCATCGGCCCGACAAGTCTGCCCACTCGAAGAACCCTCCCCCTAAGCACTTCCTCTAATTTTTTTTTTTTAATTTAATTTTCTATACCTTCGCACTATTAAAAAATTTTTCGATGAAAAGTCCTTCCATTTACTAGTACAATCATCCATCTTAAGCACTCTGGATTACTGTAACATCATATACCTAGGAGCTTATAAAAAGAACCTCAACAAGCTGAGATTAATTCAGAACACCGCGATCCGACTAATCCACAGTTTAAAAAAATGAGAACACATTACCCTTTATTATCAGAAACTCCACTGGTTACCCGCAGAATCCAGAGTCCTCTTCAAGTTTGCTTGTATTTGTTACAAAGCTCTCTTTGGGACTCTTCCAGCTTACCTAATCTCCCAGTTCTCTCTCAACGAGTTCAACAAGAGCACTCGTAGAACAAACCTATTTAATTACCCCTCCTTGAAATCTTACCAATACAAAAAGTTTCTAGATAGAATGTTATCATTCCAGGCAGCTAGGCTGAACACATGGCTTGGAAAACCCAAACTTGAGGCCACTACATACGCAGACTTTAGAAAAATCCCTGAAAACTTGATTGTTTAACAAATTCTAATTCCCATATCCAACTCTTCCTCGCTACGACCCTCTTCCCCACCTCGCCCCCCAATTCAAGGTCCGAAACTAACCTATACTCTTTCCACCTTGAATCTCATGTACTGACAAAATGTATCTTTATAGTAACCCACCTGTAACCCATGTACTGACAAATTGCATCTTTATTGCAAACCACTTGTATTGTAATCCACTTGTATCCCATGTACTGACAAAATGTATCTTTACTGTAACCCACTTGTATCCCATGTACTGACAAAATGTATCTTTATTGTAAACCACTTGTATCCCATGTACTGACAAAATGTATCTTTACTGTAACCCACTTGTATCCCATGTACTGACTAAACGTATCTTTATTGTAAACCGTTTGTATCCCATGTACTGTCAAAATGTATCTTTATTGTAAACTGCTTTGAACTTCACGGTATAACGGTATATAAGAAATAAAATTATTATTATTATTATACCATTCTTCCAGGGACGCTCAGAATGGTTTTACATGAATTTATTCAGGTACTCAAGCATTTCCCCCTATCTGTCCTGGCAGGTTCACAATCTATTTAATGTACCTGGGGCAATGGGAGGATTAAGTGACTTGTCCAGGGTCACAAGGAGCAGTGTGGGTTTGAACCCACAACCTCAGGGTGCTGAGGCTGTAGCTTTAACCACTGTGCCACATTCTCTCCACACATGTTTATCCCATTTTTTCTTAAAATCGAGCACGTTGCTGGCCTCAACTACCTGAAGTGGAAGATCATTCCAACGATCAACCATCCTTTCGGTGAAGAAATACTTCCTAATGTCACCATGAAATCTCCCACCCTTGTCGCCGTAGGTTCTGTAAGGAAAAAGATATCTTCTTCCACCTCAATAAGGCCAGTAACATATTTGAACGTTTCTATCATGTCTCCCCGCTCTAGTCTATAGCCACTCTACTGTAGCTTTGGCTGTGTGCTGTGGGTTCTTGTCTTACTGAAAAGTAAACTTCTGTCCCAGTTTCTTGCAGCGGTCAACAGGTTTTGCTTAAGGGCTGTTTTGTTCTGTTTTTCTCTATGCATTGTCTCTTCTTTCTTGAACAAATACCCCAATCCATGCTAGTGAAAAACATCCCATAATACAATGCTGCCATCACCATGCTTCACAGTAAGGAGGATGATCTCTTGAGTGATGTGCTGTGTTGGATTTGTGCCAAATGTAATGCTTTGCATTCAAGCCAAAAATGTCTGTTATTTTTTTCAGACCACAAATTTTTTTGCTACATGGCTGCAACACCTCCTGAGCGTTCCTATGCGTATTTCAAATGGGATTCCATATGGACCTTCTTGAATGCTGCTTCTTTCTTGCCACCCTACCATCCAGGCCAGATTTGTGTGGTGCTTTGGATATTGTTTTCACTTTGAGCAGCCTTAGCCCTAGCCTTAGAAGCCCAGAGCTCTTTCATAGTTGCCATTAGAAACATAGAAACATAGAAGATAACGGCAGAAAAGGGCTACAGCCCATCAAGTCTGCCCACTCTGCTTACCCACCCCCTGTCTATGCCCTAATGACCCAATTTTCTTATCTTGACCCTCGTAGGGATCCCACATGGGTATCCCATTTATTCTTAAAGTCTGGCACGCTGTCTGCCTCGATCACCTGCACTGGAAGCTTGTTCCAATGATCAGCCACTCACTCTCTCTGTAAAAAAATACTTTCTGGTGTCGCCATGAAATTTTCCGCCCCTGAGTTTGAGCGGGTGCCCTCTTGTGGTCGAGGGTCCCTTGAGAAAGAAAATATCATCTTCCACTTCGACACCGTGAGGTACTTAAATGTTTTGATCATGTCTCCCCTCTCCCTACGTTCCTCGAGAGTGTAGAGCTGCAATTTGTTCAGTCTCTCTTCATACGAGAGACCCTTGAGCCCTGAGATCATCCTGGTGGCCGTCCGCTGAACCAATTCAATTCTGCGCACATCTTTACTGTAATGTGGCCTCCAGAATTGCACACAGTACTCCAGATGAGGTCTCACCATGGCCCTGTACAACGGCATTATGACTTCAGGCTTTCGGCTGACAAAACTTCTATTGATACAACCCAATATCTGCCTTGCCTTAGATGAAGCCTTCTCCACTTGATTGGCAGTTTTCATGTCTGCACTGATGATTACTCCTAAATCTCGTTCTGCTGAAGTCCTAATTAAAGTTTCTCCGTTCAAGAAGTACGTCCTGCATGGATTGTGCCCCTTAGTTCTTCCTTGTGATCAGTCTTAGGAAATTCCTAAATATATGGTTCAGATTAGGGTTGATCTGTGCTCCTGGTCAGGATTTTTGGAAGAGCCAAGTTTTTAGAGATTTGCTGCACAGAGCTCTACCAAGCAGGGGGGAACAAAAAGTATTTGCCATCATCATATGAGCATTGAGTAATTCCATAGATGTTTTCATATTTAATTTAAGGATTTCTAGGATATATTTTTCACCTGGAAGTTTTGGAATGGGACGTGTGGATACAAGGAGCAAACATTGTATTTAATACATTTTACTTCTAGGCTATAAGGCACAAAAGATGAACATTTGAAGATTGAACTTTCTTTAGCCAATGTAAATCTTTGCTTAATGTTATGCAAACTAATGGAAACTGGCCTTGATTTATAAAAGACGCCTAAATATAGGCACTTAGATCAGCATGCATAGCCGATGTAGGTTCCAAACTTAATTATTCAATTAGGCTTAATCAGCACTGATAAGTGAAAGCACTTTCATAGAACAATAAAAATTATTAAAAAATAATTATTTGATAGGCACTCACCACTTTGAAATAGGCATCTACCCTGAGGCATCTAAGAGAAAGTAGACATCGTTAAGAACATAAGAATTGGCATACTGGGAGAAACTGAAGGTCCTTCAAACCCAATATCCTGTTTCCAACAGTGGCCAACCCAGGTCCCAAGTACCTGGCAAGATCCCAAGGAGAAAAACAGATTTTCTTCAACTTATCATAGAAATAAGCAGTGGATTTTCCCCAAGCCATCTCAATAATGGCCTATGGACTTCTCTTTTAGGAAATTATCCAAACCTTATTTAAACCCTCCTAAGCTAACTGATTTCACCACATTCTCTGTCAACGAATTCCAAAGTTTAATTGCATGTTGTGTGAAGAAATATTTTTTCCAGTTTGTTTTAAATCTACTACTTAATGTACAGTATTGCATGCATCTGGTAGCGCTATAGAAATAATAAATAGTACTTAGCAATTTCATCACATGCCCCTAGTCCTAATATTTTTGGAAAGAGTAAACAAGCGTTTCACATTTACCCCTTCCATTCCACTCATTATTTTATAGACCTCTATCATATCATCCCTGAGCCATCTCTTCTCCAAGCTGAAGAGCCCTAACCACTTTAGCCTTTCCTCATAGGGAAGTCATTCCATTCCTTTTATCATTTTTGTTGCCCTTCTCTATACCTTTTTAATTCTGCTATATTTTTTTGAGATACAGCAACCAGAATTGCACATAGTGTCCAAGATGAGAATAAATCGGGAAAGATTCCGGAAGACTGGAAAGTGGCGAATGTTACGCCGATCTTCAAGAAAGGTTTGAGGGGAGATCCTGGAAACTACAGGCCGGTAAGTCTGACCTCGGTACCGGAAAAGATGGTAGAGGCGCTGATAAAGGACCGCATAGTTGACTACCTTGACGGACACAATCTGATGAGAATCAGCCAGCACGGCTTCAGCAAAGGAAGATCTTGCTTGACAATCTTGCTGCACTTATTCGAGGGAGTAAACAGGCAGATAGACAAAGGTGGCCTGGTCGACATTGTATATCTGGATTTTCAGAAGGCGGTTGACAAGGTCCTGCATCAATGACTATTTCGAAAAATTGCAAGACATGAGATTGAGGGTGAAATACTCACTTGGATCAAAAACAGGTTGGCGGATAGAAAACAGAGAGTGGGGGGTAAATGGACAATACTCGGACTGGAAAGGCATCACCAGTGGAGTGCTGCAGGGTTCGGTGCTTGGGCCTATGCTCTTCACCATATTTATAACCGACATGGAAATTGGAACGACGAGCTAAGTGATTAAATTTGCAGATGATATGAAGTTATTCAGAGTAGTGAAGACGCAGGAGGATTTTGAAGACCTGCAACAGGACATAAACATGCTCGAGAAATGGGCCCTGACATGGCAAATTAAGTTTAATGTGGATAAATGTAAGATGATGCATGTCAGTAACAAAAATCTTGTACACGAATACAGGATGTCTGGTGCAGTACTTGGAGAGACCCCCCCCCCCCCGGAAAGAGACTTGGGAGTACTGGTTGACAAGTTGATGAAGCTGTCCGTGCAATGCGCGGTGGCGGAAAGGGCAAACAGAATGCTTGGAATGATTAAGAAGGGGATCATAAACAGATCGGAGAAGGTTATCATGCCACTGTACCAGGCCATGGTGCGACCCCACCTGGAATACTCAATCCAGCACTGGTTGCCGTACTTGAAGAAGGACATGGTACTACTCAAAAGGGTCCAGAGAAGAGCGACTAAAATGGTTAAGGGGCTGGAGCAGTTGTACAGCGAGAGATTAGAGAAACTGGGCCTCTTCTCCCTTGTAAAGAGGAGACTGAGAGGGGACATGATTGAAAAGTTCAAGATAATGAACAGAATATACTTTGTAAACAAAGACAGGTTGTTCACCCTCTCCAAGATGGGGAGAGCAGGAGGGCACTGTCTAAAGTTAAAAAAGGATAGATTCCGTACAAACGTAAAGAAAGTTCTTTTTCACCCAGAGAGTGGTGGAAAACTGGAACGCTCTTCCGGAGGCTGTCATAGGGGAAAACACCTCAAGGGATTCAAGATAAAGTTAGACAAGTTCCTGCTAGACCAGAACGTACGCAGGTAAGGCTAGACTCAGTTAGGCCGCCGCAGGAGCGGATTGCTGGACACGATGGACCACTGGTCTGACCCAGCAGCGGCAATTCTTCTGTTCTTATTATAACATTCTCATCTTTGTTTTCCATCCCTTTACTTAAAATCCCTAACATTCTATTTGCTTTATTAGCCGTTGAGGATTTCAATGTATCCTCAACAATGGCACCTAGATCCTTTTCCTGGCCAGTGTCTCCTAATGTGGAATCCTGCATCATGTAGCTATAGTTCAGGCTACTCTTTCCCACATGCATCACTTTGCACCTGCTCATATTAAACATCATCTGTCATTTTGATGCCCAGTCTCCCAAGGTCCTCTTGTAACTTTTCACAATCTTTTTGTGATTTTAACAACTGTGAACAACTTTGTGTCATCAACAAATTTAATTAGCTCACTAGTTATTTCCTCAGAAGTCTTTCATGAGGTACTTTGTCAAATGCCTTTTGAAAATCCAAATACACAATATCAACGGCTCACTTTTTTCCATATGTTCATTCAACCCTTCGAAGAAATGCAGTAGATTGGCAAGGCAAGATTACCCTTGACTAAATTCATCTTGGATTTCTCTCATTAATCCTTGCTTATGTATATGTTCTGTTATTTTGTTCTTTATAACAGACTCTACTATTTTGTCCAGCACTGACTTCAGACTCACTGGTTGGCCAATATCCAGTCTTCAGTATTATACTGGATTTTAAAGAAAAATTACAAATGACTAACAATAGCCCTGCAAGTTCATTTTTCAATTCTGTTAGCACTCTAGGATGTATACTATCTGGGCCAGGTGATTTGCTACTGTTCAGTTTGTCAAATTGACCTATTACATCTTCCAATGTTACAGAGATTTGTTTGAGTTTCTCTGGTTCATCAGAATTGAATACCATTTCTGGCACCAGTAACTCCCCCCAATCTTCCTATGGTTTTGTTTGTAATATACCTAAAAGAGTTTTTACTGTGTGTTTTTGCTTCCAGCACAATCTTCTTTTCAAGGTCTCTGTTTGCCTTCCTTATTAGCGCCTTGCATTTGACTTGCTATTCCTGTGCTGTTTACAATTATTTTCAGTTGGATCCTTCTTCCACTTTCTGAAGGATTCTCTTTTAGCTCTAATAGCTTCCTTCACCTCACTCATTAACCACACTGGCTGCTGTTTTGTCTTTCTTCCTCCTGTTTTAATACATGGAATATATCTAGCCTGAGCTTCTAGGATGGCATTTACATCAGTCATGCCTAATGTAAATATTTGACCTTTTCAGCTACTCCTCTAAGTTAGGGGCAGATTTTGGGTGTGGTTTGACTTAGGTACATTCATTTATGTCAAGAAAACCTTGGCCTAAATGGGAGTTCGCCTAAGGTTTCAATGTCTAGCAATGGGATTCTATAAACAGTGCCTAGCTGATGACTGACAATTACACTCGTGGCACCTATGTTAGGTGCCATTTATAGAATCGGGGCCTGTATGCATTTGGTTGATGTTTAAATTTGACAGCTCCCTAGGCCTTTTATAATATAATAATTTGGCATCCACCAAGCATTGTGCCAATGTCCCTTGTACCTACCTGATTCTAGAGTTTTCACCCACCGTTCTACTTGACTGCTATGCAATTCCCGTACAAGTACCACTTTCTCTGTATCCCTCCTCTAGACTTCATTTGCTGATCTGCCCAGGGCTGTTGATTCCGCTTCATCTTTTGGCCACACAGGCTGAAAGGAGTGCCTGGACCTACTTCCAGTTCACAGGCCTGCTTGAATCATGTTCCTTTTACATGTTTGTGGCCCACATAACATATACCCCTGGCCACTGACACATCACAAACTCTTGGCATATTTTTGATCATCAGAGCTACCTTGTGAAGAAAGCCTAAATGATATCACTTATTTTTAACCAGATACAACCTGCAGAATCAAGTCCTGACCATTTCCTGTGCCCTGGTCAAGACAAGTTGTAGGGCTCTTGGGTTGGAGAAGAGCTAGGTCATTGGATTATGGTCATACATTAATGCAGTGCTTCTCGACCCAGTCCTCAAAACACACCAAGCCAGTCAGGCTTTCAGGATATCCACAATGAATATGCATTAGAATGATTTTCATGCACTGCCTTCATGGTATAAAAACTCAACTTTCTGAATGTACTTTGAGGACTGGGTTGAGAATCAGTGGTGTACCTCTCAGAAGCAGCCCTGAAGTAGAGAGACATATTACCCATAGTTGGTTTCCTTCCCCTGACGTATAGGTCTAGTTTCTATAAATGATGTCCAAATTTGGGCCTCAGTCAAAACTTTGTAGGGAGAAAACAATTAAAGCAGATGTTTAAACAAAATCTGGGAAAAATACTCAACTGTCAAAACACAAATATATGCCCAGAAGCAGGCAACACATGGTCCATGTTGGGACCCAAGAGAACTTAGAAGATAAGTAAGTCTTTTCTATGTTGTTTGAAGTTTAAATAAGCGTATTGAAATCCAAGTCTGTTTTCTATAAGAACTATAATATATGCTATGATTGGACATATAAGACCAATTTAAGGGGAATTTGTTCCTTTGATGGGTCTCTGAGCATATATCACACTCTCACTGTGTGGACACAGACATTGTGAACTGAGAATCTTTCCTTCCAGGCATATACTGTATTTGTGTGTTGTCCAAATTTTGGCACTAAAAATAATGAGCTCTGAGTGCTATTATGCATGTAGTGCTCCAGGCTGGGCACTGTTTATAGAATAGCATGTTGTGCTGGGATCCATGTTCAGTTTTGGGCACAAGAACTTATGTCAGCTGAAACCTGGTGTAAATCCTCTCATGTAAATTAGGCATGCATTCCACAAACTCTATAATACTGCGTGCCTCTTTAGTGAACACCCCTGGCTTGCCCATGCTCGGACCATGGCCTTGCCCCTATTTTAGTTGGGCACTAACACCCCCCCCCCTTTTATGAAGCTGCGTTAGGCTTTTATTATTGCTGGTTGTGGCGGTAAAAGTTCCGACGCTCATAGAATTCCTATGAGCGTCAGAGATAATATTGCCGCGGCCGGCAATAAAAGAAAAAACCTAACGCGGCTTCATAAAAAGGAGCCTTAAAGATTTACACATACATTTTTATAGAAAAGCACTTAGCAAGATGCATACGTAAATCAAAACTGGTGCCACTTAATGCTAATAATTGTTATTGCCCAATTATTGGCGCTAATTGGCTTGTTACTCAAATTTGCGCATGAAAATTGGGTGTGTGCCACTTTGAGGGTCATATATACAGTAGAATATAGGGGATAATGCTTTCACATAGGGCTCCTTTTACCAAGGTGTGGTAGGCGGTTAACGCGCGGAATGCCGCGCGTTCAACCGCCTGCTGCGCTAGTCGCTAACGCCTCCATTGACGAGGTGTTAGTTTTTAGGCTTACCGCGGGGGTTAGCACTTGATGAAATGTCCGACGCGCTAACCCCCGTAGCGCGCCTTGATAAAAGGAGCCCATAGTGCTGCATTTATTAAGACTAATCTTATAACAGGTTACCTCGGTTGGGAGACCAAATAGTCACCTATTTTACGCCTGTTTTATAAAAACACCCAAAAGTAGCTGAAATTATGGCTAAATTGTAATTGTATATATAAACAGACTCAGGAGCAGGTGGTTATTATATAACCTACTGTATGTGTGTACATTGTGACATTGCCTAAACTCTTTCCCCAAATGTACCTATCCCTTGATCACCTACAGGTACATAATATCTACTGAGCAAAGCATATATTTGTACATGGGAGGTAGTTTTATAAGAGGCATTTTTGGGGGGAAAATTCTATATATGGCACTGAACATTACGTGCCACTTCTGCAAGTTTCAAGTTGATTATAAGTTTTATTAAAATTTGTTATAAAGCGTAATCAGACTTCTAGGAGATTTACAAAGGTAAAAACATACATAAAAAAAACATAGTGAAATAAATATGGACAATGTCATAATAAAAAAACAACAACAAATTATACAAAATACAAAAATACAATGAGGCAACAGAAACATTATAATAGATGCAAGGCACTAAAACAGGACACAAATGATAGATCCATATGAAAAAACACATTTATAGAATAGCATGTGTGTGTTTCCAGACAGATCTTCATAGGGAGCGTGGCCATGGGAAGGGCATCGGTGGGCCAGAGGCGCTCACTTAAAATGTTAGAGAATTTAGGGAATCTGCACCCAACTTGAGCACTTGGTTTCAGTTGGTATAACTCCTCATGCCCAAAGTTGAGCACGAATCCTGGCACTATGTGTTATTCTATAAAGGGCACCGATCCTAGAACGCCCATTATAGAATACACTTCAGCACTGACATTATTTTCATCACCAAGTTCTGAATACCATTTATAGAATTGTGCCCCTTATGTATGCATACTGGCATGACTTTGGCAAGGACTGAGTTAAAAGGCACTTTGAGTCGGCATTCTACACTCCAGATGCTTGCCACCCATTTTCTCTTTCTGTCATGTGCACAGACACAATCTCTGAAGTTTCCCTGCAAGCCAAGGCAGAGCAGGGCTGATCAGGAGCAAGTCTCAAATTTGCAAATAGTGGTGCCAGCCATCAAGACTTTGGCCTTTGCCATTGCATCCTAAATTATGAATTTAGGAGTCCTCAGCCTTTAGGAAAGGAAAAGTATGGTTTTTGAAGATATTTTGTCCATAACCCCTTAATGTGATACCATTACTACTGCAAAGTTAACTTCATACTTTGCTTCCCAGAGTACTTTGAATTTCAGGTCTTTTACTACTAGCATCATAGTGCTACTTTAAGCTTCGGGCTCTCTTGTGTTGCTCACATAGCACCTTCTCTTGTTCAGGTTTAGAAGAATAGTTTATTCTCATAACAAATCTAGTCCAGACTGTCCTGCCTCTTTCTCTTCCTCACATTATAATCACATACTGTAAAAGGTAAGCCCAAGGGAGGGACACAGCACAATAGAATCTGTTTCTGGTTCAAATAATTTCTTTTTTATTTATACAACAAATGAACACCTGTCATTTTAAATTTTTTGTTAAAGAAAACAGGTATCCAGATGTTTACTTTTAATGCAAAAATTGATTTCATTTAATTGAGACCAGCGCCAATTTACTTCAGATAAATGTATTGATTTACTGGTATGATATATCTTTGAAGAAAGAATAAACTGTGTTTTATTATTATTATAATTAGTACAGGAAAGCATCTTTTACAACTTTGATGACAGTTCAAAGTAACCACCATCATTAAAGTTATGTAATCTACCATTACTCAATCTGGATTTAAACAAATATTAAACAATGTACGTCTTGAACTGAATGATGCTGACAGGATAAAAATCGAGTATCTTAACTTAGCAAATTATTCAAATGAATTTAATTATCCTTTTGTGATTGAGTCAGCTATTTCCTCTTACTTAAAAGAAAAAGAAAGAATAAAGACTGAAAATTTGAACCGTGAAGGGGCATAATAAAAAAAAAACGTCTAAGTCCTCTTTTGGCCTAAGGCCTTAAACGTTGAAAGTAGAAGCAGGGAAAATGTCCATTATAAAAAAAAGTCCAAAAGGAGTTTTTTTTTTTTTTTTTTACAATGGCCTGCCTCTACGTTCAGCTGTTTAAACGCCCAGAACACCACTACGTCTAAACTTATACCATATAATCAACCTAAAAAAAGCCTAAGCCCCAAACGTCCAAAACAAGGGCTTTTAGGCGAAAGAGGAGCCAGTCCTTCGCCTAAAAGCTGGATTCTGTAACCGATGTCTGTCAAAAACAACACCGATTATAGAATCTATCCTCCCTACAACAATCTGGGCAGGAGGGAGCCCAAGCCCTCCTGCCCTGTCGAACTGCGACCCCCCCCCCCAACAACATCGGGGCAAGAGGGAGCCCAAGCTCTCTTGCCCCGCGATCCCTAACCCCCTCCCCCATGACCCGGCCAGGAGGAAGCCCAAGCTCTCCTGGCCGGGGGACACCTTCTAACCCCCACCCCCCCCACTAAAATATGGGCAGGAGGGATCCTAGGCCCTCCTGCCCTCGACGCAACCCCCCCACGACCACCCACCCCGAACTCCCTATCGGCCCCCTTCGCCGACCCACGACCCCCCCCGCTAACCCCACAACCCCCCACCCCCAATCCCACCTCCCCGTACCTTGAAATCGTTGGCCGGATGGACGGGTGCCAAGCCCACCCTTCCAGCAGGCCAGCCGTCCCAGGAACGGGGCCGGATTGGCCCAGGCAGCTCAAACCCCGCCCACAGGTGGTCTAAGTCAAAACGTATAAATGCCGACTAGGCAACCTGTCAAAATCTTTGGTTATACGTGTTATACACCTAGGTGTAGGTCGGCCCACCTCCTGCCCACCGCCCGCCCTTTCCCCTCCTCTAAAAACGCCTCTTTTCTCTCTGTGCGTTTAGAGGCAGGGGAAAGGCCTAAGCTGGTTTTAGATACGTCTAAAACCAGCTTTGATTATGGGTACTTGGACGATCAGGCTTTTTGATCGTCCAAGTAGCCATTTAGGCCACTTTTAGACGTTTTTTGCTTTTTTTTTAATTACGAGCCCCTTATTGTCTGCATTTATTGAGACTTTTCTGACTATATGGAGGCTGCAATTGGTTTGTGAAGCAGCTTAGCAGCACAAGTAAATTTTCACTGAGACCAGAATCATATGTACAGCAGTAACAAATGTGGATCACTAAAATATACCCATCGGATCACAAAGAGTAGATCCGTTTCATGACTATTCACTTACAGAGGCAGAAGTAGTTTTCCCCAGTCTACCTGGTTTATTGACTTTTCTCAAGGAACCTGTCCACCAAAAGCTGTAATTCAGCCTCTTCCAATTTTAAAAAAATTTCAGATTATTTGGGAGCCATTAGCAAGATACTGTAAAGATTGAAATTACTGTATAGAATAAATATTATTTTTCCCCTTTGGTTCATACACATCCAGGGTGGGGTGGGGAGATAGGAATATTTTATGATTTCTTTTGCTTATGAATAATTGTTGGATATAAGGGAGGGGGATTATTTGATGCAAGTTGGAATTTGATGATATATTAAGTGTTATTAATGTATAAATGATTGTATTATATGTTACACTTATTGTAAGCTTTAAAAATGAATAAAGATTAATTTTTTTAAAAAAAAGGAACCTGTCCAAATCCCTTTTAAAGCCAGCTATGCTAGATATCTTGACCTTACTCTCCAGACCTTTCACAGTTTTGTTTTTTACTTTTGGGATCACTATGACACACTGAGCTGAAGATTTCAACATATGACTCCAAGACTCTTCTCAAGTAGTATGTACTAAAGTAGCCATGCATTTGTTTATAATGTCTTTTCAGAAATAGCTAACGGAGCAATTTACATAACTAAAACAAGGAAAGGGAAAGAAACTACGAATTTCCACAGTACAGATTAGAAAGAAATTGTGGGCGTTGGAACGGGGAGGGGGGGGGGGCACAGGGGCCTACCCAAAAATTGACAGTTAGAAGAGTCAGTTATGGCTCTCCCAAATCCCCCATCTATCACCTCCCCAACCACTGTAATTTTAAAACTTTGGGCAGCTGACGGCAGCAACAAAGTGAGCCTGCTGCAGTCGGCCTGCCATGGAAGTCGTCATTCTGCAGCATCTCGCCTATGCAGGAGGAGGAATTCACTGCAGAATGACAACTTCTGGGGCAGGTCGACTACAGCAGGCTCACTTCATTGTTAATGATTGAAGATTTAAAATTACTGCGGTGGGGGAGTCGGGAACTTGAGAGACATGCCACAGAATCCTGCTAAAGGGGGTGGAGTTTGGGGTTGGGAATGGAGGGAAAAACATTCTGCACAGACTGGGAGGAGGTTGGGAAGGCAGTGAAGGACAAATGCTCACAAGCTGGGGGATTTGCGAAGGCAGGGAAGAACAGATGCTCGCGGGCTGGGGAGTTTGGAAGGGAGGAAATTACAGATGCATAGGCTCGGGGGGTTGGGAAGGTGAGATTCCGCATGGGCTGGGGGCTGGGAAGGCAGGGAAGGACAGATGTTGAGAAGCATACATTGTGCTTTGTGTAGTTTAATTTTGTGTTAATAAGATTATATTGTGTGTATATATGAAAAATGAATGGAAAAATTGTATTACAATTAGTACTATTATTATGGGGCGGGGTCTAGGATGGAGCTATGAAAGAAATAATAACTAGGCATTTTGTTGCACTTGCCAACAGCCGTGCAAGATGGAAAAGCCTGGGTGAAAAAAATGTATTTTCAGCCCAACTTTAAATTTTTGATAATAGAGTTCAGCTCTTAAGGTCAGTGACAGAGGATTCCAAAGGTAGGGCACCAAGTAGAAGAAGGCACTCTGATGATTATGCCCATTGTGTATCCATTAATATAAATCTGGCTTGCTAACATATATTTTCGTGTGCATAAAGTCTATGTAACAGGTTAACCTCTGATGGTCTAAGTCAAAACGTATAAATGCCGACTAGGCAACCTGTCAAAATCTTTGGTTATACGTGTTATACACCTAGGTGTAGGTCGGCCCACCTCCTGCCCACCGCCCGCCCTTTCCCCTCCTCTAAAAACGCCTCTTTTCTCTCTGTGCGTTTAGAGGCAGGGGAAAGGCCTAAGCTGGTTTTAGATACGTCTAAAACCAGCTTTGATTATGGGTACTTGGACGATCAGGCTTTTTGATCGTCCAAGTAGCCATTTAGGCCACTTTTAGACGTTTTTTGCTTTTTTTTTAATTACGAGCCCCTTATTGTCTGCATTTATTGAGACTTTTCTGACTATATGGAGGCTGCAATTGGTTTGTGAAGCAGCTTAGCAGCACAAGTAAATTTTCACTGAGACCAGAATCATATGTACAGCAGTAACAAATGTGGATCACTAAAATATACCCATCGGATCACAAAGAGTAGATCCGTTTCATGACTATTCACTTACAGAGGCAGAAGTAGTTTTCCCCAGTCTACCTGGTTTATTGACTTTTCTCAAGGAACCTGTCCACCAAAAGCTGTAATTCAGCCTCTTCCAATTTTAAAAAAATTTCAGATTATTTGGGAGCCATTAGCAAGATACTGTAAAGATTGAAATTACTGTATAGAATAAATATTATTTTTCCCCTTTGGTTCATACACATCCAGGGTGGGGTGGGGAGATAGGAATATTTTATGATTTCTTTTGCTTATGAATAATTGTTGGATATAAGGGAGGGGGATTATTTGATGCAAGTTGGAATTTGATGATATATTAAGTGTTATTAATGTATAAATGATTGTATTATATGTTACACTTATTGTAAGCTTTAAAAATGAATAAAGATTAATTTTTTTTAAAAAAAGGAACCTGTCCAAATCCCTTTTAAAGCCAGCTATGCTAGATATCTTGACCTTACTCTCCAGACCTTTCACAGTTTTGTTTTTTACTTTTGGGATCACTATGACACACTGAGCTGAAGATTTCAACATATGACTCCAAGACTCTTCTCAAGTAGTATGTACTAAAGTAGCCATGCATTTGTTTATAATGTCTTTTCAGAAATAGCTAACGGAGCAATTTACATAACTAAAACAAGGAAAGGGAAAGAAACTACGAATTTCCACAGTACAGATTAGAAAGAAATTGTGGGCGTTGGAACGGGGAGGGGGGGGGGGGCACAGGGGCCTACCCAAAAATTGACAGTTAGAAGAGTCAGTTATGGCTCTCCCAAATCCCCCATCTATCACCTCCCCAACCACTGTAATTTTAAAACTTTGGGCAGCTGACGGCAGCAACAAAGTGAGCCTGCTGCAGTCGGCCTGCCATGGAAGTCGTCATTCTGCAGCATCTCGCCTATGCAGGAGGAGGAATTCACTGCAGAATGACAACTTCTGGGGCAGGTCGACTACAGCAGGCTCACTTCATTGTTAATGATTGAAGATTTAAAATTACTGCGGTGGGGGAGTCGGGAACTTGAGAGACATGCCACAGAATCCTGCTAAAGGGGGTGGAGTTTGGGGTTGGGAATGGAGGGAAAAACATTCTGCACAGACTGGGAGGAGGTTGGGAAGGCAGTGAAGGACAAATGCTCACAAGCTGGGGGATTTGCGAAGGCAGGGAAGAACAGATGCTCGCGGGCTGGGGAGTTTGGAAGGGAGGAAATTACAGATGCATAGGCTCGGGGGGTTGGGAAGGTGAGATTCCGCATGGGCTGGGGGCTGGGAAGGCAGGGAAGGACAGATGTTGAGAAGCATACATTGTGCTTTGTGTAGTTTAATTTTGTGTTAATAAGATTATATTGTGTGTATATATGAAAAATGAATGGAAAAATTGTATTACAATTAGTACTATTATTATGGGGCGGGGTCTAGGATGGAGCTATGAAAGAAATAATAACTAGGCATTTTGTTGCACTTGCCAACAGCCGTGCAAGATGGAAAAGCCTGGGTGAAAAAAATGTATTTTCAGCCCAACTTTAAATTTTTGATAATAGAGTTCAGCTCTTAAGGTCAGTGACAGAGGATTCCAAAGGTAGGGCACCAAGTAGAAGAAGGCACTCTGATGATTATGCCCATTGTGTATCCATTAATATAAATCTGGCTTGCTAACATATATTTTCGTGTGCATAAAGTCTATGTAACAGGTTAACCTCTGAATTAATGTACATTAAGTTAATTTGTGTACATTAAAAAAATTCTAGCATTTTAAAATTTTTTATTAAACCAAACATGTAAATTGAACCAAAAACATCCACCTAAAACTCAAGAACATTTCCTAAATTGAACTGGATATACTTTATAGATTGTCTCGTCCTTAGCTATATATTTATTTACCACATCAGAAAAGTCTGATACGCTGGTAGGTAAGGCAAGACTTCCCTTTGCTAAAATCCATATGGCTTTCTATGGCATCTCTATTCAAATGTATTTATTTATTTATAACTTATAGAAAGCCTACGTATCTGAACTGGGTTCTGCTAAACAGGACAAACTTTTGTGCAAGCTGGATGTGTGCAGGGCCCTGCTTATCTACCTGGAGAGGACTAATGACTCTAGGCTTTCTGATCATCTTTTTATCCTGACCAGTCATTCGAGACAGGGCAGACCAGCTTCCAAAGCTTTCACTGCCAGATGGATCTGCATGGCAATTTCTTCTTCCTACATTGCCTGCGGGAAAAAGCCCCCCCCCCCCCATCTCTATTGCAACACATTCAACAAATGGTGTAGTGACTTCCTGGGCAGAGTCTCATGCTGTCTTGCCTGATGAAATTTGTAGCTACTTGGGCTACTCCTCATACCTTTACAAAGATCTACAGAGTGGATGTGGCAGCTCAAGAGGATGTCATTTTTGGATCCTCGATTCTGTGGAGAGGCTCATCTGTACCTCCCTAGATGTATAGCACTGCTTTGGTACATCAGCTAAAGAACGGATTCCTGTGTATATGTAACAGACTAACAGATTAGGTTCTTACTTCAATAATCTGAGTTCTGTTAAGATACACAGGACTGCCCTCTCTGTGCAGATTTTTTGATTTGTCTGATTTCTGCCTCGGACACTGCCGGTGTCCATTTTGGGACCTCTTCTACTATATCTAAGATTAAGCAGAGACGTTGTTACAGGAACAGTGGGTTTCCTATTCTCTTTCTATTTGGAGTGTTCTCTAGCCCCTGCTAGTTGCACTTAGTCGATTGGTTCTTAGTTACTCATGTGAGTGATTTATTGTTCACTGTTTGCTTGTTAAATGTTTATTAATCATTGTTCTATTTCCTAAGTTTCAGAGCAGAGCAGAGTATGTTTGTTGCCAGGGAAGATCCCCATGCCTCTTCTTCTCCTTTCTTATGTTTCAGTGGAGTTTGATTGCTTTGATACCAACTGAGGAAGGAGCTGTTCTCCACTATAGAAGGGGAGGAGTTCAAGATCTTAAAGTGATACCCTTCTATAGTTTTGTGGGGAGTGGGAATCAATAGCTAAAGTACAGACTTGTGTGTATTTTAACAGAACCCAAATTATTGAGGTAAAAACCTATTCTGTCATTCAAAGGCACAAGCCAAGGTTGTCTCTTCTCTCCATTACTTTTTAATTTGGTGTTAAAATCACTTTTGATTGCCATAAAAGCATCACCAAACATTTTAGGCCTTTCTTTTCATAATCATCAGTATAAACTGTTAGCTTATGCTGATGACAAAAGATCGATTTTTGTTTCACGACCCTTGGGATATATGCCTGCATTGCTTGAGCTAATATACCAATTTTCTTCTTTGGAGGATACTGTATCAATGAGGACAAATCTGAGGCTATGCCTCTTAATAATTCTAGTGCATGATCTGATCTTGGTATTGTTAACTTCAGATTGTTCCCTTCACATGTAAAATATTTGGGAATTATTTTTCATAGAGATGGAGAACAAATGATGACTATTAATATGGAAGCTATGACACATTTAAATACATTTCTTACTCAATTGTTTCTTTTGACTCTGTCTTGTTGGAGACACATTGAGGTGATTAAAATGACCATCATGCCTGCAATCAGTTATTATCTAAGCATGCTTGCACCTTGTTCCTTTTAAAGGAATTAGATCAAAACCGCTCCCATATTGCTCTAAATATACTTAAAGCTTCTAAAGCTCAGTGTACATTAACAGACATTAGCACGTACTATATGCTGCATGTCTTATTTCATACCTTTGGGCCAAGTGGCACTTCACTCACACTGATGTCTCTTAGGACATGTTAAGCTTTAGTAAAATGGGCCCCTTTATTTGATTTACAGTATTTCTTTAAATTTAAGTCAGGGTTAATTTGCCCATTTTTGCATCATAGCACTAATTGACCCTCACGTTATTCTTTTCAAACTCAAACTGTGGTAGGATCCCACCAAGCGGAGGACAGTCAGAGCAAAGCTTCTGCATGAGACAGGGGAAGAATGTAGCAATTGCATGACATTTCAGTGGTGTTGTCTTCTTGAAATATATAGCTGCTGACTCTTCCACTTTAGGCAGAAGGTTCGCTCCTATTTTCCTTTCTGCCTCCTAAATGGAAGAGTTAGATTATCTTTCCTTCTTCAGATATTCCTCTTAGGTGCTGTCAGATGTTGGCCTTTGTACAAGTGGGGTCATTCAGTGTCCATTAAAGGACCTATCTTGTTATTGCTGTGCTCTCTTTCCTGACATTAGACCCATTCTCTTTCTCCAAGCAGGCTGAGCTGTTTCAGGCGTCTTCCTTATTTATTTGCAACTGGAGGCACAGTGCCCTTTCTCTGTCTTTACTTCTCTCTCTCTTTGCATTCCTGCTCCTAGTCTCTCACACGTCACACACACATATGTATAGCTTGAGAGAAGTGTAGATATCTCTTCAATCTTTCCCTAAGCACGGGAAAAGTCCCATTGGACTGGAAAACAGCTGATGTCATTCCGCTCCACAAAAAGGGATGCAGGTCAGAGACTGCAAATTACAGACCGGTAAGTCTCACATCAATAGTGTGTAAACTTATGGAAACGTTGATTAAACACAAATTAGATACGATTCTGAACGATGAGAGACTGAGGGATCCCTACCAGCATGGATTTACAAAAGGAAGGTCCTGCCAATCCAATCTGATCAGCTTCTTTGACTGGGTACCGAAAAAGTTAGATATTGTGTATTTGGACTTCAGTAAGGCTTTTGATAGTGTCCCACAACGCAGGTTATTAAACAAGATGAGTTCGATGGGACCAGGAGAAACATTGACTGCATGGGTTAAAGACTGGCTCAGTGGCAGACTTCAAAGGGTGGTGGTAAATGGTACTCCATCTGAAACGTCAGGAGTGATCAGTGGAGTGCTGCAGGGCTCGGTCTTGGGTCCAATCCTATTTAATATCTTTGTACGGGACCTGCCTCAGGGGCTTCGAGGTAAAATTGCATTATTTGCTGATCACGTTAAACTGTGCAACGTAGTAGGCAGAGAAACCGGGCCCGACACTATAATGCAGGACCTAATTTTATTGGAACAATGGTTCACTACTCGGCAGCTGAGTTTTAATGCCAAAAAGTGTAAGGTTATACACCTTGGTAGCGGAAACCCTTGCAGAATTTACATCCTGAATGGTGAGACCTTAACAAGAACTATTGCAGAACAGGACCTGGGAGTAATCATTAGTGAAGATATGAAGATTGCCAATCAAGTGGAGAAAGCTTCATCTAAGGCTAGACAAATGCTAGGTTGCATCCGTAGAATTTTTGTCAGCCGAAAGCCCGAAGTTTTAATGCCGCTGTACAGGTCCATGGTGAGACTTCAACTGGAATAGTGTGTTCAATTTTGGAGGCCACATTATCACAAGGATGTGCTGAGAATGGAGTCAGTTCAGCGAATGGCCACTAGGATGGTTTCAGGACTCAAGAATCTCTCATATGAAGAACGTCTAGATAAGTTGCAGCTATACTCTCTCGAGAATGCAGAGAGAGGGAGAGACATGATAGAGATGTTCAAATATGTTACTGACCGTATTGACGTGGAAGAAGACATCTTTTTCCTTACAGGACCTACGATAACAAGAGGGCATCCGTTAAAAATCAAGGGTGGAAGATTTCATGGTGACATTAGGAAGTATTTCTTCACCGAAAGGGTGGTTGATCGTTGGAATGATCTTCCACTTCAGGTAGTTGAGGCCAGCAATGTGCTCGATTATAAGAAAAGATGGGATAAACATGTGGGTTCACTTCGAGGAAGTGCTTAGGGGGGAGGGTTCTTGTGTGGGCAGACTTGTTGGGCCGAAGGCCCCTTTTTTCTGCCGTCATATTCTATGTTTTTGTGTTTCTAAGATGTACACATACCCATTGTTAAAAAATATTGTTCGAGGTTGTGCATTTCTAATGAAATACAAGGACTAGCATTTTGCTTCTGTTTTCCATGCTTGTCCCATGTAGAGGGACTGAAGATCTGCAGCTTTGACTCAAACCCTATGAAATCTCTTCTCCAAGTTAACTCAGCTTTGATGACTGATGATATCGCCCTCTGTGACAGTCATACTGCAAAGAAGAAGACAGCTTGCAGTCTATAGTTTAAGCATTTCAATTTACTGTTATACAGTATATTTAGGGCTAGAATCATTAAAGCATGAGTTATTAGTCAGGCTCCAGGATATAAAATGGAACCTCTAGTAAATAGCACACATTAATATATGTATTAGCACAATTATCCCCCTCCTTCCCCCCCACCCTTTATAAAGTTACATTAGCTTTTTTATCACTGGCCACGGCGGTAAAAGCTTTGACACTTCGTATGAGCGTTGGAACTTTTACCGCCACAACCGGTGATAAAAAGCGCTAACGCAATTTCATAAAAGGGGGAATTAGTAAATGTAGTTCTAAATGCTTGATTTGAAGCCACTGACTCTGATTGATCAAAGGGATTTCATTTCTCCTGGACAAGGGAATGAGCCTGATAAATTGGACCTACTTTTGTCACCTGATCATGACAGTCCTCCACAGCTGGCTCTTCTTTAGTGAATTTACTCAAAGGGACATTTTTACTAAAGTGCGCTAAGCAGTGAACAGGCAAATTAGCACATGCTAACTGCTTCTACATAAGAATGTCAACTGTTACCACAGTGGCCTGGCAGTCAGTGTGCGGTAATTCTTGTGTTATCTGTATGTTATGTTAGGGGGCAGGATATGGGTGAAGAATGGATTTGGACATTGCAGTATGCACAGGTTCACTTAGCATATCCTGAGTTAAGAGGCGCTAAGTACATCCACATTATCAAAGACCCTAAAAATAACTCAAAGGATTGCGCAAACTATCGTCCAATTGCAAATCTCCCATTTCTAGCAAAATTAACCCAAAAAAATCATCTTTCATCAGGTTTCGGATATTATTGACAAAACACGGACCTTGCACCCCAATCAAACAGGATTCCGCAAAAATCAATCTACAGAACACTCTCTCTTAGGACTCACCACATCCATATATTACTACCTTGATCAGCACAAGTTACATTACATTACATTACATTAGTGATTTCTATTCCGCTTGTGCCTTGCGGTTCTAAGCGGATCTGTCCTTCTTGTCTCTTTAGACCTTGCCGCTGCATTTGACACCATAGATCACCATCTCCTACTTCAACGACTTGCTTCCATGGGTTTACCTGATCAAGTTCTCGAATGATGTAAAACTTATTTTTCTGATAGGAAATTATGTAAAACTTACTTTTCTGTCCATTTCAATAACTCAGTCTCTAAGCCTTTTAATTCCAACTTTGGCATTCCACAAGGTTCCATACTTGTCCCCCTTACTCTTCAATATTTATCTGGCTCCTCTTCTAACCCTCAGTCAATCTATTGGATTCACTGTCTACACTTATGCCGACGATCGTCAACTTCTTCACACCATTGATCCCACTAATCAAAATGATATCACTACCATCTGTCTTAAATTAGCTAAAATTCATGATTGGCTAAAAGCAAATATGCTTTCTTTAAGAATTTCTAAAACAAGTACCATTCTTTTTTCATGGAAAGAAGGTTTAGAGTTAATCGCACTGGTTTCCATTGACAATATCCCTCTCAAATCAACTTCAACAACCAAAATATTAAGTATTCTTATTGATAATAAACTTTCATTCCATCCCCAAATTAGTGCTCTGGTCAAAAACTGACGTAAATTCTCTTAATGTTTTAATTCATACCCTTATAATATCTAAAATTGATTATTGTAACTCATTTATATAAAGGGCCGTGTCAAAAAGATATAAAACGCCTACAACTCGTACAAAATTCAGCTATCAAAATTATTTTGGGCTCCAAAAAATTTGATCATGTCACCCCTTTGTTACAAAAAGCTCATTGGCTGCCTATTTCACATCGTATCACCTATAAAATTGCTCTTTTAACCTTTTAAAACTATACCCCTGCATTCATAAATAGATTACTGATTCCTTATGACCCTCCCAGAACTTTAAGATCAGCCTCTCAACATTCCCTTAATGTCCCATCCTTAAAAATAATTAGTACTCGTCATACCCTCATTTTCTCAGTCACTGCCCCATTAATTTGGAACTCTCTTCCTCTATACCTCAGAGCAGAACAAAACTTGCAGAAATTTAAAAGTAGCTTAAAATGCTTTCTCTTTAAAGATGCCTATAATTGATTTCTTACATATGTATTTACTTCCGTATTACTTATTTGTCTCCCTTCCCTATTGTATTTTCCTTTTATGTATTCTTTTGTAATAAATTGTAGTTCTTCCCTTTCTCCTAATGTTTTCATGTCATAAGTATGTTTGTTTTGTTGTTTAATGTTTAATTATTTAATATGTTCGTCTCCTATCTATTTTAAATGACTATGTACAACGCTTCGTACCTCTGGAGAAAATTTAAATAAACTATGAAGCCAGGTTTTCTGTGTGGTAATTGCTGAGGACATGCTGAACAGGCTCCCAACAATTATTGAAGAACAAGAGAAAAAAACTGCAAGAATGGTGTACAGTTTAGCCGCGGTTGTCTTTGGTCTAACCGCATATCCAATCCCCATGCGTATGTTATTATCCTTTATGAAGCATATGCTTTCTTCACACACTACATTTTGTGTGCCCTGGTTTTTGACAACTTTTTCATCCTCACTATCTGCTGCCTCCTCCAAGTTCAGTCCCTCTCCCCACAAGCTCTCCAGCCATTTTTTTACTGTCTCTTCACCATTATTAACATGTTTTTTTAACCTTCATTTTATTCTATTCAAATTTTTACCTTTAATTCTTAATGGATCCATATATTCCTTTTAGTTGTTTCCAGTTGTCATCCATACGGTTTCCTTGTATATGATACGTTTTGGGTATGTATTTATATCCCCTCAATACAATAATATATTTATTTTATGTCCCTTTCTTTTGCACTGGTCTTTATGGTCCCACCACCAACACACATAGGATCATCTTGTCACATTCTTTCACTGTTACCATTCTAACTCACCTTTTTGTTGTTATGATTTTTGGTTTAAAAAAGAACGACCATATTAGTCCAAATTATCGTTTACTTCATTGGCTGCCTTTGGAGGCAAGAGTATTATTCAAATTTTCCTGTATCTGCTTTAAGCTGATATCAGGATTGTCTCCAGCTTACCTTTTTCCTCATTTTGTGTTGTATGGACCATCAAGAGAAACTAGAAACTTCTACTTATTTGCTTATCCAAAATTTAATGGGTGTAGATATAAGGCCTTTTTAGATAGGACCCTAGCATTTCAAGCTGGTAGGCAACAATCTTGGTTAGGTTAATGTATTCAGCAAGCTATGTTATCCTATTGCAGTCTTCGGAAATTAATTAAGACCACTTTGTTCTATAAGTTTATTACTTAGTGAGTTTTATTATTGAAATTCTGTTTTACAAATATTTGTATTTTTTACTGTATTTCACTGATTGTCCTGCTCTTTTTAGTGTAAACTGCCTAGAACTTTTGGTCATGGCGGTATAAAAGAATAAAGTTATTATTATTATTATTTACTAACACATATTTGCTTATACATATTCCATTGCTTACACTAGGACCCCTGAGGAAGGAGTGTTTCTTTGAAACACGGACTGTGTTGGGTCCCAATTCATCAACCATTTTGCATATAAATCCTTTTGGATACAAACTGTTTTGTGATTTTATCTATGTTTGTTTATTAAAGACTTGGCGTCCTGTACACCATTCCTGCAGTTTTTTCTTTTGTTATTCGATACGATATATCACTGCAGTTGTGTTGGATTTTTTGCTCATGTTTGCGCAATGTGTTTTAATATACTGTACAGTGTGCTGTTACGTGGGTTCACAAGAAGTCAAATCTTTTGAAAAATTGATTGTGACATTGCCAGATCAGTTTTCATGTCCATACTGTCTTAAAGAGTCCCAGAAAGTGGCTTGTGAGCGGCTACAAAGACAGTGCCGGAATTAGATTTCGTGATACCCTAAGCCATATAAAGCTTGAGGCCCCTTGTTAATAACTTATGCCGTATTGTATACCCTAGAAACAATATGGAAATTGATTTTTAAAAATAATTTTAGCATACATTGATATACATTGCACACATATCAACGTATGCTAAAATTATTTTAAAAATACAGTTTCCATATTGTTTCTAGGGTATACAATACGGCATAAGTTATTAACAAGGGGCCTCAAGCTTTATATGGCTTAGGGTCTCACGAAATCAATTCCGGCACTGTCTTTGTAGCCGCTCACATATATAATTTTAGCATACATATATATACACACACACACACAAGGGTAGTCTCCGTCAAGGGCTATACACTTAGTCCAGTGAGTTTCCAGTTTTTTCATAAGCTATTTTTTCCTACAATATGAAAAACTGGAAACTCGCTAGAGCAGGGGTAGGGAACTCCGGTCTTCAAGAGCCGTATTCCAGTCGGGTTTTCAGGATTTCCCCAATGAATGTGCATGAGATCTATTTGAAGGCACTGCTTTCAATACATGTTCATTGGGGGAAATCTTGAAAACCCGACTGGACTACGGCTCTCGAGGACCGAAGTTCCCTACCCCTGCACTAGACTATGGCCTCCTTTTATGAAACTGTGATAGCAGTTTCTAGCGCGGGGAGCTGTGCTGCATTGTCTGCGTTGCTCCCGATGCTTATTGAGTGTATAGCTCTTGATAGAGACTACGTTGTCAAACCACCCTCGTATATACAGTATATTATGCTGACCAAATTAGTAATTTGGATCACTTATATTAATATAAGTAATAATGAACTTGTTTGCAAAATCAGAAAACTGATAAGCCTGAAAACAGACAATTTAGGCTTAAAATATTATCTAACGCTGGGTTTTACTAAACAGCGCTAGAGGCTTTTAGCACTGGCCAGTGAGGTAAATGCTCCGACGTTCATAGGAATTCTATGAGCATCAGAGCATATACTTTGCCGGCCCACGCTAAAATCCTTTAGCGCCGTTTAGTATGAAGGAGCCCTAAATTCATTATGTATGAAGCCATTTTAAAACATTTAAATACATTTAATAAGAAGCTGCATAAAATTTTCAGAGCCCCCCCCCACTGCAGATTGTGAAGTCCAAAACTGTAGCTTATTTAGCTTATAGGTAAACCCGGCACTTTACAAACAGCTTATCAGCCAATATTTGACTTCAGCGAATTTCTTATTTAATCTGTAATGTAAATCTGCTATAACTCTGCACCCCCTCCTGTTGTTTATCTTATTAGATAGATTATCTTATTAGATAGATTGTGTCCAGAACAGAATGCTGCATTGACGCCTGTCAAAGCGTGGTTTCAGTGACTAGGCGTGGTACTTTCCACTCTGATGTGCTGCCAGCGCTGCCAGGCCAGACTCTCCCTTATCACTGAACCATCAGCGCAGCAGTGTGGTGGAACTGCCCTTTGTTTGGAAATTCTACTTGCACTCTAAACAAAGATTAGAGAGGACCATTTCTGCATTGAAGGGGCCCTGCAGCGCTGAGCTGGAAGTCACAGTTGACTGCTCCCTGTGAAGACACGTGGCAGATAACCCTGCTGTGCAGCTTTTGTTTTCAGTACACTGGAATCTTTTTTTGGCATGATAAGACCTGTGAGGAGCTGATCTAAATTTCTGTAGCAGCAAAAGGGTTAGTTTGTTAAGCAGCAGGTGTTCCTGCTTATAGTTCTGCTTCGTACAAGGCAAGGGGTAAGCATAAAACAGGTCTTTTAGAAATTGCCTAACCAATTTGTGCATATCAGGGGCATCATGCAGTATCTAAACAGTTTATTTTTTAGTTTATTTTTTAATTTTTTTTACTTTTACAAAGAAAGGTGAAACCCCCCCAAATACAGTACAACATGGTAAAAAGCCTCAAAAGGCCTAACAAATACAATATATAGTGATAGGGTTACCAGTTGTCCAGATTTCCCCGTGCATGTCCTTTTGAGGACATGTCCAGGGATCCAGATGGCTTTTCAAAACACGGCACTTTGTCCGTGTTTTGAAAAGCCTCCTCATATTGCATCGGGCAGGGAGGAAATCCGTGTATGGGTGGAACTAGGCGGGCCTGGGGGCGGGTCTAATAGGTCCAGATTTTCCAACATAGAGGGCCATTTTCAAAAAGGATGTCTAAGTCTGATTTAGAAATTTCCTGCTAAATGTCCAAAGTCAGAAGCACAAAAATGACCATTTTCAAAGGCGAACTGCTAGGTGTCCAAAATTTTGGGGGGATGTCTAGGCTGAGAAGGATATCCAGCTCTTAAGATGCCTAACTTTCCCCCTCCTTTACAAAGCCGCACTAGCGTTTTTAGTACTGGCTGCCGCGGTAACAGCTCCGACACTCATAGAATTCCTATGAGCATCCCAGCTGTTATCACCACGGCCAGCGCTAAAAATACTAGTGCGGCTTTGTAAAGGATGGAGTTTATACCCCGTTTCTGACCACAGAAACATCCAAGTTGAAAACATCCAAATCCAGACTATTTGGACATGGGAATGGCCATCATCGTGATAGACTGGCCTCATAGACTTGCCAACAGAACAGTGGGTCACCTTAGAGGGCACTACTGTGAACTTCACATAAAGAGTGCCACAAGTACATCTCACGATATATCTCTTATAATTTATGCTTAACCCTCGAAAACTCCCCCAAACCCTACTAGATCCACCTGTCTACCTCCCCTGTAGTCCTCATGGCTACAAGTGGTACCTGTATGGCAATACAGAGTAGGGTTTTGGTGGGCTCACACATTCTATCATAAATATAGTGGTTAGAGTGGCTTATGGGCCTGGGTCCTCCTCTCTATGGTTCACTAGCCCATCTAATATACTAAAACCCAAAATAGTAATTGCGCTGTTGATATGTTCTTTCAAGATATCACAATCATCCAGTCAGAACGTAAAAGAAAAACAGACTGCCAGGACTAAACAGTATCCTAAGCAGTCTGTAAAAGACTCCACACATAAATAAGCTCTAAGTTTCTCATACATTCATAGACTTTTTCTTTCATAAAATGTGTTTCCAAGCAGGATGATCATTTTAATTTCACTGCAAAAAAACTCCAGAACAAAAGAGCTACAGCTGAGTATATAACAATCAAGTTTGAAGTTCTATGTTTTCACAAAGCATAGAGCGTGAAAATGACACTGAGTTTGTGGCAAAAAAGCAACTTCCTTCTTCAGAATCACCACGACAAACGTCTCCCAACGGAACGTACTCTTTGTTTCGCAACACCCATGCTGCTACATCAGGGGAACTCATAAACTCAGATAAGTGTCATTTTTCACGCGCTATGTTTTGTGAAAACATTGAGCTTCAAACTTGATTGTTATATACTTGATTGTTATATAGACAGGGGTTGCCATACAACAGATTACGAGTAATTGGAAGAATTGGAATAGATTGAATTATAGTTTCTGGTGGAATTCTTTATGTCATATATACAAAATGGAAGGGGTAATAGCTACACAGCAGGAGTATTTAAGAAAGTTTCAATATGTTTCGGAGCCTTTAACAAATTATTGTAGTGAGTAAATACCCTTCTCCCCCCTTTAATGGTGCATGTCCAAGGAGGGGGAGGGGTTGATTCTGGTCCTTGTATAATTATAAGGAATGTTAAGAAAGAATTTATGTGATTATAAAAATTGATTTGGAATGGGAGGGAGGGGGGAGATGAGGTTTTTTAAATGGATTATTGCAGAATATTAAGTGTTGTATTTAAGTTAAAATGTTATTATTTGTTGACACACTTATTGTAAGTTTTAAAAATGAATAAAGATATATAAAAAAAAATGATCATCCTGCTTGGAAGCACATTTTATGAAATAAAAAGTCTATGAATGTATGAGAAACTTAGGCCCTGATTCTGTATAGGACGCCCAGAAGGGCCTACACTAACCCCGATTCTGTAACCGGCGTCCATGTTACAGACGCTGGTTAGAGAATCGGGTTAGAGTAGAATTCATTAATTTACAATGAATAAAAAACTAATTTACAATGAATAAAAATAATAAAGAAAGGGGCACTTTTGGGCTGTGTTCTACCATGAAAAGCCAGAATACAGTGACTCAGAACTTTGAACCACAGCATGAATTAAACTTCTCAAGTTCACTTAAAGTGATAAATTGATTCCAGTTCAGAATAAACATCACACCTACAAACAGTAAAAGATAAAATTAGTTTTGGTGGAGAATAGGTCATCAAATGTTTTCTTTCTGAGGGACAAAATTTGAATGTTTCCAGATGTTTTCCATTGGACGCAGGAACGGAGGAAGAAATTTATGCTGATGAGACAGGAAGTTGAGGGAGATTTCAATTGTGGTTTCCTTGTAAATGTATTGCATATATGAACAGTTATGTATCATTTTTTTTTAAATCAACCCAGTTGCTGGCCCTTTGAGATGGAAGGGTAGCACCTTTATAGCAATGTCAAGGTTAAACGTTTAGTTTGATGTACTCCAGCTTTTCCTTTCATGTTTTGGAATGAATTTTTTATTTTTATTTATTTATTCAATTTTCTATACTGTTCTCCCAAGGGAGCTCAGAACGTATCTTCTTACACCATTGGGGTCTCCTTTCACCCTCTAAAATGGACTGCTGTAGCCCAATATTTTTTTATTATTATTTTATTTCCATTTTCTTTTAGGCATTTTGCTGTCCTTTGGTTATTGTTTGTGTTAATTTAAAAAATTTATAAATTTAAAAATGTAAAAAAAAGAAAGAAATGAGAGCAGACAAGACAAAGAAAGGTAAGACAAAGTTCTATAACAGAAAGACTATTTTACATGTACTACTACTATTAATTATTTCTATAGTGCTACCAGACGCATGCCGCGCTGCACAGAGTCACAAAGAATAAGAAAACAGTCCCTGCTCGAAAGATCTTACAATCTAAACAGGCAAGACAGACAAACAGGATGTCATGGATACAGTTAAGGGGAACGGTTAATCAGCAGGCTGGGTTGGGAATACTGATAGAGTTTTTTGGATTTCCAAAAGAAAGTACCTGCACAAATAGTAGGTCCAGATTTGCGTGCATACTTTTCCCAAGTCCATTTTTTAAAGGAACATTTTCCCTCTGAAAACCGATTTCAGGTCTGCGAGTAAAACGTACCACAGGCTTTACACATACAGCTTATGTTTGAAATCTGCCCCATATGGCATGTAAAGAATAAACCATGCTATTATGTATTCCATATGTCCTCCCATTCTCCCCCCCCCTGTTTTTTTTTTTTTTTTTTTTAAAGAAAACAAACCTTGATTCACCTACCTGAAGGTTGGAAAGGAGATCCTAAGAAATAGTTTTTCTGGAAGTCTAAAAAAAAAAATATAAAAACTACTTAGAGGTAGAGTAGAGGCTGTGCTTATGACTGAAAAAAAGGGAATTGTAACGATTGTGTAATGAAGCATTTGGGGATCACTTGGCTATTTGCCTCATTATAATATGCATGACCTATATTATTCCTTTCTGGGTATGCAGAGCTATAAAAAAGAGATGGAGCTACCACAATGAGCATGCACAGTGCAAACTAAAGGCAATACTTCATTTTCTGTATTGCCTAATTTGAATAACTTATCCAAACATATTTCCCAGTTCCATGGGAATAGATTACAGGAAATCGAGCACTCTCATCCACATGCTAAACTGATTATTATAGTCAGGAAAAAAAAAAGGCACCACTCCCATGGCAAGTGGCACGGTCTGATGAACTGCTGGCACACAAGACCAGCATTTGTCCAAATCTCAACAAATATGTGTTATCATTTACACATTCTTAAATGTAATGTAATTTCATGTAAATATTTATTTCACATACCTTTTGGTACAATGCAAATCTAAGGTAGTTTACAATACACATTAAAATAGTATAAAAATTCCAGTACATAATCACATCTTTAATTGTCTGTCCCTCGCAGTACTTCCTGTATTACTGCGAGAGGTTGCGGTGGCCATTTTGAAAGGTCACCATGAGGGGGCTGTGCTCCCCCGAAGACCCCGTTTGGACCACAAGGTATAAAGGTAGGCTTGGGGTTAGGGGGATTTGGTTGGGTTAGGGGGATTGGAGGGGGCATAGTATGGGGAGTCAGTAGGGGGACACTTTTTTTTATTTAGAAAAAAAATGTTATACAGGTGCTGACCCTGATTTGATTAGATTAGAGGCACTAAGTTTGTGATTCATGTACTGTGAGTCAGTACCCCAAATGGGCTCGCACCTTCAACAGATGGGGGTCACAGAGAAAGGGTCAATCCCCATCTCTCTTGTCCTCCACTATGATCTATGCACAGTAGTGGCAGCCAGCTTGGGTTTGTGAGTCAGTGAATGGTTACAGGTCCTGACCCTTTCCCTTTCTCCAGTGAGTGCGCAATGATACACTAGGTAACACAGTAATAATGGGTGATTTCAACTACCCCGATATTGACTGGGTAAATGTTTAATCAGGGCATGCTAGGAAGATAAAATTACTTAATGAAATCAAGGACTATTTTATGGAGCTGCTGGTTTAGTAACCGACAAGAGGTGAAGCAACTCTAGATCTAGTTCTTAGTGGAGTGCATGAATTGCTGCGGGAGGTAATGGTGCTGGGGCCGTGTGTGATAACAGTGATCATAATATGATCAGATTTGATATAATATATGGAATAAGTTCATACAGGAAATCCAATACAACTTTAAAAAGGAGACTATGATAACATGAGGAGAATAGTTAAAAAAAAGAAACTTAGAGCTGCAGCTGCAAAGGTCAAAAATATATATCAGGTGCGGATGTTATTAAAAAATACCATCCTGGAAGCCCACACCAGATATATTCCATTTATTTAAAAAGGAGGAAGGTAGACCAAATGGCAGCCAGGGTGGTTAATGAATGAGGTGAAGGAATCTATTAGAGCTAAAAGAGAATCCTTCAGAAAATGGAAAAAGGGTCTGATTGAAAATAATTGTAAACCACACAAAGAATGTCAAGTCAAGTGGAAGGTTCTAATAAGGAAGGTAAAGAGAGACTTAGAAAAGAAAATTGAGCTGGAAGCAAAAACACACAGTAAAAATTTGTTTTAGGTATATTAAATGCAAGTAGCCAGGAAGAGTGGCACAGGAGTTAGAGCTACAGCCTCAGCACCCTGAGGCTGTGGGTTCAAATATCTCACTGCTCCTTGTGACCCTGGGCAAGTCACTTAATCCCCTCATTGCCCCAGGTACACTAGATAGAGTTTAAGCCCACCAGGACAGATAGGGAAATATGATAAAGTACCTGAATGTAAACCACTTAGGATATAAGTGGTATATAAATAATAAAATAATAAAGAGAATTAGTTGGACCACTAGACGACCAAGGAATAAAAGGGGATCTCATGGGAGACAAGGCCATAGCATAGAAATTAAATGAATTATTTGCCTTGATCTTCACAGTGACATCAGCAAGGGCAGAGTACAGCAGAGGGATGTCTGCAGAGCTGGCACAGGCAGCAGATGCATGTCACTGCCCGTGCCAGCAAGGTTGATGAGGTACAGTGAGAAGGGAGAGGTTTAGAGAGAAGGGAGAGTTGCCGGGCTGTAGGCTGGTGAATGGGGCAAATACAGGATCCACATATGGGAGGGGAAGAAAAACAGCCACTGCTGACTTCTCTTGGGTGGGCCTGAGCCAAGAATGGGTAGGCCTGGGCCTACCCATAGCTATGCCACTGATGTATGCGTGTCAGTGTCTTTATAAAACAGGCTCATTACCCACATTATTAAGATGTCTAAATAGTGGTACCCTGGTATAGATTTGCCTCCTATGTATTCTTTTGTAAAGGTGGAACCGTTTGACTGCTGTTTAAGCAAACTAATTAATTTTTATATTTAAAAAAAGTACCTTTAAGAAGGAGGGAGAGCAATTGAAGCACATGTATTGTAGCAAATTATTTTAAGTTATTTTTAAGCTCCTTAGAAACTTCAGAAGAACATTTGAACATTTCCCTGCTTTTTAAACTGTGTTAATTACTTGGCATCCTCTAGATTTACATACTGGGAATGTTAAGTGACAAAGAGAGAGGTTTATTGAGCAAACAGCAATGCTCTAGACTTTCCCCCCACAATGCTGTGTCAGTGTCTTCAGCCCTGATCCTGGAGGGTTCACTTTACACTGTAAATGTCTTCATTGAAAGGGCAGAAAAACGATACAAGCAATGTGTGCTGTCGTGTGTTTAAATAAAAAATAAGTTAACAGCAAAACCGATGAGATCATTGGACTGCTATGTTGTCTTGGTGGGGTTTATAAATTGCTTTCACATTCCAGGGTGGACTGTAGCATAAGGACAACTAGCAAATGTCTGAAACTGGGCCGGGCGTTAAACTTGGGAGGAGAACAGAAGGCAAAACTGTAATAGCAGTGATAGTTCCATGAAGGCAATCAGGGTCACCTAAACCACAGGACTTAGAAGAAACCTTACTGTCTACAAAATGTGATGAAAAGCATTCATTCACCATTAACACTTTATGATTCTGCTTTTTGGTGTTGGGGAAGTAGGGGAAAGGATGAGGGGGACAAGCAGGAGAGAGAATAAACTGCTGGCACTTTCATAAACATTTGGAATAAGAACTTGCAGGGCCCTGGTGGTCTTTATAATAATGAAAAGGATAAGGGAAGCAGAGAAGTTAAGAAGAGCCGCTGTGATTGTTAATGGTTCTCTTATACTGTTTCTTTCACAGGTTATATTTTAAGCAGAGTAAATGGAAAAGCATAAGAGTTGCACTGCTGGGTCAGACCAAGGGTCCATCTAGCTCAGTATCCTGTTTCTAATAGTGACAAATTCAGATCACAAGTACATGACAGCATCCCAAAAAGTAGCAAGATTCCATGTTACTTAACATAAGGGATAAGCAGTGGCTTCCCCTAGGTTCATAGACAAAAACGCGCGATGACAAAGGCGCGCAAACAACTGAGCGCAAGGTGGAAGCACGCCGAAGAAAAACAGTATTTTAAGGGGCTCCGACGGGGGGTGTTGGTGGGGAACCCCCCCCACACTTTACTTAACAGAGATCGCACCAGCGTTGTAGGGGGCTTGGGGGGTTGTAACCCCCCTCATTTACTGGAAACTTAACTTTTTCCCTCTTTTTTAGGGAAAAAGTGAAGTTTTCAGTATAACGCCCCCACCAGCACTGGTCACCGTACATGAAGAAGGACACAGTACTACTCAAAAGGGTCGAGAGAAGAGCGACTAAAATGGTTAAGGGGCTGGAGGAGTTGCCATACAGTGAGAGGTTAGAGAAATTGGGCCTCTTCTCCCTTGAAGAGAGGAGACTGAGAGGGGACATTAGTGGTTGTTCAAACCGGAACCTATGCGCTAGTCACCGCTAACTCTGGTTCCCAGACCTATGCACTAGTCACAGCTAACTTTGGTTTGGGCCTATGCACTAGTCACAGCTATCTCTGGCCCCGAACCTATGCATTAGTCACGGCTAGTTCTGGTTCCTGAACCCATGGCCTAGTCACAGCTAGCTCTGGTCGGTCAATTATTTCTGCTTTCTAAATGTCTGTAACAAGAAAAGCAATTAGAGGAAGCAAAAATTTCTGTAAAAATATAAAAGCAGTTAGCAAACGCAGGCGCAAATTATTACCCTTAGTTAAATAAACCCTAATGAATTGAGCCCTGAATAATCCCAATTAAGAGGGGAGGCCATCTGTAAAGCAGACGTAGGCCTTCAAACCATTATCCGTGAGGCCTAAAGCCTGTGAATCCCCTATTTCACAGTCGGGTCACCAATGAAGAGCCGCCTGTTATTACAGCCTTCAATAACTGACCTTATGACAACTCAATATGCTGGTATAAGTAATATATATTTTATTAATAATCAATAACAGGTTACAAGAATAAATCTCTTCAGCATATAGAGCTGACAGATAATATACCTCAAGCATTTGAGCATACATGGATGTCTGTCTTCCCTAAAGCCTCAAAAGGCTGTCCTTTTATATATTTTTGACAATCTGAGACCACATTGGTACATGTTACGTGTGTAATTATTATTGGACATACACAATTTGTCATAATGATCATCTTCCATATCATTTCATTAATTGGACAATATTTTTACTTTCCTAAGTCATATTGCGTGCGATATCCTCTGTTTACCAAAAGGTTCTATCTATTTCCTGACAAATGTCTTTCTAATATCAAGTTCCTCAATTTTTCTGAGCAATGTCTGCCCCTTCCTTATTTGTACAGTAATCAATTATATATTCTTTAATTAAGATATGGTAATTCCTTTCTGTGCTGGTAATTTTATTCTCACGAAATAGACTTCTCTTTCAGCAGAAGTTTTGCTGACTTCTGTATGAAGGATGGGTTCCGCTTGGCTTTGCTAATTTTAGCAGAGATATGAGTTTGTGAGAACAGTAATGTTTCAAAAGTAGTTTAGGCATGTAAAAAGTATTGCCATTTTTCTATTATTCTGGTGAATTCAGGGGCTTTGTCTTCACCTCCAGTATCATGGAGGTTTTAAAATCTTCACCTGTACACACCTCTATAAGCCTCTCTCCTCCCCCTGCTTCCTCAAGTAGTTTAACAAACATAATCAATTCTTTTTCAATTTTACATCATTTGACCATTTCCAAGTGAAGCATAGAAAGATATAGCAGTTGTTTACTCCAGAACATATTTTCATTCTTTTTTTTTTTTTTAAGCAAAAGAAAATATGTAAGGCAGAGCAAACTCATTGATAGGAAACCTGATGAGTGGAAGGCCGGATAAGGTGACCTAACATTTCTTCGTGGTGGCGAAAAGGGTGAACAGAATGATTAAGAAGGGGATCACAAACAGATCGGAGAAGGTTATTATGCCGCTGTACCAGTCCATGATATGCCCCCACCTGGAATACTGCATCCAGCACTGGTCGCTGTACATGAAGAAGGACACAGTACTATTCGAAAAAGTCTAGAGAAGAGCGACTAAAATGGTTAAGGGGCTGGAGGAGTTGCCGTACAGTGAGAGGTTGGAGAAACTGGGCCTCTTCTCCCTTGAAGAGAGGAGACTGAGAGGGGACATGATTGAAACATTCAAGATAATGAAGGGAATAGACTTGGTAGATAAAGACAGGGTGTTCACCCTCTCCAAGGTAGAGCGAACGAGAGGGCACTCTCTAAAGTTAAAAGGGGATAGATTCCGTACAAACGTAAGGAAGTTCTTCACTCAGAGAGTGGTGGAAAACTGGAACGCTCTTCCAGAGGCTGTTACCCTCCAGGGATTCAAGACAATAAGAACATAAGAACATAAGAAGTTGCCTCCGCTGAGGCAGACCAGAGGTCCATCTCACCCAGTGGTCCGCTCTCGCGGCGGCCCATCAGGCCCACTGCCTGAACAGTGGTCTCTGACTAATTTTACCATTTACCTCTAATCCTATCCCTATAACCTTACCTCTACTCCTATCTGTACCCCTCAATCCCTTTGTCCTCCAGGTACCTGTCCAGACCTTCTTTGAAGCCCTGTAGCGTGCTTCTGCTTATCACATCCTCCGGTAGCGCGTTCCATGTATCCACCACCCTCTGGGTGAAAAAGAACTTCCTGGCATTTGTTCTAAACCTTTCCCCTCTCAATTTCTCTGAGTGCCCCCTTGTACTTGTGGTTCCCCTTAGTTTGAAAAATCTGTCCCTGTCCACTTTTTCTATGCCCTTCATGATCTTAAAGGTTTCTAGCATGTCTCCTCTAAGTCGTCGCTTTTCCAGCGAGAAAAGCCCCAGCTTTTTCAGTCTGTCAGTATATGAGAGGTCCCCCCATACCCTTTATTAGCTTAGTTGCTCTTCTCTGGACTCTCTCAAGTACCGCCATGTCCTTCTTGAGGTACGGCGACCAGTACTGGACACAGTACTCCAAGTGCGGGCGCACCATTGCACGATACAATGTTAGACAAGTTCCTGCTGAACCAAAACGTAAGCAGGTAAGGCTAGATTCAGTTAGGGCACTGGTCTTTGACCTAAGGGCCGCCGCGGGAGCGGACTGCTGGGCACGACAGACCACTGGTCTGACCTAGCAGCGGCAATTCTTATGTTCTTAATACCAGTCTGCTGCATGGGCTATTGTTAAAATGTGTCATTTTAACCTCTGACTCTTGCTCTTTTAGCACAGGTCCCAATTTCGACGTGTTTTAAAAATGTATCTTTTACTGAATAATTTGAAAATTAGGCATGCTCTGCCTCTCTTCTCGTCTTTTGTGCTCATAACTTTTTGTGAACCGCATAGAACTTGATGGTAATTGCGGTATAAACGTGAGTTTTTAAAATATATTTTTTTTAAAGTACGCAGTGAGACCTAGAGGGTGAGTTATCAACATGAGCCACCATTAAGATGGGTTATTTTACCAAAAGTCATAGTAGGACTTGGAGGAAGGAGTGGCGTAGTGGTTAGAGCTACAGCCTCAGCACCCTGAGGTTGCGGGTTCAAACCCCACGCTGCTCCTTGTGATCCCGGGGCAAATCACTCAATCCTCTATTGCCCCAGATACATTAGATAGAATGTGAGCCCACCGGGGACAGATAGGGACCAATGACTAAGCACCTGAATGTAAACCACTTAGACAATTAATAGGTAGTATATAAATAAATAAATAGTATTATAGTACAAAATCCCATTTTATGGAATGAAACCCTATTCCAAAAAAGCAGGACCTGTGGTAAAATAACCCATCTTAACAATAGCCCTCAATGATAATGTCCCTCCTGAGGTTTTGTCCTATAAGGGACAAGTAGTATCTGGTGTCCCTCCAGCAGAGAGGAATGACGAGAAGGGGAAATGTTCTTTTGTTAAAGTTTGTGTTTTCCAGTATTGAATCCATTGATTCTGAAAAAGGAGGAAGTGTTAAGAGCTTACCTCCAAGCAGCCTTCATGCCTTTCCAGTGCCTGTTTGAGAGGTTTTTTTTTTTTTTTATCATTCAGAAAAAATAATATTAAACTATTAATAATGTTCTGCAAAAGCAGATTAGAATAAAGATTTAAAGTCCCCATTTTCCATTAGGAACCCGATGTTCACTGTGCCGCGCTGTAATAAAAAGGAAACCAATGGACCAGTTAAAAGTTATAGCTCTCTGTGGTTTTAGGTCTCTCGTATATTTTTATCAGACGTTTATCCAAACTTTCAATAGGTTATTTTTTACATACAATTATATTCTAATACTTATCCAAATTCAACTGACTGTGCAATGTTCACCCCCCCCCCTCCATGATCGCATAGGAGCTAACTTTCCAAAATTATTGGGGTGCTAAACCAAATTGAAATTTCTTTTCCTGTGACATAGTCAAGTGAGTTTGTTCAATATTCGGGGTGCTCAGGCACTCACAGAGCTAGCTCCAATACATGATAGTATTTATATGACTCTCCATTCATAATTTATGGTGGATGTATCTGTGTGTGTGTGTATATATTTATACTGTATATACACATTTATTGATTGATTGATTAAATTGTGTATATGCACTGTGGGAAAAATAAGATTGTTGAGGAGAGCAGTTAGTAGTCAGGTGAACTTTTCTCTCTCAAACAAGGTTCTCAGGCCACCTATAAAACCACAAAGCCACGGCTCTTTGTTTAATGGTGTTTAACAAATGTTCCCAAACTTTACATCCAGTGCTACCAGTAGGTTCCCCTGATTTTTGTGTTTGTCACAAACTGTGATCAGTCAACCAGGAAAATGAACTGGGTCAGCCTGATGGCCGTCTGCCAAATACTTCATGGCAGCTCCTGCAATTTCATTTGAAGTAGAAAAGTGGTCCCATGAAGGAAAATGTTGGGGAATTACATAACCCCTTGAGGATACATAACTGGGAACATCAAATGTAACTTTTCCATGAAGAGTACCAAGTGATAAATGCATATAATCATGAGGGGAAGTTTATTGATCAAGTGAGGAACCTCCCTAAATGTGAGGCTGCCGCATTCCTCTGTTCAGCTGTTAAGTTCATTGCTGTTTGAGTGAAAGCGTCTTTCAGTGTAATCATGAACAGGTGTACACCTTTGTTCCCTTATTTGTTTCTCAGGAGTTACAAAGATGGTTATAATTTCTGATTCTTTTAAGTCTTGATATGCCACCATATCTGCAAAGGTCAATATTAATAGGAAAGTGCACACACTCAGCATAACAGAACCATTCACAGGTTAAAACCCTCAGATTTTAAGGTACCAGAGATGTGGGGAGAGGTTCAGTACATGATATATTGTCTCTGTTGATTTATTTAGTACCTACCTTTACTAGCATCTACCCAGTTAAATCCTGCTGGCCAGCTCTGCTGCTGATATTCATTGGCACTTAACATCTTAGTGTTGCTAAAAATCAGCATAGACCACTGGAGCCATTATGTAATGTAATGTAATGTAATTCATTTCTTATATACCGCTACATCCGTTAGGTTCTAAGCGGTTTACAGAAAATATACATTAAGATTAGAAATAAGAAAGGTACTTGGAAAATTCCCTTACTGTCCCGAAGGCTCACAATCTAACTAAAGTACCTGGAGGGTAATAGAGAAGTGAAAAGTAGAGTTAGAGGAAAAATAAAAATAAAATAAACATTTTAAAAAGACAGCATTGATCTAAATACTTTGGAAGGTAGAGGAGAGGAGAGAAAGGAATAGAAGCAGAATGGGTCAGCGTCAGTGATGAAGTGGAGCAAGTAAGTTTAGGAGGAGCGATTGACGTATCCAGAAAGGGCTTCTTCAGGGAAGAGACTTGGCCGACAGTCCCAGGATGCCTATGTCTCCTCCCCTGCGATGTTCTCTCATCCATGCATTCCCTCCCAGACACACTGCCCGTGCCCCAGGCGCTCCAAGGATGCTGCCCCAGATGAGGTCCACGGTGAATGCAGGATTCTCTCCTCTGCGGGAAAGCCAGTTAGTTCTGGTGTAACAGGAAAAAAATAGTAAATTTAAAACAGATAATTTGTTAAGGAAATGCTGAGAACTGCTCAGGGGTTGGGCCCATGCACAGATCCTGTGAGCTGCAGGGAGATGTGAAACAGAGAGCCTCCAGCAGGAAGCATGCAGGACGCTTTTCATATAATTGTATCTCTATCATTAAGTACCAGAACTAGGGCTACTAGGTTTTGCATCTGGAAAAAGAGGACACGTGACCCCGCCCCCCAACCCCAACCAAACCTCGTTTCTTCGGGCCGAGTCTGGAGTTCATCTGTACCTGCGGATGTTTTTTTTTGGGGGGGAAGGTTGTAAATCTTTATTAAATTTCCAAACTACCATATTGCAAACAAACAATTTCAATATACATAAGTTTACACAAAATGTACATTAACTTACAGATACTCCAGACTCATCCCCAATCTCAACTGCTGTCTGGGTAAAAATAGATCATGTACTATTTTGTCTTTGTTACTGTCACTTTAAGGTTAACAGTAGATATTTTGGTACATTCACATATAGTTTTTATTCTTAATTGTATGGCTCTTCAGATAGCAACCAGGCATACAGTTGCCGGTTGCTTTGCTCTTCGTCGGTCCAGCCTTTATTAATTATTTATATAAGACTTATTTTGTCATTTTTTTGTTTTTTACGTAGACTTTTCTATATGTTAGTATTAAAGGAACGTCACTTAGCTTATAGTGATCTTGTCCTATATTCACCTCTCCCAACATGTATGTTTCATCGCGAAACTTTACTTCAGGGTCGAGGGAAACATTTAAGGGAGCTAACTCAGACTTGTAACAGACTCAGAGACTTGTAAGAAGTCTGACTTAGCTCCCTCAAACGTTTCCCTCAAAGTTTTGTGTTGAAAAATGCATGTCGGGAGAGGTGAATATAGGACAAGATCACTATAAGCTAAGTGGCGTTCCTTTAATACTAACATATAGAAAAGTCTAAATAAAAAACAAAACCAAAAAATTAGCTGAATAACAAAATGAGTCATATGAATAATTAATAAAGGCTGGACCGATGAAGAGCAAAGCAACCGGCAACTGTATGCCTGGTTGCTATCTGAAGAGCCATACAATTGAGAATTAAAACTATAAGTGAATGTACCAAAGTATCTATTGTTAACCTTAAAAGTGACATTAACAAAGACAAAATAGTACATGATCTGATTGAAAATACAACAGTGGCTTATATATACCATTGGGTAAAAATAGGACATGTCTGGGTAAATCACTTTTTCACATCTGGTAATCCTAACCAGAACCATTATTGTGAGAGGAAAGTGGAGAGCCTAAGGCAGCAAAATGGTGGGACCGCTGAGTGAAAGTTTTTAGGTCTGCTCTGGAGTTTGTCTGTGTGTGGAAGGAATGGATATTTTTTTAAATAATATTTCCTGTAAATGTTTGATTTCATGAGAAATTATGCAAATTAAACTTGCTTATGGGCTGTTGAGCTGAGTTTGCATTGTGGGTCAAGAATGTATCTGATACCTGATGGTTCTCATGATTTATTGAGATTTCTAAATTAAATTTGGGTTCATATTTCAAAGAAGAAGTGCTAAGAACTTTTAAAGTGTATTTCAGAATTTAAACTGGATTTTTGTGACTCCTTTTGCTAAAAGGAGGGATAGAGAGAGTTTTAATCCCTTTACTGTATAAGACCACTGATTTAACTCAGATTGCCTAGTTTTATTGGTGTTTGAGGCAAATGCTTTGTATTTAATTTGGTTTTCAGCTGTTTTTCTGCTGGAGTCCATTCCTGCAGTCTTTTCTGATTACTAATCTGCTGAACCTTTATCCAGTATACACCGTTGTGTGAAGTTTGGAAAATCTGAAACTATTTTTTGAAAGATAACTATTCTTTTGAGAACTGAGGTGATCTATTGTCTTGGGAGAGATCTGTTGTCTTGGGATTCTAGGAAGTTCTGTTGTGCAGAGCTGTTTCCTGTCAGTATTCCTGATATACAGCACTGCCAGGCTCTGTGTAAGGAAGCTGTGAGACTGTGAGATAATTACTGAGAAGTGTCATTATTTCTGAATCAAAAATACTTGGCTATACAGATAAAGATGAAGTCGCTCAGATATTGTGTGAATGTGTATGTTGAAACTCTGTGAGCTGATTTCATATCCAAAACATTTTTGGGGTTTTCCTGGGAGGTTGAGTTTAGGGATAAAAGAATTATCTGTTCTTTTCACATGTAATTAGAAATACATGGCTTTAGCCTAAGAAGGCATTGACTTTAGCCTGCATTCATCTAGGGAGATTAGGGTTTTGCTTCTTTTCATTTGTTTACAGATAGGATAGTATGTAACAAACATCCGGATCTTCAGAGGAGCTGGTTACAGACAGGAGATAGGACAATGACTCAGCAGTACACAACGCAAGAAAGTGGCGATACTGGTGGAAACTGGGGGTTTTTAATACTTTATTTTTGTGTGCATACATCCTAAACTAAAACTTAACTTTATGTACCGGGTCTTCAACCAGAGGAAGCTCAACGCGGTTAACAATAAGTCAAAAAATATGCTAAAATACAAGGGGATTAATTTTCAAAGTATTTAGTAAATAGAAAAGTTTTTAAAGATTTACGAAAAGATTGGAAAGAGCTGGGACACTTCAAAATTTGTATTTTATTGAACTTTGGGACAAAAAATCACTCTGGTTTTAAGAGTCATTTAGTCAAATACTTACCTGTAGTTTTGGATATAAGAACACAAGAATTGCCTTACTGGGACAGACCAAAGGTCCATCAAGCCCAGTATCCTATTTCCAACAGTGGCCAACCCAGGTCCCAAATACTTAGCTAGATCCCAAGTCGAACAAAGGGCTAGATTCACAAAGGGTACGGATCGGATATGATCCGAGATGGATCCGATCCATGTCCGGGGGGCTGATTCATGAATCGCCCTCATGCAAATGAGGGCGATCAGAATCATGCCCCCCATATGACTCTCTGTATCGCTTTTTAAAAAAACTTTACTTTTGTTTCTTTTTTCTTTGCAAGCCCATGGTTGTAACCTGCTTTAAACCGTGAGTTAAAATCATGGGCTCGTAGTGCGGGGAAGGGCAGGAGATATTCGGGGTGAGAGTGGGAAGACAGTAGAGATTCGTGGCAGGCAGGAGAAGAACGGGAGATTCAGGGCAGAAAGGAGAAAGCAGGAGATCAGGGCTGAGAGCAGAGAAGCAGGGCAGAGAGCAGGGCGGCAGAAGGCAGGGCAGTCGGAAAGGACCTCAGCGACTGGTCCTCAGCAGTCGCTTATTTTTGGACTGGCCAGCCCAGTCGGTGTTGCTTTTTTATTTTAGTGAATCGCTTCCTGCCTTCATTTGAATGTCATTCCCCCCTCGGAGGATGATCAGGACAGAGGTTAGTGAATCGGGTCGGAGGGAAATTGGGTTGTAAAGTGGTCGCTAAGTGGTCAGAAGTTGATCGGTGGGCTTAGTGAATCTAGCCCAAAGTTGGTATTAAGCTGAAAGGCACAACATGTTTGAGGTTTGAATTTTATCACTAACTATAATGGTGCTATCAATGTAAATTTGATCACACGTGAATGGTAAATTAGCTTTGTTGTTCATTTACATTTTAATTTAATTTACCTTGTTTAAATAACATCTGATAACAGCAATCGTTGTAAGAAACAGGAAAATCACCTCCACATGTCAGTAGCAAACGAGCAAACAGTGGAGATGTCCAAAGACACAAGTATACTAATCTATTTCAAAACTGCTTTATTAATTCATTGACTCAACATGTACGTGTTTCGGCTCAAAAAGCCTGCATCTGGAGTCTTATTCTTAATGCATTCAACTCAGCAGAGTGAAATATGGTACTTATGGAACATCGACACAACAAGTTTTGCATAGTGAAACGTATCAACACAACATGTACTCTTTCAAAGTCATGAACTTGCGAACTCCATGATTGCTAAAAATTTTGCAAGTTCATGACTTTGAAAGAGTACATGTTGTGTTGATACGTTTCACTATGCAAAACTTGTTGTGTTGATGTTCCATAATTACCATATTTCACTCTGCTGAGTTTGATGCATTAAGAATAAGACTCCTGATGCAGGCCGTTTGAGCCAAAACATGTACATGTTTGAATGAAGCAGAGTTTCAAAATAGATTAGCACACTTATGTCTTTGGATATCTCCACTGTCTGCTCGTTAACAATCGTTAACAACAATTGTTGGACATACTTATTAAGATTGCTTTCTTCTTCAGTTGTTAATTGTTTTTTTAAATGTTTAACCCCTGTGTTGGTCTGAATTGAAGGGGAAACCTATGGAAACATTTGACCTTGATTATAACATCTCAAACATTTAATTGTAATAATTAAATTGTAATGTAATTGCATCACATCACCACTAGGAGGTTTTACACTGGGATAGTCAGGATGTGGAGGTAGGGTGGAGTGCTGGGATAGCCTGGGGGTGGAATTAGGGCAGAGCCAGGGCTTACCTAGATAACAGCAATTTTCAGTCTGCTAACTGTGTAAATGCCAGGCCAAAGTTAGTACAGCAGAACAAGCTGAATACTGGCCAACACCTAAGTAACTCGAGTGGCATCTGAAGACCCAGCTATTCAGTTCTGGTACCTGGATTAGGCCTGGGATTGAAGATCTGGTCATTTACTGCATGTGATGGTTAGCACCTGGGTTTTTTTTCCTTTTTATATGAATTGTAGGGGTGCCTTTATACTCAGTCCTGCTCCATGTTTGTCCATGAACAAATCAAGGGTGCAGGTGTTCATTTGCATAGATTCTTATGGATAGAAAAACAGACTTCATCAAGGTCTAAATTTGCTGACGTGTGCTACTGCAGTAATGAGTGTAAATTTACATAAATGCATGCTATTTACGGCAGGACCCATATTATATAGTGGGTCCTATTTACTAATATGTGCATTCGTGGTTTTAGCACTGGTTAGTATAGGGTTACCCGATTTCTTCTTTATAAAAAAGAGGATACCTGGCCCTGCCCCATTCTGCCCAAGCCTCACCCAAACCTCGTCTCTCCTTCCCCGAGCTCGGGATTGCATCTGGAGGATCTCTGCGCATGCATGAACATCTGCGTGATGACATCACGCGCATGCATGTGATGTGATGTTATGACATCGACGTCCACATATGCACTGAGGCCCTCCAGATGTGACCCTGAACTTGGAACCTTCCAAAACCTGGACAAACTGCCGAGTTTTGGAAATCCCTCCAGGCACCCGGACAGTCCTCTAAAAAGAGGACATGCTTAGATTTTCCGGACATCAGGTAACCCTAGGTTAGTGAGTCTAACCCAAATGTTGTTGTTTTTTTTTTTAATAGAAAGGTGCTTACCAAATACATATGAGATGATATTCAAAGCGATTTAACCAGCCAGGAAAAGTTCCTACCCAGTTAAATAGGTTCTGCAGGGCTGTCCACTGATATTAGCCGGTTAGTGCTGCAGAATATCACCACAAACCGCCAAACTGGAAACTAGGTATTTTGTGGGTGGTCCAGGGGTGGAGTCACCACTTATGTGGTTAAATGCCAATAGTCAGCACTTAACCGCTTAAGTTAACTGGACAAATTGGATTGCACAAAACACAGTCCTGTCTTTATGCAGTTCACTTCAGGTGGTTCAGTACTGAATGTCAGTACTTAACCACATAAGAGATAGCCAGCTGCATAAACTTGGATATTCAGTGTCGATACCTGAACGTGACCCTGCGTTGAATATCCGAGGATAATGCCAGTGATGGCCAAAATAATTCGAACCGCTGCTGGCTGAATTTTTGCCCTGTAAAATTTTGGGCCTGCCCTGTATTTGACAGCAGAGCTTGATTTATGCGCCTCAAGTCTGCCATGGCTAAAGATGCTGCAGAAGCAGCATCTGTAAAGCCTCCAAGGGCAGTCTGTCCCCAGCACTGTGCAACAGCAGCACCTACTGTCTGGTTTCAGAATGCACTTGTGCCAGGTTCTGAGATTAAGTATAACTCTGGCTGTAGCTAGAGGATGGCTCTTTGGGACAGGAAACTAAAACGTCTGCTACTTTGTTCTAAGTCTTATCATGGTTTTAGAAAGCAATTGAAAACTCATCTGTTTGGTATTTAATCAATCTGATCCTTTTGTATGGTATTTTAAAATTTATGTAAACCGTATTGAATGTTTTGGTTATGTGGTATAGAAATGAATTATTAGATTATTAGATTGTGATTTAGAGTAGAGCTAAATGAGTGTTAGATTATGGTAGGGACAAGGAAGGCAGCATACCTTAGTAATAGATTCAGTTCAATAGCTGATGTACATATGTATGCAAGGATTAAGTTGTGGTTCCGTACCAGTTAATCAGTCTGACTGGCTGCTGTAATAGTGCATTAAAAAAATTCTGTCTTAATGCATTAATTTTGTACTTTAACAACACAATGAGAACATAGGAATTGTCAGCAGAAAAAAGAGCTGCATGGTTAAACACTGCTATACTTAATCTATGTATCTCCCTGCCAAATTTGGGGCACAGATCATAGGACTCTATCCAGCACTGGTCCTATGCCATCAAAACTCACTCTTGCCATGATATTGAGTTGAAGTCCGCTCCAGCCTCATAGGTATAGGATAGGATGGGGGCAAGGAGGGGCTTTGTCCCACCAAATGAGCGGCCTGTCCAGCATTGCACCTTCCTCCCTGTGGGATCCGTTACCTCTCTTTCCCTTTCCATTGCCTGCAGCTCTGCAGTCATTTAATCTTCTGAGCCACCAACGATGTCAGTGAGGTAAACACTCTCCGGGCAATTTTCAGCCTGCGGTAGGTAGTGCAGTGATCGCCCGCCACCAGCACTGAACTTGGAAATTCAATGCCAGGCTGTTTCTGGAAAGCAGCATTGAATATCCGGGTTTTTGCTGGCCGGCTAGTGCATGCCCAGTTAAGCTGATATTAAACTGGGCATCAGCTAGTGCATAAAGACAGGACAGCTATTTATGCAGTTCAATCTATGTGCTAACCTTGCTTGATCAGCACTGAATAACAGGACATAATTTTGACCTACCCTTGAAATGCCTCAAGATAGTCAGCTCACAGTTATGTGCTAACTACAAATATTCAATGGCGATAACTGGTTATCTCTTGTTGAATATTCAGTGATTGCCAGTTTTCTGCGCTTTAACTGGTCAGCAGCCATCATCAGCCTGTTAAATCATTTTGCATATCGGGCCCACTGCCTTTGGCATTCCCAGAAACTTTCTCTTTACTATAATTTCCTGTCCCCACATAGGTGAGATGCTGCAGAGGGAAAGCTTCCAGGGCCACTGAAGGCAGTGGTTTTACCTCACTGATGCTGCTGGTAGCCTGGATGATTAAATGAGTTCAGCACTGCAGGCAGCAGGAAGGGGGATACCACAGGGGAAAGGATAGATAAAGTAGAAAGATACCAGACTGTAGGGGTGGGGGGAAGGCAGGAGAGAGATGGCACACCTTGGGGGAGGGGAAGGTGAGGGAATAAGAGAGATGCCAGGACAGGGAGAGGTGTGAGAGATGCCAGATCATGGGGGTAGGGCAAGCGAGAGATGCGAGATCGTGGGTGGAGGTAAGGTGAGAGATAGTAGACCACCGAAGGGGGGGGGACAGGGGGTGAAGGGGAAGGAGATAGATGCCACACCATGGGGGAGGAGGGATGGGAAAGAAAATCTGTATATCCCCAGATTCAGGAAGGGGTGCAAAAAGAATCGAACAAAAGACCCGGTGTGGATAACCAAAATAGTGAAGGAAGCGATAGGCAATAAGAAAAATTCATTCAAGAAATGGAAAAAGGACAAATCTGAGGGGAACTGGAAAGAGCACAAGAAGTATCAAAAAGAATGTCACCGTGAGGTTCGGAAAGCTAAAAGAGAGTATGAAGAAAGGCTAGCCAGGGAAGCAAGAAATTTCAAACCGTTCTTCAGATATGTTAAAGGGAAGCAACCAGCTAGAGAGGAAGTGGGACCGCTAGACGACGGACACAGGAAGGGAGTGGTGAAGGAGGAGAAGGTAGTGGCAGAAAGGCTTAACATGTACTTCTCATCTGTATTTACTAACGAAAACACGTCCAACATGCCGGAACCTGAGCAATTCTTCAACGGAAGTCAAGCAGAAAAATTAACATTCATAGAAGTGAGCATTGAGGACGTTCGCAGGCAGATAGGAAAACTAAAAACTGATAAATCCCCGGTTCCAGATGGCATACATCCAAGGGTTCTGAAGGAATTAAAGGAGGAGATAGCGGAACTACTGCAGCAAATTTGCAACTTATCCCTGAAAACAGGCGAGATCCCGGAGGATTGGAAGATAGCCAACGTTACGCCCATCTTTAAAAAGGGATCAAGAGGTGATCCGGGAAACTACAGGCCAGTGAGCCTGACTTTAGTTCCTGGGAAAATGGCAGAAGCACTGATAAAAGAAAGCATTGATCAACATTTTGAAAAGCACGAACTTCTGATAGCCAGCCAGCATGGTTTCTGCAAGGGACGATCGTGCCAAACAAACTTATTGCACTTCTTCGAAGGGATTAACAAACAGATGGACAAAGGAGACCCCATTGACATCATATATCTAGATTTCCAAAAAGCCTTTGACAAGGTGCCCCATGAACGTCTACTCCGGAAACTGAAGAACCATGGGGTGGAAGGAGACGTACATAGATGGATCAGAAACTGTTTGGAGGGTAGAAAACAAAGGGTAGGAGTGAAGAGCCACTACTCCGACTGGAGGAGGGTCACGAGTGGTGTCCCGCAGGGCTCGATGCTCGGGCCGCTACTATTTAATATCTTCATAAATGATCTAGAAACAGGGACAAAGTGCGAGATAATAAAATTTGCGGATGACACTAAACTATTTAATGGAGCTTGGACTACAGAGGAATGTGACAAATTGCAAAGGGACTTGAACAAACTAGAAGATTGGGCGACGAGATGGCAGATGAAGTTCAACGTTGAGAAATGTAAGGTATTACATGTGGGGAGCAGTAACTCGAGGTACAACTATACAATGGGAGGGATATTATTGAATAAGAGTACCCAGGAAAGGGACTTGGGGGTATTAGTGGACATGACAATGAAGCCGACGGCACAGTGTGCAGCGGCCGCTAAGAGAGCAAATAGAATGCTTGGTATAATCAAAAAGGGTATTACAGCCAGAACGAAAGAGGTTATCCTGCCGTTATATCGGGCAATGGTGCGCCCGCATTTGGAGTACTGCGTCCAATATTGGTCGCCGTACCTTAAGAAGGATATGGCATTAGTCGAGAGGGTTCAGAGGAGAGCGATGCGTCTGATAAAAGGTATGGAAAACCTGTCATATGCTGAGAGATTGGAGAAGCTGGGTCTCTTTTCCCTGGAGAAGAGGAGACTAAGAGGGGATATGATAGAGACTTATAAGATCATGAAGGACATAGAGAGAGTAGAGAGGGACAGATTCTTCAAACTTTCAAATAATAAAAGAACAAGAGGGCACTCGGAAAAGTTGATAGGAGACAGATTCAAAACAAATACTAGGAAGTTCTTTTTTACCCAACGTGTGGTGGACACCTGGAATGCGCTTCCAGAGGACGTGATTGGGCAGAGTACGGTACTGGGGTTCAAGAAAGGATTAGACAAATTCCTACTGGAAAAGAGGATAGAGGGGTATAGATAGAAGATTACTGCACAGGTCCTGGACCTGCTGGGCCACCGCGTGAGCGGACTGCTGGGCACGATGGACCTCGGGTCTGACCCAGCAGAGGCATTTCTTATATTCTTATGTTCTTAAAGGAGAGAGATGCCAAGCCATTGCTGGTAACTGGCACTGAATATTTATTTTTCCTTTTTTTGAGTGGCAATAACTGGCTAAGTCAATATTGAGTGCTGGCTGGTTAAGTTTATAGCAGCCAAGTAGAATCTTGCTATTTATGTGGCTAACACGCAATATAGGTAGGTAGGTTTTAGACACTGACTATGAATATTTAGCAAAGATAATCAGCTATCTCACTCTGAATATTTGTGGCTAGCTGGCTATACAGTATTTAAATGGCCAGGAGCTCTTCCTGGCCACTTAAATAGCGCTTAATATCTGGTGGAATGATCACTCCCAGCTAGGTGGCACTAGAAAAGCTTCACTTACAAGGAGTTAGTTTAGAAGCCTTATTCATAATTTCCCTGTGAAAAAACAGCATTTACCGTATTTTATGCTCCATAAGACCCACCTCACCATAAGATGCACTTCAGATTTAGAGAAGGAAAACAAGAAAAAAACCCATTCTGAACCAAATTGTTTACTAATATGTATACCCGACACCTTTAAATTCCGTCCCAGCCCCCCCCACCCAGCGGTATACTGATCTTAGGCATTGTCAACACAGTTGAGTAACAATGATAGGTTTCAGCTTCTCACATGCATGAACAGAAGAGCCATAGTCAAGACCTGCAGAGGAAATACAGGCACAAAGTATGGAGAGAGGCTAAAGGAGAGAAGGTAAAGGAAGGGAGGGAGAGAAGGAAACAGAAGAGACTCAAAAGAACACATGTAGGAAAAGTATGTGGAATATACCCCCCCCCCCAGCTGCCTGCTGATTATCGGCACGTCGGGGCCAGCGGCGCACAAGCACGCTGCTACATGGGCGCACGCCACTTCTGAATGGCTGCCTCAGTTCTCGTGAGGCGCGAACTGAGGCAGCCATTCAGAAGTGGCGTGCGCCCACACAGCAACGTGCTTGTGTGCCGCTGGCCCCGACATGCCGGTAATCAGCAGGCAGCCGTCCTGCGAAGCACCAGCGACCGGCACAATTAGGAAGTATCGTGGGCCCTGGGCCCCGACAAACAGCAGGCAGCCGTTCACTGACCTCCAAAATTTAAAGGTACCGCTGGGGGGATTTATTCGCTTCATAAGACACACCCTTATTTCCACCCACTTTTGTGAGGGAAAAAAGTGTGTCTTATGGAGCAAAAAATACGGTATATATGTGTGCCTCAAGCATGTGTAAAAACAAATTTCAGAAACCCACTATTTCATGCAAGGAGACATGATTTGAACAGAGCTAAAATTGACATGCATATTCCTCATTTCAGAAAGGGAATATACTCATGTAGGGGAAAAAGTTTGACAAAAGCTTTTATACCTTCCCAAAAGCATGCATGCTTTTTAAAAAAGAGCTTTTCATGCGGCATTAAAAAGTCTCTTTCCTTAATCCTCCATTGTTTCTTTGTGCCTCCAAAATGAAACCAATTTAAAATTCTGGCCTCATTACTTAATTGGTGGCACTTGCATGCATAGGTTTTAAAAGAGAGAGAACAGCTAAATTTGGAAGCAACAGCACTTGTGATATTGCCACTTCCATTTGCAAGCATGGACCAGTGCTGTAGTGAGGGAGATTGGCGCCCGGGATGGTAGCACCTGACATCGTCATGCCGTATGCCCTCCCCACCATTCGGGCACCCCCCACTCTTCCCGTCCACTTGAGTGCACCCCCTGCCTCCCTCACCGTGTACCGTGTTCATCAGCGCGAGCAGCACCTTCCACCAGCTGCTCATACCCACCCCAGCTTCCTTCCTTCCTGCACCAGGAAGTGATATCAGAAGGGAACCTATGCCGGCGCGAGCAGCAAGTGGAAGATGCTGCTCACACCAGCAAACATTTAAAGAGTGGTGGCGGAGAGGCATCAGAGCAAGGGTGATGCGCCCCCTTTACTATGCTACTGGTATGTACTCCTTCATGTGGAAGCTGCCACTTTTGTGCTGTTCATTTTTCCAACACGTATATTTCTAAAATGGCTGCTTTTTCTGAACATGTTGGCAAATACACATGAACTCCTGCAGGTGTGAGTATTTTAGATCAGGCTCTGTGTCCTCACTGGAAATGAGCATGTCATGATCTGGATATCTCAGTTTTGATCTCCACATTCTATATAAAGGCTTGCAGGCCCTGATTCTCTAAACGGCACCTAAGGCACCGAGGAATGCAGCGCATAACATATATCAATCATGAGTTAGGCACTGTTCATAAAATTATACCTAGTTGCGCCTAAATTGGACTTAGGCAACAGTAGGTGTCAAAACCTTATGCACCCCCTATTTATGCCAGGGTTTTCTTGGCCTAGATACTGCGCCTAAGTCCAGTTTAGGTGCCTACACACAAAACATGTCCATGATCTGCCCTTAACCACACCCACTTTCTGATAGACATCTTGGCTATGCACCTAGCTGAAAGTGGTAAGCGCCTATGGTGTTAGATGCCTAGAAAGCAATTAATTTTAATTTAAGCCAATTATTGAGACAATTAAGCTTGTTAGCAGCATTGATTAAGCTTTTTAAGTAATTAAGTTAGGCGCCCAGATCGGCTAGGCTCGCCTAACTTTAGCCATCTTTTTAAAAAATCAGGGCCATTGTTGCCTATCTATTTATTATAAAGACTACAAACCTCTTTTTCGTACCTGGTATGAAAGGCAGTAAACTAGGTTTATGAATAAACTAAAGCAAACAATTCTGCAGCCATTAAAACTGATAGTTAATGAATAGTCCTAAAGCAGTGAATCTTTGGAGTCTGTCTGTGCCATGCTACCCAGCTGTTATTGGGTTGCTGCAGGACTGACCAGTTTTGAGGGTGGTTGGGGGAAAGGGATAGATCCAATTCAGTTTCAATTAAAAAAAAAACAAAAAAAACCCAAACCCAAGAAAGTAAAAGTGGAAGTCTCTAAGTGAATTAGATAGTTTTGGTGTTGAGATCGGTGCAGTTTCAATAATGCACTTGAGTTAAACAGTGCAGTACTCATAGTAGCAAAAATAGTTCAGGATAAGCAACCCAAATGGTTTTCTGATTGGTGCCTTCTCTAGAGCTCTGTCAAAATCAGACCATTCTAACTTTGCAGCTTTGGGCATATCTATTTACTGAAGTGTTTTTCATCTAGAATATGTTATTGCTATTGCACTAAAATCAAGTTAAGTGTTGATGTGGGTATGGGGAAACCATTAGGAAAGCATCAAAAGATTAATTCTAAGTCTGTACCATCTTTCATAGTTCCTTGAGGAAAGGTCGTCTGACTTTGATACAGAGGATTCCAGACATTATAAGACCAGTTTTTTTGGACTGAGAGTCTCTGACTTATCCGGCAATTCTCTAGGCCCTACAAAATGGAGGGAATTCTATAACTTGGCTCTTCAATTTAAGCACCACAATGGGGCACGTCAGTTCTATTAAGGCACTTAGGTGTGCCTAAGTCATTATAGAATCTAGTGCAAAGCGGCATCAGTGCACCCCCTCATAGGCACGATCCTTTATGCCATGTCAGTGGCAGGTGTAAGTGGTTGTGCCTAAGTGTGCCAAGTGATAAGCGAAGCTGAGAGTATTTTATAAGTTTTGTGCGTGTTATTTGGCATCACACCCACCTTGGATGTACACATTATAGCAGGTGCTACTTTATAGAACAGGTCCTAGTGCACTTATGTGTAAACATAAGCAGTGCCTCTGCTGGGTCAGACCAGAGGTCCATCACACCCAGCAGTCCGCTCACGCTGCGACCCATCAGGGTCAGGACCTGTATAGTAATCCTCTATCTATACCCATCTATCCCCTTTTTCATCAGGAAATCGTCTAATTCCTTATTGAACCCCAATACCGTACTCTGTCCTATCACACCCTCTGGAAGCGCATTCCAGGTGTCCACCACCCTTTGGGTGAAGAAGAACTTCCTAGCATTGGTTCTAAATCTGTCCCCTCTCAATTTTTCCGAATGCCCTCTCGTTCTTGTAGTTTTCAAAAGTTTGAAGAATCTGTCCCTCTCCACTTTCTCTATGCCCTTCATGATCTTGTAAGTGTCTATCATGTCCCCTCTAAGAGTAGGAAACAAGTTAAGTGTTGATGTGGGTATTGATCAAAGGCTGTGCTAGCCAACACAATTTTGCATGTCATACAGGATCTTATTTCAGGCCTAATTAATGTATACCCCCCAAAAAAATAATCATGCAATTAAAAGCTGGAGGTGGATAGATGACACATGTCTCTGTTTTAAGGTGCCTTTGACGTACATAGCTGGTACGTTGCTCTAGGTACAAGCCTATAGAATTGCTCTGTACATGTACACCAGTGGCTTGCTATTAGTTCAAACACACTTCTGTTTTCATTGCTTCAAAAACACTATTCCAATACAAGGCATCTCACAGCAAATGTGTGGAACTCCCTTCCCAGCGAAATTCGCACAACCTCAGTATGAACACTGTTTCACAAAAATTTACCAGGGGTCCAAAGAGACTCAGACTAACAATACAAGTCACTTGAAATAGACAATGTTAATAGTCAGTTGCTATTTATGATATATTAACTCAGACTGTATGTATTGTAGTTCTCCCCTTTTTCCATTCATACCTGTTTGTCCAGTCATGTATGTTATTTTTTGTCTAGTCACGTATGTTATTTTTGTTAAAGTTATGTTAAATTATATTATTTGTTATTACCCTATTTTAAAATGTATAACCACCTTGAAATAAATGATAAGGTGGTATATCAAATTTTTAATAAACTTGAAACTTTTAATAATAAACTATAATATGATATAATTTGATAACTTTATGTAGCGTGTACAATTTATTTGTGACATATTTAACTCTATACAAAATTCTATGTAACAATATGTTGCCTGTAACCCGTCTAGAACTGTAATTAATGAGTATTTGGCGGAATATAAGATTGCATATGACTTAACAATAACATAAGATCTAAGCTGCGCATAATTCCTACTCTTAACTTATTTGTTTCACACCCTGGGTCCTTCCCTCCCCCTCTGTGGGAAGCAGAAGTAGGGTAGTTAACCATTCTTAGCCTCTGCTAACTGCCTGAGATTCCAGGAGCCCTGCCAGTTCAGGAACGGTGTAGGCAGGGCTCCTTACACTTCCTCTCATGTTTAATTCTAGCTCCGGGAGCCTGATGCTGTTCTTCCAGACAACTACAGGACCATCAGGTTTGCCCCAGTATATACTACAGTACTAGCAGCCCAGGTTGATCAGTGGATTAGTTTGTTACACCCACTCCTTTTCCATATATTTGAGCAGTATCTCTCAAAACTTTTATAGCTCTGGCACACTAAATGGAGCAAATGTTTTTCATGGCACACTAAACGGGTCAAATGTTTTTCGCTGCATTATAAAATTGCAAAACCAACAAAAAATTAAGTATAAGTTATTTATTTAAAGTTCTTTAAGCTATGTACGGGTAATTGTAACAATGGTGAAACTAAAGTAGATAGAATTGCTAATCAATTTGATGGATGTGCTTGTTTTTGAGTGCAAATTAAGTCAAAACACAGCTTGATAGTCGACAAGCAAACACACATTTCATCATCCACCATCTGCAGTCATTCTCTTTTTTATTTTTTTTTAAATTTCTGTCAGAGCTGAAAATCCAAGTTAGCAAAGATAAGAAGATCCAAATGGTAACAAAATCTTGATTGCTTTGTTGCTTAAGTTAAGATAACTACTGCAAAAAAAAAAAAAAACAACAAAAAACTAAAATTACTTGCCATTAGTTTTCAAGGACCAATCACATCAAAGAATGATGCTTGTCTGGGCAGTCGTATCCTTACGAAAGATGCTCATAACATTGAGCGACTTTTGCTTATGCAAAGTACATGTCATCTATTCTAGTGTACTCTATACTTATGAAGGGAATTTGTAAAAATAAAGTATAATTCTGGACTCTCATGTGACATACCCGGAATTTCTTCTGGGCACACCATTGTGCCGTGCACACAGTTTGAGAGACACTGTATTTGAGGTTTTCGTTGGAGGGCTAGCAACTTGACATTTTGAAATGGGTATTATGTTGCAAGTGAATGTTATACACCTCTTTATTTGGATTTGGCTTACGCCTTTTTCAGTTGTTGCTGAAGGTGAGTTTCATTCAAGTGCACTAGGTATTTCCCTGTCCCTGGAGATCTCACATTCTGCGTTGTTTTTCAAGGGTTCCTTTTTAATGTTCTCGCAAAATATAGGAATCCTTCCTATTTGTATGAAGAAAGATTTGTCTTTCACTTCTAAAACCCTTGAGCATCAGAGCTATTTTAAACAGAGACATGTGTCATCCATCCAGCTCCAGCTTTTAATTGCATGATTATTTTATTTGGGTGTACATTAATTAGGCCTGAAATAGGATCCTGTATGACATGCAAAATTGTGTTGGCTAGCACAGCCTTTAAATATTTCAGCTTTTACATCTCTTTGTCGTGCTGGCTGTGAACAATAGTGGCTGACTGAAGTCAGCATCTGAGCACTGCCTGCGATGACATCTGGAAGGCTGCTTTTATCTATAAGCACAGTTGTAGACAAATGAAAGGAGACAGATGCAAGGCTCGTGTGGCATCTTTGCCTCAAGCTTTCTTTGGCTCTACATTTTCTAGTGTGTCAAGATCAGGGAGCTGCCTTCCTCCCCCCCCCCACCCCCCTTTTGTTCTGGAATGAAAATGTTCTGTCATCCACTCCAATGTACTGCCTCTCATGAAGCTTGGAGGTACAAAAAGGACGATGTCGCAGAGAATGTATGGCAAGGCCAGATCTAAAGCAGCTCCTAGTGCCTGAACACAGGGTTGAAGGGATAAACTGCAGATGTGAAGCACAGGTGGAGTTAAAAGTGGCAGATTAAAAGAGCCCCCTTTTTTTGGCCTTAATTTTTGTGAGAAAAATATTGTATTAATCAAATACATGAACCTCAGGGTATCAATCAAATACATGAACCTCAGGGTATCTCCAGGGATCTGTAGGCTGGACTTTTTCAGATAAGGAGTTCTATTTGCATCGTATGTTCCTTGTGGTAGAAATCAACAAATAAAATAATTTGTTGACATTTTCTACCTATAACCAAGTCAAGATGTTTTGCACCTGATTTTCAAAAAAGAAACATGAATTTCAAAGCAGCTCGTGCAAGATTTGTGCTTTTACACCCTTCCCCATAGGAATTCAATTCATAGTTTCATAGTTTTGATAGTTTATTAAAATGTTGATTAAATGCTAATCATAAGATTCAAAGCAATGTACATTAAAATAATACATGAAAATTAAAAGAAAGGGGGAATTAATATAAAAAACCCACACAAGACCTACCACGGACCAAGCAAACACAATGTAGGCTAGGATAGTAAACAGGAGGAAAGAAGGAAGATATAGGAAAATATAGTTTTTTAGAGGGGTATTTTTGGAAGAAAAAATTACTATTGCTACTACCCAGTGATATAGTGATGGTAAGAGGCAACCGGGGTGGTGGAACCCTCTTCTCCGCCTCTCGCTCCTTTCCCACCTCACCCTTCCGTGTGCATGCCTTCTCTTCCCCCCATATCTCTTTAACTTTGCCATCACGAACAGCAACTCCAACCTGCTGCTCACACTGGCCTCGGCTCTTCCTCTGAAGTCACTTCCTGGTCCCGCAACCAGGAAGTAACCTCAAAGGGAGAGCCAAGACCGATTCGATCAGCAGTTTGAAGATGCTGCTCACGCCTGTGAAGAGTTAGAGGTACAGGGGGGAGGGAAGGAGTGTGCATAGTGAGGAAGGGGTGGGGAAAGACGGGGGGGGGAGGAGTGCCAGTGCCCCCCACCAAGATGGTGCCTGTGGCAGTACGCCCCCCTAGTCCCCCTTACTATGTCACTGTTACTAACACACATTATCATTTGTGTAGTGCTACTGCTGTGTTCCCCCAAAATAAGACCTATCCTGAAAATAAGCCCTAGCATGATTTTTAAAGATGCTCCTAATATAAGCTCTACCCCCAAAATAAGCCTTAGTTAAGATCAACCCCCCAAAGCCCCTTCTGAATGTCCCCAACACTCCCTGACACTAGTGCTGCACGATTTGCCGGTGGTAGCTTTTTCTCCCTCCCCCCATGTGCAGTATCTTTCCTCCCCTCTCACCTATCCCTTTGTGCAGCATCTTTCTATCCCTCCCTCCCATCCCCCTATGCATAACATAACATAACATAAAACTCACTTGTATACCGCAAATACCATTAAGTTCTATGCTGTTCACAAAAACTAGTAATACAAATGAATAGACATCCGATTTCTAACTTCCAAAGTGTTCCCTGAAAAAGATACGTTTTTAAGGCATGTCGAAATTGTTGATATGAAGTTGGGAGTGTAAATATATAAGTTATATCCCTAGTCCATGAGGCTGCCTGAAAAGATAATAGTCATTCCTGAAATTTCTTGTATTTACATCCTTTCACAAAAGGGAAAGAAAACAATGATTGAGTTTTCCTATGATGTTTAGAATTTGTGATAATAAAAGATTCCATAAGATTGAGCCTGTTAGTGCCTTAAAACAAATACAGCCCAGCTTAAATTTAACCCGTGCCTCAACTGGAAGCCAATGCAGTCGACAATAATAAAAATCAGTAAATATGGTCATACTTCTTTAAATTGAAAATCAATCTAACTGCTGCATTCTGAATTATGCGTAATCTATGAACGTTTTTCTGAGTACCTACAAGATGAATAATATTACAATATTACAGAACCCCACCGACCCTCCCACCATGAGACTGACATACAAGGCCTCCAAAAACAGCAACGGTGGCAGCATTCTAAAAAGGCTGGTTCACGGCCTTTTCTCTGCTGCATCACGTCATGATGAAAACCACTGACCATTTTAGTTGCCTTCCTCTACCAAGCCAATTGGGTTTTTAGACTAGCTTTAATGAATATGCATTGAATAGATGTGCATGTCTGTCACTTCCATTATATACAAATCTCTTTCATGCATATTCATTAGGGCTAGCCTGAAAACCCAATTGACCTGGTAGTCCTCCATTACAAGATTGGGGAACACTGTTCTAGACCGACTCCATCCTGTTTATCTTTTTGAAGGCAAGAGGCCACAGCATTGGAGGAGCTGATATATAATAAATGTCAAAAACAAACTAGGTACCATCGGGATGTGGTGAAGTGTTTGTAATATAGGGGTGAACATAGGGGGTCATATTGTTTATTGTTTATCACTATAGTGGTGTAAGGATTGTAGTGGCCCCCACAATGAGAGGTTGTAGGGGTTATGTTAGATGCCCTTACAAAACGCCAGGTCCCGAGTTCAATACCATCACCGAAGAATCACCAGGAAGTAGACTCAAATAAGAAGCACAGCCAGAGGTGATTGCATAAAGAATATATTATAGAAATAGGCTTACAGAAAAGCAATATTCATAAGCATTACAATTAAGCATTACAATTAATGAGAGAGCAAAGCAGTTTCCCTGCCTTACAGAGTCCAGAAAGAAGCGTGAAGTTCCAGGGAGAGGCAGAGAGAGAGAAAAAAGGGGGATGAGGGTGATGATCTAAGTTTCGGGTTCCCGAGATAGAGAGAAGGGATAGAGAGATAGATAGAGAAAGAGATAGATCCATGTGTGTTGCAGAGAGGAGGCTTGTATAGCTTGGAATCTTATTCTGAATATAGAAACTATTGTATTTCCCAGTATCTTTCTGTTTAGAATTTGTAAACTGTTTGAAACAATGGTTAGTTTAATTGATAAGGAGGGTGTGATACTTGCAAGCATGGTAGATGGGATTAGTCTCTGGCTTCTTTGACCCATTCAAGCAGCCTATCTTCTTGATAAAAAATCCAGTCTGGCTGGATGATTAATGTATGTGAATTCTGTGCAGGAGCACAGAATTCAGCATCAACATTCCAGAGTCAGATTGATATAATTTCCCATAGGCCTTTGCTGACATTGGTTAGGGCAACCAAAACTGCTGATTACTAGCAATGCTAGGGCTGACAAGTGGTACCTTGGAATCTGAACTTAATCTGTTCCAGAACCCTGTTCGAGTTCCAAAACAATCGAGTTCCAAGACAATTTTTCCCATTGAAAATAATAGAAGCTGGATTGATCCCAAAAACTCAGACAGCAAGACCGGCATAGGCAGCAAGATCGGGACGCCCACCAGCACAGACAGTAACATCGGGACCCCCTGGCACAGGCAACAAGATCAGGACCTCCACTAGCACAGATAGCAAGATCGGGACCCCCACCGGCACAGACAGCAAGATCAGGACCTCCACCGGCACAGACAGCAAGATTGGGACCCCCACCGGCACAGACAGCAAGATCGGGACCCTCACCAGCACAGACAGCAAGATCAGGACCTCCACCAGCACAGACAGCAAGATTGGAACCCTTACCGGCTCAGACAGCAAGATCGGGACGCCCACCAGCACATACAGCAAGATCCGGATGCCCACTGACACAGACAGCAAGATTGGGACCCCCACCAGAACAGACAGCAAGATTGGGACCCCCACCAGCACAGCTAGCAAGATCGGGACCCCCACCAGCACAGACAGCAAGATCTAGACCTCCACCAGCACAGACAGCAAGATCGGGACCCTTACTGGCTCAGACAGCAAGATCAGGATCCCCACCGGCACAGACAGCAAGATCTGGACCTCCACCAGCACAGACAGCAAGATCGGGACCCCCACTGACACAGACAGCAAGATCGGGACCCTTACCGGCTCAGACAGTAAGATCGGGACGCCCACCAGCACAGACAGCAAGATCGGGACCCCCACTGATACAGACAGCAAGATCGGGACCCCCATTGGCACAGACAGAAAGATCGGGACCCGTACTGGCACAGGCAACATGATCGACAACGGCAACTGCAAGCCCAAAGCTTCCCTCCCAGGCGGAAACAGGAAGCTGCATCAGAGAGGAAGCTTTGGGCTGAGCACTGCTTGCAGTTCAGATTCCAAAGCAGCATTTGGATTCCAGGGCAGAACTTAAGGAAAAAAAACAGTTTGGATTCCAAGGCGTTCAAGTTCTGGGGCGTTTGGATTCCAAGGTACCACTGTATTTATTATTCCACCTTTTATACAACATCAAGGTGGTTTACAGCCATCAAATATTAATAGAAAGGAATTTGTAATCATATGACAGAAAAGGACGAGATATGGAAAATGCAATGAGAAAAATATGGAAAACTATATAACTATTGCACTGAATACAAGCTGAATCCACCCAACTTCCTACATGGGAACCACCAACCCCAGGGAAGGATGAAACAAAGGTTATGCCATTTTTCTATGTTATTTGTGGTCTCAAATCTGTCTAAAATAGGGCTACCAGATTTCTACATCGAAAAAAGAGGACATGTGCCCCCCCTCCCGGTCTGCCCACAGACCCGCCCTGTTTCTCCCACAGCCCAACTCCATTCCACCACCCCCCCAATCCCCAGCCTCACACAAACCTTGTCTCTTCAGGGCCGCGTCGGGGGCGTGGGGGGGCATCCGCACACACACACACACACACACGCGACTCAATTATGTCACGTGAATGCGCGCAAGTGTGTGACATCGCGTCGCATCCATGCATGCGCCAGGTGCTCTCCAGGCGCGGCCCCCAGCTCCCAACAGTTTTCAAAACCCAGACAAACTGCCGGGTTTTGGAGACCTGTCTGGGAAAATCCAAACGTCCGGTAACCCTAGACTAAAATTTCTTATAAGAAAGCTCCTCCCGAAAGCTGAAAAGCAGATGGTTCTAAAGAAAAGGAAGAGACTTTCTGCTCCTCAGAGTACCACTTCCTTGGCTATTATTACATTACAAGAATGACATGTTTTAAAAGATGCTGGATTTTCTGAGGGTTTTTTTTTTTGGGGGGGTGAGGGGGGAAGCTGTTTGCCAGGGGTCTGAGCTGCTCGAATTAAAGCTCACTGCACCTGCTATAGCCCATGCAATTCAGATTTGGCTGTCTGGTGGGATTCAGGGCTGAGCTCTTCTATTCACTTTATCTGCTACCTAAGCCATTACTAATTATGTTTCAGTGCTTTCCCTGAAATCCTGGATACAGTTCAGTATCTGTGGACCTGCCAGGAGACATGATATATCATGCTGAGCAAAGAAGTACGGTGTACGGTTATAGCCTTTAAAGCAAAAAGGGAGGGGGGGGGCAGGGAAACCCTTTAAGAATAGTAAATCAGCCATCAGGATAAAACTAAGAAAAAATTCCCTGCGCAGGTGTGCCTCCTCCCCACCCCTAGCCTAGGTTTGTCTTGGATTGCACCAAATGTGGCTGATCTGCGCAAGTGCCTTGCATCAGTCGATGTCTCTTTGCAGAGGATGCTGCAATTAAAGGTGGTAAAGCGCAAAACTACTTTTGGAGACCGAGAAGCATTAAGCTATTAACCTGAGAAACGCACCCGTGTCCATTTCCTGTCCTGTCCCTGTTGCCCTACCATCAATCCATTCAAAGTGCTTTGTACTGAGAGCTCTAGGGCCTCCAATAAGTGCCTTTGTGTATATAAAGTGGCATTTTTTTTTTTATTTGTTTTACATGCCGCAGAGGAAGCAAGAGTGTAATCGCCTATGTACAGCAAATAGCCATTTGTACCTGCATGAAGTAAATGGGCCCTTTCAGATGGATCTGTGTGTAATAGCACTTGAGTGAGCCGATAGGCGAATGGAGCCGTACCTGTTACACCAGAGACCCCCAGGCTCTTGTACCTTTGCATGACTGTTCACTTAAAGACTACTGTTTGTGGTTCAGTGACTCCATCACTCTATTTATGTTTCTCTGGCTTGCAAGACTGAAGGACTGCTCCTTAGAGTCCCGGTGTCTAAAATTTTAATGCTGTGAGTCTGGGCTCCCTTGCCTGCCGTTATTAATGTTCCTGTAAGCCCATTAGCCCTTCACTTGATGGAGGTAGCAGTCTCCCACTTAACAGGAAATACTTGCCTTGTTGAGTACACCTTTTCACCTCATGAAAATGCCCCCAAACCGTGAACTAAGGGTGACAGAATAGCAAATCTAGTCTGCTTTCCGAGCAACGCAAAGAATTGAACAGCAATAATATGTCATGTCTCATCAATCCTGCCCCTTGCTACCTTCGTGAATGGATATGTGCACAGGCTATTCTGCTGTGGTTATTTTATCAGTACTGTATAGGTACCACGGCACAAATCTGGCAAGTATGCAGAGTGGCTTCTGTCCTATTATCTGAAGCTTTTTTATTTTTGTTTTTGAGAACCAGTGATGCAGCTGTGTTAGTTAAAAGGCCTGCGGCATCGTGTGCTGTTTTTTTTCTTTACTCTCTTGATCAATTCAGAGAAATACAGTATATTGCTTTAATTTGTATGCTGTTTATACATGGCAGTGTCCAAAAATTCACCTGTTGATGCTCTACAGAGAAACTAAGCAAATTCATATTACCTTCATATGGCAAGACATACTGCAGGGGCTACAGAAAAGTATGCACACATGGAAAAAAGGTTCATACAAAATATTTTTATTGGGCTTGTTTAGTAGATTTCAGGAATTAACACTCGGGTCAAACACTTTGGAATTCACATAAAAGAGGCAGACAGGTTTCTGGGCATTTCACTTTGGCCATTATTTTAAAAACATATCCATGTGTAAATAGCAGCATCTCAATGTGTCTATCACATACATAGGTGAGTACTAATTTCAGAAAGCCACAGTTTACACATGGAGATCCACTCCATACAGAAGATTAAAAAGGAATGTGGCTTAGTTGGTGTTTAAAATCTTAACAAATGCTCCCCATTTTATAAAGGCCCGCCCCTAGGAAGTGACGTCAGAGGAACAGCCAACGCTGGCACGACAGCAGCATGGGAGTTGCTGCTCGTGCCAGGAACATTAACAGAGGTACGGGGGAAGGGAAGCGACGCTTGTGTGGCAGGAGGGGTGGGGAAGAAGCATGTGGAGATGGGGGGGAGTGGAGAAGAGGGTGGGGAGGGTGCCACCGCCCCGGGTGCCTCTCACCCTCGCCACGCCACTGCATCTACTGAAAGGCACTCTTAGGTTTTTTTTGTTGTTTTTTTTAAGTGCTCATTTTAGTCAGGGTTGCATGAAGGATTAATCCCCCATACTTTATTTCTGCCCCCCCAAATGAAATCAAATTAAAATTGTGGCCTCACTACATAATTGATGGTACTTCAAAATGAGGCAGCTGAACGTGAACATGATGCCGTGTACCATAAACATAAGAATTACCAGATTGTCTCTTCCACGTATCAGTTTGACACTTCCACATAGAAGTTGCCGGCTCTGTGACATTCATTTTTCCCACCCAAATGTATTGTAAAATCGCTCCCCCCCTCCCCCCTGCCATTGCAGGTATTTTAGATACTGTCAGATCCTTTTCTAGAACATCACTGGGAATTGATCATTGGGCATCTCAATTCCAATCTTTAACGCAGAGGTCTGAGAATCAGGGGGATTGTGTTCGATTCCCACTGTAGCTCCTTCTGGATCTGGGCAAGTCACAACCTTCTCTTGCCCTAGGTACAGAATATACAATATGCAAACTGCCTTGATTGTAACCACAGAAAGGTGGTGTATCCAATTTTCCTTCCCCCAAATCAATTTTTTACATAGAAACATGATGGCAGATAAAGGCCAAATGGCCCATCTTGTCTGCCCATCCACAGTAACCATTATCTCTTTCTCTCTCCGAGAGATCCCACGTGCCTATCCCAGGCCCTTTTGAATTCAGACATAGTCTCTGTCTCCACCACTTCTTCTGGAAGACTGTTCCATGCATCTACCACCCTTTCTATAAAAAGTATTTCCTTAGATTACTTCTGAGCCTATCACCTCTTAACTTCATCCTATACCCTCTCATTGCAGAGTTTCCTTTCAAATGAAAGAGACTCAACTCGTGTGCATTTACATTACGTATGAATTTAAATGTATCTGTCATATCTCCCCTCTCCCGCCTTTCCTCCAAAGTATACAAGTATACAAGTATTGAAATCTTTAAGTCTGTCCCCATACGCCTTATGATGAAGACCACATAGCATTTTAATAGCCTTCCTCTGGACCGACTCCATCCTTTTTATATCTTTTTGAAGGTGCGGCCTCCAGAACTGTACACAATATTCTAAATGAGGTCTCACCAAAGTCTTATACAGGGGCATCAATACCTCTCCCTATGTAATCTAGCATCCTGCTAGCTTTCGCTGTCACCTTTTCAACCTGTTTGGCCACCTTAAGATCAACACATACAATCACACCCAAGTCCTGCTCTTCTATCATGCATATAAGCTCTGCATTCCCTAATCTGTACTGTTCCCTCGGGTTTTTGCAGCCCAAATGCATGACCTTGCAATTCTTAGCATTAAGTTTTAGCTGCTAAATTTCAGACAATTCTTCAAGCTTCTATTATAGGAATTCCATAAGACTTATCTGTTCCCCCAGCAAGTAATGAGCCTCTTTGAAGACATTTCCTATCCATGACAAATGTAGTGTGCATGACAAAAGAAGTGCCGTTTCCCCTATAATAAGAAACTGAATCATATTCTGATGTCTTTGGACTTCTGAAGTTTATAGAGGTTCCTAAGACCATTGTGGCAGACCCTGTTCATGGCCTCCTCCAAGATAACAACTTAAGATGTGCCAAACTCCATGTACCATACAATCACTTTTCAAAAGGATGGATGTGAAATACAAGGTCCAGACAGTATCTGTTATTAACCAAGTCCAGTTCTTCCTCTTTTCAGTAATAGTCAATGTGACCATGAAGAAAAGCCAAAAAGAAAAGGGATTTTTCTAATATTTTTCCTGGCTTAGATCCACATCTCTTCTACCACTTAGATAAGAAAATCTTCCAAAAAGCAGTGCTTTCAGCTCACAATGCTGCTCATCAGCTTTATATGGTATTGTAGTATATGCATATCATTTACCAAAAGGTTCTGACTTTCTCCTGTGTACAGTATCGTCTCAAGAACAAGGGTTGGTGGATGTGGAATCCATCTGATACAAATGGAGTCTGAGAACCAAGGGACTTGGGTTTGATTCCTGCTACAGCAACTTGTGACTCTGGGCAAGTCTCATAGCCCTCCATTGCCCCAAGTACAAAATAAGTATTTGCATTCTATTCTATTTCCATTCTTTATATTATGCTCTATTCTCATAATAGATTCTAGGCAGATAACAACAATTAAAAATATATTGGACTTGATTCTCTTTAGGATGCCGAACTTGGTGGATGCCAACTGCATGTCAATCATGCATTGGTATCCTAAAGAGAATCACATCTGCATCGCTGAAAAGACAATTTAAATGTAGACCAGCATTTTGCAGGCCTAATAAGAGGCATAGGGACATTTAAGCATGCCCAAGGCCACTTCTGGGTGAAATTACATCCACGCCCCACCTTGGGCTTACTTAAGCGTCCTTACGCGTCTCTGTAGATGTACGACACACACTTATAAGGTAGGCGTCCTTCCCCCCCTTTAGAAAAAACAACAAAAAACATGGCTAAGAGATGGCAGTAGGAAGCCTACTGCAGCCTACCATTGGGATGCGCATTTGCAGAATCAGGCCAATTGTGTCCATACAAATTTATTCATTTAACAATCGTTAAAAATAAAAAGGTTTTAACAATTTTCTAAAGATATAATAAGAAGAAACCTTTCTTAGTGCAGTTGGAAGATCATTCCAAAGCTTTGTTCTTATAAACTCAAAAGATTTGTTCATCAAAGATTTCAAATGACCATTTGAACTTATAGAATAGCCAAGCCTCAATGACTGTTTATCCCAGGAGGTAGCTCTATTTATTGGGAAAGTTATAGACTACATTAATCCTTCTGGTCCTATTCCCTGCAACAATTTATATATAAGTATAACCAATTTAAAATTTACTCTCTTTTCAATCTTCAACCAGTGCAATTGATGCAGAAGAGGAGTAAACTGCTCATATTTTTTTTTCTCTAAAAATCAAATGCACAGCCGTATTTTGAAGCAATTGCAGCCTGTCTTTTAAATTCAGTGTAACATTACAATATAAAGAATTACAGTAATCCAACGGAGGCAGTAGAATAGCTCTTAACCACCTTTTGGAAACTCTCTAAAGATAAAACAGAACATATTGCCCATAATTGGTGCAAATGAAAAAAAGACTCTCTTTACCAAACTATTTATTTGATTCTCAAATGTCAAACCACAATCCAATCTGTAGATAATATGTAAAAGCTGCTTTGATTGGAACCATAAAAAGAATGTATATCAAATCCCATATGGCATCTACAATATGGGGCTCATAATCGAAACTTAAATACGTCTAAAAACCTGCCCGAGTCAGCACTTGGATGATCTAAAAGACAGGTCATCCAAGTGCCGATAATTGTAATGAGTTATAATGAATGTATCCAGGGACGTTTTAGGCCTCTGAATCTCGCTGTGCGCCCAGAGCTAAAAGGGGTGTTTTTGGAGGAGTGGTTAGGGCAGAATGTGGGCTGACCTAGACTTAGGGCTCCTATTACGAAGGTGCGCTAGCAGTTTTAGCGCACGCACCGGATTAGCGTGCACTAGCCAAAAAACTACCGCCTGCTTAAGAGGAGGCGGCAGCGGCTAGCGCATGCGGCATTTTAGCGCACGCTATTCCGTGCATTAAGGCCCTAACACGCCTTCGTAAAAGGAGCCCTTAGTCGTCCTGCAGGGATAATCAAACATTTGACAAGACTGCCTAGACGAAACTTAGACGTTGTGAGTTAGACGATGCTTATAGGAATTATATAAGCATCTGAGCTTTTACCGCAGCAGCCAGCGATATAAAAACCTTAATGCAGCTTGAGAATAAGGGAGGGGGGAAAAGTGCCCTGTTTTTGTTAAGATGCTTCAATAAGTCAGAGCAGGCCACTGTGGCTCAACCAAAACAGTAGCCTTCTTGTGGCTAGTTTTTATTTTTTTTTTAACTCAACCCCAAAAACCTATACCCTGCCCTGTTTGTAGGGAGTCAGGTTCGTATCTTCTTTTGGCAGGGAAAGTAAATTACCATAGAACTACAAATAGTTTTCCCAATCTAGAATGACTAATGAGTTCAATTTGACCCTAATTTAAAATTGCTTTTATGTAAAAATATGAAATATAACTTACAGCTATTGAACAGAATTATAACCAAATATGGTATTTAAAATAATAATAATAATAAAATCTGTGTTTATTCATTATAACTCATTGATAATGCATTTTCAAACAATTATGTAAACTGTGGAAAATAAAATATGAATAATTGAACAAATAGATATGAAAATCAAAGAGAATGACTTTCATTTTTGAAACAAAGGACATAAGCTTCCTCGAATATACAAGGACAATATTATTCTTCATTCCACCTGGAAGACATTAAAATATATAAATACCTTATCTCCTACTCCAATACAGCAATCTACATGTCAATCCCTATGGTTAAACTCCAAGATACAAATCGGTGAGTCTAAAATCCTCTGGAAACATTGGTTGCAGGCAGGCATACGTACTTTAGATGATGTGATTTCAAACGGTAAAATGGTAAATTTACTACAATTGCAACAATCATTTGGCATATCAAAGTCTCAAGGTTATAAATGGTTGCAGTTGAAACAGGCCATTCAGAAAGGTTCCCTGACCGGCGCAACTTAAAAAATCAGTATAGCTTGCCAGGCCTTTGTTTCCAGACAGATTTTCAAGGGCATCAGGCCGCTAAGTGGTATAAATTAATATCTGAATATATGGTAAAAAAGCCTAAAATAAGTTTAAAAGACATTTGTAGCATTGAAATAAAGCAGCATATTTCTGCTACACAATGGCCACAGATTAGGACTTGGAGAATGAGATGTACAGCGTCACATCTATGAGATAAATTTGGTTCTTTATGCTATATAGAATTTTTTGGACCCCTGTTCGTTTACAAAAGTTGGATAGTTCAAAGTCTAATAGATGCTGGCACTGTCATCTTGAAGTAGGGACACTGGATCACTTGTTGTTTTATTGTCCCTTGGTACTCAATTTCTGGAAATCAATATGGGGAAAAATTAATATGATACTCGAGGTCTCGATATCATTGTCATATGATGTTCTATTTGGGACATTGTTGAAAGCCAAAAGTTCAATAGACATTTATAAAAACAGACTTCTGATTATGATGGGGATAGCCATGCAAATGATAACAAGAGATTGGAAGAACTGGGACAGATTAAATTTTTCCTTTTGGTGGGAAATGCTCTGTTTGTATTACAGATATGAGAGAATGAATGCAGAACAATTGGGTAATAGTAAAAAGTTTAAATATGGGGTCCATTAGAGGCATTTGTTATATAAAAGACAGATTAACTAATTTTCAGATGATTTCTACATACATCCAGAGAGGGGCGGGGTGGGGTAAAGTACTTTGTTTAATATTTGTTCAAAGATAAGTGCTGTTATATGTTTTCTCTGACTGTATATTTGTTTGCACTTTGTACAAGTTCTGAAAATGAATAAAGATTTACAAAAAAAAAAAAGAAACAAAGGACGTCATATGATATCACCCCAATGAGCCTTCTATGGAGTAGTCCCATGCTCTAGAATGCATTCCCTGAAAGATTTTGCTCGATGCAAGACTATCTCTACTTCAGGAAGCTGGTGAAAGCTTGGATTTTCTCCCAAGCCTGTAATGGAGGAAACAATTAACTTGCTGGTTGCACACACACGAGGACTAATGCCAGTTGAACATACTGTAGCAGGAATTGCTTATTCACTTCTACTCTAGTTGAGTTTGTATTCTTGCTCCCTTTTGACTTCTTAGTCAACCTTCTTTAAAGCCCCCTTATTTTTTTAACTCCTGATACTCTGTCTTATCTATGTGTTCCATCTCCACTTACACCCTATGCTGTCTATTAAGAAGATTTATTGCATACTGTGCTGACAATGTAAGTAACATAGTATGCCATACTATTATTTATTGTAGGTATTTATATAACTTTATCAAAGTTATCTATGCAGTTTGCAATCAGGTACTCAGGCATTTTTCCATATCTGTCCCAGTGGGCTGACAATCTATCTAACATACCTGGGACAATGACCAGGGTTACAAAGAGAAGCGTGATATTTGAACCCACAACCTCAGGGTGCTGAGGCTTTTGCCCTAACCACTATGTCACTCCTTTTATTTGAATATTTTTACTGATGTAATTGTCTGTTACCTATGTTCAACTTATCCTTGCTGTACACCACCCTGGGTGATAAAAGGCAGTAAATAAATCCTAATCTTAATAAAATTTTATAAGTGTCAGTTATTCTGGAATGCATGCCACAAAGATATGAAGCGTCTCAACTTTTCTGGTATATCTCCACAAATATCCATGGCTTTGTTTCCATAGTGGATCTCAATCTGGCACTTATATCATTTGTAGCCTCTCCAGGCTCTTCTTGGTCAATAGGTGCCTCTATGCTTTCTCAAGGAGATGTGATGCAGTCAAAGTTCCAAAGTTAACTGAAGGAAAAACTTGTGCTGTCTTTATCCTTTAGTCATAATGGTATTGTAACACTGTTGCATTGATTGCAACCAGATCAAGGATGTTGTGGAAAACCTGGTGTTTGCCATATGCAAATTCCCAGCTTTGTGAAATACTTTTGAGCCATGTGATCCATGTCAGTCCCCGACTTTGTCTTGTTGTAATAGACTGTTTTCTCAGATATCTTCTTTCTGTCAGTTCCAATGTAATCTGGTTGAATGTATGTACTCAGTAGTGAAAATTTTTGATTGTTTTCTTAGTAAATAATGAGAGTGAATGAGAATGTAATGTCCATGCTTCATTACTATGGTGTCTTAGAGATTCCTATGGGTTCCCATCATGCTTGTACGCTTGGAGGGGCATAATCAAAAAAATATGTCTAAGTCCGTTTTGGGCCTAATTCGCTAGTTGCCCAAAGTCAGACATGTCAAAAGTCTATTCTCAAAAAAGACATTCAAAATATTTCTTTTTTTTGAGAATCGTCTACTTCTACGGCCAGCTGTTTGATCATCCAGACCGCTAAGTCATCTATCTTTATACCCCATTCTCATCCAAAAATTTGTCCAAGTCAAAAATGCCTAAAACAAGACCTTTTGGATGTGGGCGGGGTCAGTAAAGTGATGGACTGGACACACAGACAAAGCAATAGAGTAGTGGGGCACCTTATAGGGCACTGCTGCAAACTTCATAAAAAGGGTGCCACATAAACGTCTCACCACAACTCCCTTATAGGTCATGGTGAGCCCCCCAAAACACCCTCAAAACCTATTAGACCGGGGTGGGCAACTCTGGTCCTTGAGGGCCGGAATTTAGTCGGGTTTTCAGGATTTCCCCAATTAATTTGCATGAGATCTATTTGCATACATTGCTTTCAATGCATTTTCATTGGGGAAATCCTGAAAACCTGACTGGATTCTGTCCCTCAAGGACTGGAGTTGCCTACTCCTGTACTAGACCCACCCCAATAGCTCTTATGGCTGCAGATGTCACCTATATGGCAGTACAATAGGGTTTTGGGAGATTTTGGGGGTGCACATGTTTCACCATGAATGCAGTGGTTAGAATGGCTTATGGGCCTGGGTCCTCCTCTCTGTGGTTCACTAGCTCACCCCCCAGACTACGTAAGCCACCTCTGTGCAGCTCTACTAGACTTTCCTATGCCAGATGTAGATCTTCTGGAGGCAGGTATGTATGATTTTTTTCTGATTTTTATGGTATTATGGGGGGGATAGTGATCACCGGGGCAGTGTGTGTGGGTCTGTACATTCTGGGCACTGAGACCTGTTTTTAGATCACCTAAGTCACTATGTACAAGTTCCATCTAGGCAGTCTCGTTAAACTTTCGGTTATACTTGCAGTACGAATAAGTCTAGGTCAGCCCACGTCCTGCCCAAATCCCGCCCTCACCACTCCTCCTAAAACACCCCTTTCAGCTCTGGGTGTACAGCGGCACCGAAAAGGACTAAGCTGTTTATAGATATGCCTAAAACCCGTTTAATTATCAGCACTTGTCGATTTAGGTGGGATTTTAGACATATTTCGATTATGAGCCCCTTGGTCTTTAGTTTCTCAGATAAACTGAAGTTAAAAAAAATAAAAAATTGTAAAAACAGCACAGTTCAGGTGCCTGTATATTGGTTTCGTGACAAGACTACACTTCAGACTGTGAGTGGTAAAATGATACTTAAATATACAAGTATGGTATAATTTATGCTGAGAAAGGAAGAAAGGGTTATGCTGCCCATGAAGTAAAGGTTAGGAATCGAAAATTAGGAGCTGGATATTGAAACACATCTGATGAACAAAGATAATTACTAATGGATAGTGTCATTCATATCATTTCAGTGGTATTATCTGGATGTGGATAGCGCTGGGGTACTGCAAGGGCAGAGAAAAATGATATGGTTAGTGGTGATATTCAGATGGCTGTCCGGATAACTATATGGATGAAGAGAGGACAGAACAAGTATTGTCTTCGCTTTATCCAATAGTTATCCTGACAGTGGTTTGAATATCACTGTTATCTGGATAATGGCAGCAATTCGAAATATAGAAACATAATGGTCAGATAAAGGCCAAATGGCCCATCTAGTCTGCCCATAAACTATTTCTTCCTCTCTCTAAGAGATCCCACATCTCTGTCTCTACCATCTCTTCTGGGAGACTGTTCCACGCATCTACCACCCTTTCTGAAAAAAAGTATTTCTTAGATTACTCCTGAACCTATCACCTCTTAACTTCATTCTATGCCCTCTCATTCCAGAGCTTCCTTTCCCAAATGAAAGAGACTCGGCTCATGTGCATTTACATTATGTAGGTATTTAAATGTCTCTATCATTTTTCTCTCTCCCGCCTTTCCTCTAGAGCAGGGGTGTCGAACTCAATCAGAGAAGGGGCCAAAATCTAAAATCCAGCCTAAATCGCGGGCCGAATGGTTTACTGAACAGTCATAAACTGACAATGTTAACCAGAAATGTGAATTTAAAATGAGTGGAACAATCTTTTCCTTAACAGTGCTGTTAACCAACTCACATGCTATCAAGCAAAACAGTAATATTGGTATCAAGCAAAACAGTAATATTGGAATGTACCTAAAATGCTCATTGTTTTATTTTCTGGCTAGATGTCTGACACCGTTTTCCCCGTATCAATGAGTCAATGTTCGGTTTTATTTCTTGGGCTGTAGCAACCCGCAAAACAGCATGGAGGTTGTCATCGGTAATGCGTGATCTGTGCTTGTTTTTGTTCAGATTCATTATTGAAAACATCTGTTCACAAAGATAGGTGCTCCCGAACATGGATAGAATACGGGCAGCATGAAGTCGGAGCTCTGGCATTGAGTCAGGGGGCAGTAGAGGGTAGAAGTCCTCAATTTCAACATCCTGAAACCTTGATTTCAGGCCACTGTCAGACAGAAGCTCGATTATCTCCATCTGAAGGTGATGGGGCACATTGTTGACATCAACTGTAAAAGGATTGGCAAAGATGTCAAAGCCTGAGTGCTGTGTTCTAAAGTCAGAGAAGCGCCGCTCAAATTCACTTAGTAAACAGCTAACTTTGGTAGCCAGCCGACTGCAAGGAAAAGTACCAGAAATAGTGGTTGAGATACTCAAACAAACGGGAAAGTGGGCAAGATTGTCCTGTTCCAGTTGGGACTTCCATAGTTGAAGTTTACGCTAGAATGCTGTGATCATGTCAGACATCTTCATGATGACTTGTTTGCGTCTCTGCAGCTTCAGATTCATTTGGGCGAGATGCTCGCATATGTCACACATCATAGCAAAATCACATAGCCAGGCGGGATCCGACAGTTCAGGCAAGGGCTTTCCTTTACTTTCCATGAAAAGAGCAATTTGTTCTCTGAGCTCAAAAAATCTTTTGAGGACTGCGCTCTTGCTCAGCCATCTTACTTCTGTGTGGTATGGCACGTCTCCATGCTCTGCACTCACCTCCTGTAAAAACTGCTGGAACTGGCGATGATTCAGGCCACGTGCCCTTATAAAGTTAATAGTTTTAATGACTGTGGTCATTATGTCATTCATGTCCAGAACTTTTCCACACATAGCCTCTTGGTGGATAATGCAATGATAAGTAATCAAGGGTGTGTGGCAGTGACTTTTTTGCATTCTTTCCTTCATTAGTCTAACCAAGCCTTTCTTTTCTCCGCACATTGAAGGTGCGCCTTCGGTAGTTAGCCCCACCAACTTTTCCCAGGGTAATTTAAAATTATTTATAGATTTCTCCACAGCCTCAAATATATCTCTACCAGTCGTCATCCCATGCATGGCAGCTACATCCAAAAGTTCCTCAGTGACAGAGAGGTCGGTCTTCGTAGCACGTATAAAGATGGACAGCTGCGCTGTATCAGTGTTGTCTGTGCTTTCATCGATAGCAAGTGAAAAAGCGAGATAACTGCATGCCTGTTCGGCCAGCTGTGATGATAGATTTCCTGAGAGTTCTTGAACTCTGTCTGCAATGGTGTTTCTTGACAAACTGACAGTTTGAAAACTCTGTATCTGGTCTGGGCATACTTTCTCACACACTTTTAGCATGCATTGCTTCAAAAAGGCACCCTCTGAAAAACACCTTGAAGTAGGGGCAATTTCTTCAGCCACTATAAAGCTTGCTTTCACTGCAGCATCATTTTTCGCTGTAGCCTTTGTAAACATTTGCTGCTGTGATTGTAGTTTGCCTTTTAGTTCTTTAACAATTTTATGCTTTTCTTCCAAAGTATATTTGCCATACTTAACATTATGTTTGGTGTCAAAATGACGACGTATATTGTACTCTTTCATCACCGACACTGTCTCATAACACAATATACACACTGGTTTGCCCTCACTAAGCACAAACATGTATTCATTTTCCCATTTGTCATTAAATTGTCTGCCTTCACCGTCAACTTTTCTTTTCCTGGACATTTTGGGATCAATATTGGCAGTAAAAGATGTAGTTTATTGGAAATCTGCGTTAGAATGAAAAAGTCAGTCAATAAATGCCTGGCTGGGTACAGATAGCAGATTCTGTTGCGATTTTTATGCCTACACTTTATGCCAGGAACTGGCAGCTTCTGCTGTGTATTATTTTTACATAGTTCCCCCCCCGACGTCCGATTCACCCCAAGCAGGACCGCTCGCACGCACCTGCACCCCCACCCCGAAGGACCGCCGACTCCCCGACTCCCAACACGATCGGGGCAAGAGGGAGCTCAAGCCCTCTTGCCCCCCCGACTCCCCGACACGATCGGGGCAAAAAGGAGCCCAAGCCCTCTTGCCCCGCCGATTCCCTAACTCCCCGACAATATCGGGCCAGGAGGGAGCCCAAGTCCTCCTGGCCCTGGCGACCCCCCCCCCCCCCCGCTAGTTGTTCGGGCCAGGAGGGAGCCCAAACCCTCCTGACCACGGCGACCCCCTACCCCCACCCCGCACTACATTACGGGCAGGAGGGATCCCAGGCCCTCCTGCCCTCGACGCAAACCCCCTCCCCCCCACCGACCGCCCCCCCCCCAAGAACCTCCGACCCCCCTGGCCGACCCCCACGACACCCCCTCCCCCCTTCCCCGTACCTTTCTGTAGTTGGCCGGACAGACCGGAGCCAAACCCGCCTGTCCGGCAGGCAGCCAACGACGGAATGAGGCTGGATTGGCCCATCCGTCTCAAAGCTCCGCCTACTGGTGGGACCTAAGGCTCCCGGGTCTATTCTGATTGGCCCAGGCACCTTAGGCCCCACCAGTAGGCGGAGCTTTGAGACGGATGGGCCAATCCGGCCTCATTCCGTCGTTGGCTGCCTGCCGGACAGGCGGGTTTGGCTCCCGTCTGTCCGGCCAACTACAGAAAGGTATGGGGAAGGGGGTGGGGGTGTCGTGGGGGTCGGCCAGGGGGGTCGTGGGTTGGCTGGGGGGGCGGTCGGAGGTTCTTGGGGGGGGCGGTCGATGGGGGGAGATAGATAGCAAGTACGGCCGGCGAGATCACAAGCCTCCTATGTCACCGCGCATCATTGTGATGGAACGCAGCGGCGTGCAGTGATGACAGCGCGGTGTGGGCCACATTGCAAGGCCTGGCGGGCCGGATATGGCCCGCGGGCCTTGTGTTTGACACATGTGCTCTAGAGTATACATATTGAGATCTTTATATCTGTCCCCATATGCCTTATGATGACCACGCATCATTTTAGTAACCTCCCTTTGGACCGACTCTACCTTTTTATATCTTTTTGAAGGTGCGGTTTCCAGAATTGTACACAAAATTCTAAATGAGGTCTCACCAGACTCTTACACAGGGACATCAATTCCTCCTTTTTCCTACTGGCCATACCTCTTCCTATGTACCCTAGCATTCTTCTAGGTTTTGCCGTCACCTTTTCAACCTGTTTGGCTACCTTAAGATCATCACATACAATCGGACCCAAGTCCCTCTCTTCTGTCATGCACATAAGTTCTTCACCCCCTAAACTGTACCTTCCTTCAGGATTTTGCAGCCCAAATGCATGACCTTGCAATTCTTAGCATTAAATTTTAGCTGCCAAATTTCAAACCATTCTTCAAGCTTCGCTAGGTCTTTCTTCATGTTATTTACACCATCCGGGGTGCCTACTCTGTTGCAGATTTTGGTAAAATCTGCAAAGAGGCATATCTTACCTGACAGCCCTTCAGCAATATCACTTATAAAAATGCTTTATCTGGATAATCGGCACTGCCAAAATTCTGGAGTTTTCATCTGCTGGCATTTTGAAAACATCACAAACTGCGAAGTTTAAATATTGACTGTCAAATTCTGAAATTGAACAGATTTTCCTACTAGAGATGCGTAGGATTAGATCAATACCATCTTAAAACTTGATGGAAGAGGAATTTATGCAATGGGAATAACCTGCTACATCTGATTGGCAAAGGGGAGGAGTCAGAAAAGGTATAAGAAACCTGATGCCATTGCACTGCAAAATTGTAACAAAACCACTTTCCTTCTGCTGAACAGTAGCCGCTATTAGAGAATGACACGGTGGCGGTTTACCCGCGGCCACCGCATTTTAGCCACGGGTCACTGCCGAAAACGGGGAAGAAAACTAGCAGTCGCTGCGGCGACGGGGACAAGGCCATTCACCGCCCGCGGGGCGGTGAATGGGTCTTGTCCCCGCAGTGAGGCATGAAGGATCGCACGGTCCCCGCAGCTCACACCCGCCTGCCCAATCGATTCTAGTGTTTAGCCAGCTCTCTCCCTTCTCCTCACCTTAGTTTGTAGATTTTCTTTTTCGGCGACCCGCACGCTATCAGAGAGCCGCGCACCCGCTGCTGCTCAGTTTCGATCTTCTGCTCTGACGCAACCGGAAACAGGAAGTTGCAGCAGAGCAGAAGATTGAACACTGAGCAGCCGCGCGTGTGCGGCTCTTTGGGAAAGCGTGCAGGTCGCTGAAAAAGAAAGCCTGCAAATTAAGGTGAGGAGAAGGGAGAGAGCTGGCTAAACACTAGGATCGATTGGGCAGGCGGGTGGGGGCTGCGAGGACCGTGCGATCGCTAGTGTTCCCGGCTCAGACTGTAAGGAGGGAGTGAAAGGGAAAAGGATTCTGGGCCAAGGTGATGAAAACGGAAAGAAAAACCCACAGCAGGAAAGAAAGGGAAGGACAGGCAGGTGAGCCAGATGCTAGAAGCAGGGGGGGGGAAGAAAGAGGAAAAAAAGCTAGATGGGGTTGAAAAGAAGAGACACACTGGTATGGAAGAGGAAGATAGGGGAAATCTGGACACAGGAAGGTAACAGAAAGAGGGGAAATTATGTGCATTGGGGCATAGGGACAGAGACAAAAAGGGGACATGCCATGTGGATGGAATATGGACACAGGGGGGGGCAATGGCAGATACATAGGGGAGATATTAGAAAAGTATATAAAATCGTACCCGTTTGAGGCTTTTATGTATGCAGCAGTGACGGTGACGGGGCGGTGAATGGGATGGCAGTGGCGGTGACGGGGCGGTGAAGAGGATGGTGAGACGGGGACGGGGCGGTGACGGGGATGGTGAGACGGGGACGGGGCGGTGACGGGGATGGTGAGACGGGGACGGGGCGGTGACGGGGACCAATTTTTTCACCGTGTCATTCTCTAGCCGCTATCCTCTTGTCCTCCTACCATGCTATCCATTCCATTTTAATATTTCCAAGCACCTTCCAAATTGTTTGATATTTCGCCATGTTTTTAATTTCATAGGTATGGAAAATTGCATTAGCTTTTAATTATACGTTTTGTGTAACGCAGCCCTGAATAGCGCAGACTAAATTGACATGGTGGATCAAATGCTAAACCTGAGTGGAGTCTGAAGTGAGCTGTAGGGTAATGCTAATAGTTTTGCGTCTTCCTGGCATTATGTCAATAATGACTCTAAACACATTTAAAAGTGAGCCCATTAGCTTTTTCTCTTTAGAAGCGTGCTATAGTAACACATCGGGAAAATATTTGCCCTGGAATTTCAAATGCATTGCCAGTGCAAGAGGAGGAAAAATATAATCACAAAACAAGGTTGTGAAAGATGCATTGATTTGATACTTAAGGGGAGCTGCTCCTCCATCCTTACCATTAAGAACCTCTGGGATGTCCTTTAGGCTGTTTGAGAATGATTCTGTAAGTGGCGCTTGCTGCAGGCCAATTATGGACAGGCACTGCTTCCAGAATAGGCCAGGGTTTTTCAGGCTTACATTTCCGGCACCTAGGATCCTTGTGGAATTGCGGTGCCTAGTGACAGCGAAGTCTAATGCTGCCCCTAAACACAGCCACTTCCGAGCTTCGATGTCACTAGGGGCCGTTAGGCACCAGACCAGGAGGGCGCCTAATTTTTAAAAATGAGTTTTTAATTGCTTTTTAATGGTGCGACCAATTATCGCACCACTTAAAATCTATTAAAACACGTAAGTTAGCCGCTGGCAGGCTCAATCTATGCACCTGCCGACGCCTAAATTTCAGCTACTTGTAGAGAATCCGGGCCTTTGATAGAAAACCTGCTCTACCTGGTTGACATTCCTCTGTTGGAAATGTCTTTTCCCTGAATGGGACTTTTTCATTTTTTGCTTATAGCCTTAATGCATATTAAGAGAATTAGTGTGCACTAACCCCCAAATTCTGTATATGGTGCCATAGGTTGCACGCACAAATTTGCTGCACACACAACTTAATTGTTTGGATGCTGATAATGGGCACTAGTTACTTGCATAACTTGGTTTCGTGTATAATTTGGTAGTTCTGCATGCTAGGTCTAGCGCATAAATCTCAAATGGGGGTGTGACCAAGGGAGGAGCATGAGCGGATTGCGGGCATTCCTAAAAGTTAAGCGGACTGGTGTAGAATATACCCAATCTATGCACAACAAAGGCACGGGTATTTAGGCCTGACTTTTCTTGGCCTAAATGACTGCATCTAAATTTTAGTGACGTCAAATCGATCAATTCTACAGTATATAGAACACATGCCTTTTATAGAATCATTTTAAACACCGTTCTGGTCAGCACCAATTTAATTTGGCCCTCCATGCTAAAAGACCATAAGCGTAGAATGGGCAAATATCATTTAGCATGCACTAACGTCGCTTGATCAGTTTCCCCCTTAGTGTACCACAAAAATGACTGGGAGCATATTCTTCTCCATATCTATACAAGATGAACAAGAAGGTAAAGCACTAATGTACTTCATACTTATATTTTGAATTACATGTGGCACTCTTTATGTAATTCATAGTAGATGACAGCAGATAAAGACCTGAATGGTCCATCGAGTCTGCCCAACCCTACCCACTCTTTAAATTACTGACTTAGTTTAAATTTTCCTTCTTCTTAGCTATTGCATAATGGTCGCAGTAGTGCTCTCTAAGGTGCCCCACTGTTCTGTTTATGTGGCCAGTCTGTGAAAATGCTGGTCGTTCCCATGTCTAAAAATGGTCTGCATATAGACGTTTCTAAGTTGGACATTTCTGTGGTCAAAAATTGGGTATAAAGTTAGACATTCTGGTGACCAACCCGTACAAATAGATAATTATGGGGAAAAAATATTTTGGATGTCTAGCAGTGCCACTTTCGAAAATGTGCATTTCTCTGCCCCTGATTTTTGATGTTTTGTAGGAAATGTCCAAATCAGACTTTAAAATAAAAAAAAATTTGCCCTCCTTGTGTATCTGGATTTTCAAAAGGCATTTGACAAAGTGCCTCATAAAAGATTCCTGAGGAAATTAGAAAATCATGGGACAGGAGGTAATGAATGTCCTATTATGAATTAAGAACTGGTTAAAAGATAGAAAACAGAGAATAAGATTAAATGGTCAATTTTCTTAATGGAGAAGGGTAAATAGTGGGATTCCCCAAGGGGTCTGTACTGGGTCCACTGTTGTTTTTTAAACATATTTATCAATGATCTAGAGATGGGAATAATGAATGAGATAATCTGCCACTGACACAATTTGTTCAAAGTTGTTAAATCACAAGAGGATTATGAAAAATTGCAAGAGGATATTATGAAACTGGGTGTCTTGTCATCAAAATGACAGATTGCATTTAATGTGAGCAAGTATAAAGTGATGCATGTGGGTAAAGGAACCCAAACTATAGCTATAGGAATCAGGGTTCCATATTAGGAATCACCTCCCAGGAACAGGATCTAGGTGTCGGTGGCTTAGTAATACAGTGCGGTTTACAATAAGAGGTAAGAACTGTAAAAACACAGTGAATTTATACCACTAAGCACAGTACATTATATATAAAATATAACATTAAGAAGTTATTAACTTATCTAGATTATACATATTTATCAAACAGGTAAGTTTTTAATGATCTTCTAAAGGCCTGGTAAGAAGAACTTAAGATCAAACCACTAAAACTTTTGTTCCAAAGTCCTGCCTGAAAGGATAGGGTTTTATTAAGAAATCTTTTGTGTACACAACCTTTTATTGGAGGGGAAAAAATAAGGTTGTGTTTTGTGAAGAACATTTATTTTCTACTAGTTCAAAATGATCTAAAAGATAACTTGGTATAAGACCATATAATGTTTTATAACAAATAGATGACAATTTAAAAATTATTCTTGATTCTTCGATAGTATGGTGTTACATCTTCTGATTTTTATAGATTGAAAATTAAACGCAAAGCCATATTTTGAATGTTTTGCATCCTAATGATTTTTTTTATAAGAACCTAGATAAATATTGTTACAATAGTATAAAGCAGTGTTCTTCAACCACTTGTCCGTGGACTAGTGCCGGTCCACAGAAATTTCTTGCCGGTCCACAGGGCCAGCATGTGCATCAGGTCCATAGTGCGATCGATGCGGCGTTATCTTCGAGCCAGCTCCCTCTTCCTAACTGATTCAGTGCACAAAGCCACGGGCAGTGGCTCCTACGGGCATCCTGCGCCTGAACCAGAAGCCTTCTCTCCGACTTTGCAATGTCAGAGGGAAGGCTTCCAGATGAGGCACGGGACGTGCAAGGTGCAATTAGTACTATTATGGGGGCGGGGTCTGGGGTGGAGATTGGGTAGAAATGGGCGGGGTCTGGCCCACGACTTAGCCCAGTGTACCTCAACTGCCAGTCCACGGACCGATGCCGGTCCACAGAATAATTATTTTATTTCTGCCGGTTCATAGGTGTAAAAAGGTTGAAAAACACTGGTCTAAAGTACTCAGAACCAAGGACTGAAAATCAATCTAAAATACAAAAAGTCAAAATAAGGTTTAATTGTGCGAAGCTTCCATGATGTGAAAAAACTTTTCTTTACTAAAGCATCAAGCTGAGCATCAAACGATAAGTTTCGGTCAAGATATATACCTAAGATTTTAATAACTGGACTGTAGGATAATTCATTCCATTCAACGTTATAGGGGTAAGGGTGGGCAGCGCTCTGGGTGGTGGCACCCCTCTCTTGCCCTCTTCCCAGCCCCCCCCCCATGTTTGTGTACCCCCTTCTCTTTCCCCATACCTTTTTACCTTCTCCGGCATGAGCATCATGTCCACGTCTGTGTCAGGTCACACTTTGATGTTACTTCCTAAGCATGGGCCCCGGAAGTGACATCAGAGAGAGCACCAATGTCAACATAGGCAGCAACCTCAGGCTGGGGAAATAAAAAAAAAAAAAGGTACGGTGGAAGGCAAGGGGTGCCACAGCCTTAGGAAGACCATTCCCAGGGTGGACCGCACCCCTTACTAAGCCACTGCTAGGTGTCATCATTGAGAATACATTGAACCCCTCAGCTCAGTGTGCAATGGTGCGGCTGCACTTCAAATAGTATGTGCAATTCTAGTTCCTACATCTCAAAGAAGATATAGCGAAATAAAAAAAGGTGCAGAGAAGGACTACAAAAATGATAAAAGGGATGGGATGACTTTCATATGAGGAAAGGCTAAAGTGGCTAGGACTCTTCATCCTGGAGAAGAGATGGCTCATCTATTTGATACTTAATCACTTGTATCCTCTCCTTCCCTCTCCCTACCCCCTCCTACCTACCTCTTTTCTTCTCCCCCCTTCTCCATCCTCACCCCTCTCTATAAGTCACCTTGAGCCTGCCTAGGTATGAACGACGCAGAAATAGAAGATTAGATTAGATTTATAAAATACTGAGTGGAATGGAACGGGTAGATATGAATCGCTTATTTACTCTTTCCAAAAATACACACAATGTGATGAAGCTACTTTGTAGTAGATTTAAAACAAACTGGAAAAAATGTTTCTTCATTCAACATGTAATTAAAATCTGGTATTTGTTACCAAAGAATGTGGGGTAAGCAGTTAGCTTAGCAGGATTTAAAAAAAAAAAAAAAGGTTTAGATAACTTCCTAAAAGAGAAGTCCAAAAGCCACTATTAAGATGGATTTGGGGGGAATCCATTGCTTATTCCTAGGATAAGCAGCATAAAATCTGTTTTACTACTTGGGAGCTTACCAGGTATTTGTGACTGGGTTGGACATGGTTGGAAACAGGATACTTCGGTCTGTCCCAGTATGACCACCCTTATATTCTAACTATTTGATCAGACCACTGTCCAGGTCTTCTGTTTGAGTCGGAGGTCTGTGGGCCACACTTCTATAGATGGAGGTACCATTTCTTCTTTTGAAGACAATCCATACTGCTTCCTCTTTTCCCTATATCTCCTGCGTTTCAATTCTTTAAATATTATATATATATATATACATATATATATATTTTTTTTTATTTATTTTTTTTTTTTTAAACATAGAGCGCTGCTTTGCCCCTTCTCCGCTCTCTCTGTCCTTCCTAAATAATTATAGCCAGTTTCTCTTACGGTCACAATGTCCAAGTCTCTTTCTACCATCTGGGCTTCCAGTTCAGAAACCTTATAGCTTAGAGTCTACGCTTTCCAGCAATTTCAGGTGGCTTGCTTGTATAATAGTTTTTGTTAAAAGCAGACTGAAACCCCACTTTTTTTTAATATAGTCTTCAATCCATAACTCCACTGCCCACCACCCTAGCCAAAAGATTAACCATCCGCCCTACTGTATCCATGGCATCTGTTTTTCTGTCTTTGTTTAGTCTGTAAACTCCTTCGAGCAGAGACTGTCTCCTTCATGAATTTGTACAGTGCTATGTTCATCTAGTAGCGCTATAGAAATAATCTCTTTCATTTTTCTTTCCTTTTTCCTTTACTGCTCTCTCTCATCTTTATCTTATATATCCCTTACATACATTTTTAATAATTGGAGCCTTTGCTCCTATACAGTTAAACATAGATTTATATATTTTATATACAGAAAGCTTTATTTTGTTTCTATGTACTTTAAATGATTCTTGTATCCTTTAAAATACTTAATAAAAATTATTGAACTGGAAAAAAAAAAAAATTGAAATAATAATAATAGTAGTATAGTTTTTATTTTGATCTTCCCTTTCCCATTATTGCTGATAAGTGACTTAAGAAGATGTCTCTTTATTTTCATTGCTACTATGTCGCTTATGCTGGGAGGGATATCCTGAAATTATTTTTTTTTTCCCCCGTCCGTCACCCACAGAAAACAGAAACAAGTACACTGAGCAGTTATATTTCAGCCACCAGTGCTGCTCCTGGTAGGAGGTTCCTATCCTGTGCAGCCCCTGGAATACTGCGTTGTGTTCATCCAGCGCTTTTTTCGCTGTACCCAAAGCTGAGATTCTCCAGCACTGATTGGGGGGTTGGGGGGGGGGGGGGGTGAGGTAAGTAAGTGAAAACACATGCAGCATCTTATCCTAGAATCAAACACAGATGGGATACATCAACTACAGATATGGCCCTAACAAAGTTAACTGTAGTCTAAGCTGGTCACTGGGGTGATATGTCTTTTACATCGTGGCAGAACTGCATGCCTGGATAGCAGCCTCCGACCGAGGTTTTGTGTGCATGTGGGTGAAAGAGACTGTAGCTGTTCTAAGAGGTGACAGGTCGACAGGAGGAATTCACATTCGTTTGACCCTCCCCCAATGGGAAAATGACTGCTTCTGCTTCGACTCTGATCACCCACCATACCCACTTTAGTAAAGCAAGGAGAGTGGCATTAAGCTAAAGAATTAGTTCTAGCCAATGCAGGGGGAGGGGGGAGGGCAATGCTAATATCTGGCTATAGGGCCTTAATTCATTCATTTTTCTATACCATTCTCCCAGGGGAGCTCAGAACGGTTTACATCAGGGGTGTCCAATGTCGGTCCTCGAGGGCCGCAGTCCAGTCGGATTTTCAGGATTTCCCCAATGAATATACATGAGGTCTATTTGCATGCACTGCTTTCATTGTATGCTAATAGATCGCGTGCATATTCATTTGGGAAATCCTGAAAACCCGAATGGATTGCGGCCCTCGAGGACCGACATTGGACACCCCTGGTTTACATGAATGTATTCAGGTTCTCTAGCATGTTTCTCTGTCTGTCCCCGCAGGCTCACAATCTATCTAGTGCAGGGGTGAGCAACTCTGGTCCTTGAGGGCCAGAATCCAGCTGGGTTTTCAGGATTTCCCCAATGA